>NW_024044866.1:0-324446 GCF_015852505.1 Tachyglossus aculeatus | reverse complement strand
GTCCTCTTCGGTAAGGAATCATTTACATGAACCGGACATTGAAAACAATTAATTAATTTTGTATACTTGGTATTCTTTCAGATCATTTAAAGCTTTCCTGCACTCTTACTGATTTCACTGAACACATGGACAACAATGTCACTGAATGTGTTCCCATGGGATTTTCCCAAACCTGGAGGTACAAACACTGTGCCCTGTCCTGTGCTCTGTCAATCATATTTATTGAGTGCTTACTGTGTGCAGAGCACTGTACTAAGCGCTTGGGAAGTATCAGTTGGCAACATAAAAAGACGGTCCCTACCCAACAACGGGCTCACAGTCTAGAAGGAGGAGACAGACAACAAAACAAAATATATTAACAAAATAAAATAAATAGAATAGTAAATATTTACAAGTAAAATAAATAGAGTGATAAATCTGTACAAACATATATATATAGGTGCTGTGGGAAGGGGAAGGAGGTAGGGCAGGGGGATGGGGAGGGGGAGAGGAAGGAGGGGGCTCAGTCTGGGAAGGCCTCCTGGAGGAGGTGAGCTCTCAGTAGGGCTTTGAATGGAGGAAGAGAGCTAGCTTGACGGTTGTGTGGAGGGAGGGCATTCCAGGCCATGGGGAGGACGTGGGCTGGGGGTCGACTTCAGGACAGGCAAGAACGAGGCACAGTGAGGAGGTTAGCGGCAGAGGAGTTGAGGGTGCGGGCTGGGCTGCAGAAGGAAAGAAGGGAGGTGAGGTAGGAGCAGGTGAGGTGATGGAGAGCCTTGAAGTCGAGAGTGAGGAGGTTTTGCCTGATACGTAGGTTGACTGATGATGATCGGGAATGGAGTCAGAAGCACAGGTGGCCGGAGTAGCACTTGAGAAGATGGAGGATATCTCATCTGAGGATACTGCTGGGATGGGAGAGTAGCAGAGAGGGTTGAGAGCCGGGGGGTTGGAGAAGGGTGAGGAGTGACTTTGGGGAGCTCAGACCTGATGGAGTTAATTTTAGTAATGAAGTAGGAGGCCAGATTGTTGGGGTTGAGGGAAGGAGGAAGGGGAGGAACAGGGGGCCTGAGAAGGGAGTTAAATGTACGGAAGAGCTGAAGGGGATGATGGGCATGGGTGTCAACAAGAGAGGTGAAATCATTTTGTCTGTCAGAGGAGAGGGTAGAATTAAGGCAGGAAAAGATACATTTGAGGTGAACGAGGTTGGCTTGGTGTTTAGAATTTCGCCAGCAGCGTTCAGCAGCTAACATGTTACCTTATAGTGTTCTTGAGAAATCTTCTCACTTTCGTCACCATCAGATGTAGCCATCTGATCGACCAGCCTATATATTTCTTTCTCAGCCTGTTTTCTGCCATGGATCTCTGCTGTACCCCCACCATTGTTCCCCAGATGTACTGAAACCTCCTTGTTGGGAGCAAAACAATTTAGTTTTCCAACTGTTTGGCTCACCTATTTGCTGTGCATTTCTTTGACGGGGTTGAGATCTTCATTCTAGTGGGAATGGCTTACGACTGTTACATTGCTATCTGCAAACCCTTACACTTCATGGCAGTAATTAACAAGCTGACATGCTACCTATTAATCCTGGCTGCCTGTGGGTTAGCCCTTCTGCATTCATTGGCCTAAACTCTCATGGTAGCCAAATTATCCTTCTGTGGGCTCAATCAGCCATATCACTTCTTTTGTGATGTCAAGCCCCTTCTGAAACTGGTCTGTACTGACACCCATACCATAAACGCTTTAGTGGTTGCCAATTCAGGGACAGCTTCTTTAATAACTTTCTTCATCTTGGTGATTTCTTATGCTGCCATACTGTATAACCTAAGAACATCTTCAGCTCAGGTCATTTACAGAGCCCTTTCCACATGCACCTCCCATATAACTGTTGTGGTTATGTATTTTGTTACTTGTATTTTCACCTACACTCTTCCTCTTAACACCATCGGTGAGGATCATATGTTTGCTGTTCTTTATACTGTGGTTGATCCCATTCTGAATCCTTTCATCTACACCCTGAGAAAATTGGAAATGAAAGTATGGTACAAGAAAGCATTCTTGGGATAAAAACAGAACCAGTGACGTCTCATTTACCTTTGTCTCCCTCCCTCCTCAAATCCAACAGACAATTACTCTCCCTCTCTTCAAAGCCTCATTGAAGAGCCAACTCCTCCAAAGGGCCTTCCTAGGCTAAACTCCCACTTTCCTCTTCTCCCACTCCCTTCTTCATCACCCTGAGTTGCTTTCTTTGTTCTTTTCCCCTCCCACCCCCACAGCACTTATGCATATACCTGTAATTTATTTATTTATTTTAATGTCTGTCCCCCCACCTCCACAGACTGTAAGCTCGTTGTGGGCAAAGGATGTGTCTACATATTGTTGTATGTTACTCTCCCAAGTGCTTAGTACAGTGCTCTGCACAGAGTAAACGCTCAATCAATACAATTGAATGAATGAATGAATTTTAGATTCTACCTTAAAGGTATACAAATCACAAAACTCAATTGTTACTGTTGTTGTTATGATCCACATCACCAGATTTAGGAGACGCTACTATTGGCCACCAGGTACGGACATTTCCATGATTATTGTCTCTCAGAGTGACGTTTCTAGTTGGCTATCTTTGTATGATGCTCAATGGTGAGGCAAAATAAGCAAAGGCTCCTATTGTTTGGTATTGTTAAGTGCTTACTAAGTTTCAAACATTGTTCTAAGGACTGGAGAGAGTACAGTGTATCAGAGTTGGTAAACACGTTCCCTGACGTGTACATGAGGCCCACAGTCTAAATAGGAGGGACAACAGGCATTTCATCTTCATTTTACAGTTGAGGAGACTGAAGCCTAGAGAAGTTAAGTGACTTGCCCAATGTCACACAGCAGGCAAGTGGTTGGGGAAATCAGTATTAGAACCCAAGTCCTCTGACTTTCAGACACATGCTCTTTCCACTGCTTCCCATTGTTTTCAAGGATGTCCAGCCGCATTAACCTTACATGTCTGGTCTCGTCACAATCACCCAGGTTATTTCTTCTGCCCATCCCAAGCTCATCTCCAGTCCTGATATTTTTCCTTTCCTGCAGTCTTGTATTTCCTCCTGCCTTCAGGCCAGCTATACTTGGGTGTCCAGCCAACATTTCAAATTTAACATGTCTGAAACAGAACTCATTATTTTCCCACCCAAATCATTTCCTCCCTGTGACTTTCCCATCACTGTAGGCAGCACCATCATCCTCCCTTTTTTTAGCGGTATCTACTCAACACTTACTCTGTGCCAGGCACTGTACTAAGCACTGGGGTAGATATGAGTTTATCAGGTTGGATGCATTTTATGTCTCACACAGTACTCACTCTCTTAATCCGTATTTTACAGATGAGGTAACTGAGACACAGAGAAATTAAGGGACTCGCCCAGGGTCACACAGTAGTCAAGTGGTTTATCCAGGAATATAACCCAGATCCTTCTGATTCCCACCCCTGTGATTTATCTACGATGCCATGCTGCTTCCCTGTCTTACAAAATAGCTGTAAATTTGGTCTTCTCCTCAACTCATCTCTCTTATTCAACCCATATATTAAATCTGTCACCAAATCCTGTAGGTTCTACCTTATCAAATCATAAAATTCTGCCATTTCCTCTCCATCCAGACTGCTAATATCTTGATCCAAGCTCTTAGTAATTAATTAATTCATTCATTCAATCATATTTATTGAGCACTTGTGTTCAGAGCACTGTGCTTAGCGCTTGGGAAGTACAGGTTCCTCTCCCTCGTTGAGTACTGCATCAGCCTCCATGCTGACTCCCCTTCCTCCTGACTCTCTCCACTTTAGTCCATGCTTCACTCCGTTGCCTGGATCATTTTTCCACAAAACCATTCAGTCCATGTCTCACCACTCCTCAAGAACCCCTAGTGGTTGCCCATTCACCTCTGCATCAAATAGAGCCTCCTTACCATTGGCTTTAGACCAGTCAACCATTTTGTCCCCTCCTATCTTACCTCCCTGATTTCCAACTAGAGCCCAGCTTGCTCACTTAGATCCTCCCACACCAACCTATTTACTGTGCTTTAATCTCATCTATCTCACCATTTACCCCTCGCCCACATCCTGACCCTGGCCTGGAACTTCCTCCACCTTTATAAACGACAGACTATCACTTTTCCCATCTTCAAGTCTTATTAAACTCACATCTCGTGCAAGAGGCCTTCCTTGACTAAACCCTCCTTTTCTCTACTTCCTCTCATTTCTGCATCACCCTTGCACTTGGATTTGCAACTTTTACTTAGCAAACCCTTAGCTTTCCACCACTTCCAAGTATGATTGCTTGATTCTAATTGTGCCTTGCTCCCACCTCTCCTGCATCCACTCCTTTATTCACAACTTTCCTCCTGCCTTCCTCCAGGAACTTGGATATATGGAAGAAGGATTCTCTTAAGGAAGATTTGGCTATAAACTGACTATGGGGAATGAGAGAGGAATCAAGGATAAACCCACAATTGCAGGCATTAGAAACCTCGATGTTAGCTGTGCTGTCAGTTGTGATGGGAAGTTAGGTAGGAAGAGGAGAAGATTTGGGAAGGATGAAGGTTGAATATATATTGCCCTTGGCACTCTACATCTTCTAGATGGGTTTACCAAAATAAAATATAGTAACTCAAAAAACTGGGGGAGAAAAGGATCCAAGATTATCTTTGCTGTCTTTGAATAAATTAACTCCTCAACTGACCAAAAATCTCCAGAAAAATCTCCAGTGGCTACCAATCAATCTGTGCATCAGGCAGAAACTCCTCACCCTCGGCTTCAAGGCTCTCCATCACCTCGCCCCCTCCTACCTCACCTCCCTTCTCTCCTTCTACAGCCCAGCCCACACCCTCCACTCCTCTGCCGCTAATCTCCTCACCGTGCCTCGTTCTCGCCTGTCCCGCCGTCGACCCCCGGCCCACATCATCCTCCTGGCCTGGAATGCCCTCCCTCCCAAAATCTCCCAAGCTAGCTCTCTTCCTCCCTTCAAGGCCCTACTGAGAGCTCACCCCCTCCAGGAGGCCTTCCCAGACTGAGCCCCCTCCTTCCTCTCCCCCTCCTCTCCCTTTCCATCCCCCCGTTTTACCTCCTTCCCTTCGCCACAGCACCTGTATATACGTATATATGTTTGCACATATTTATTACTCTATTTATTTATTTATTTTACTTGTACATATCTATTATATTTATTTTATTTTGTTAATATGTTTGGTTTTGTTCTCTGTTTCCCCCATCTAGACTGTGAGCCCACTGTTGGGTAGGGTCTTTCTCTATATGTTGCCAACTTGTACTTCCCAAGCGCTTAGTACAGTGCTCTGCACACAGTAAGTGCTCAATAAATACGATTGATTGATTGATGGACCAGAACTTCCTTGATTTCAGCTGTGTGGTTCCCAATGACTGCTTCCAATAAGACCGATGGTAAAGGGAGAAAAGTCTCTCTTTGTAGTATGTTGGCCTCACTCAGAGCTCAGAAACAGAAGACTGAGATGGAACGGTGGCAGAGGTCAAACAGTTAACTAAAATGGAAATTCAGAGCATGAGACAAAGTTTCTGGATTTATAGCACATCCACCCAAATTGGATCCAACCACCAAAAGGCACTGGCATAGAGTAAGTACTTACCAAATGCAACAAAAATAATTATTATTGTTATTTTGCTTGGTTCTGATACTACACATACAAATACCTCAATTATTATTATTATTATTATTGCTATTTTCTTTGGTTCTGATACCTCTGATACTACTGGGTAGAGAACGGGCCTGGGAGTGGGTTCTAATATCAGGCCCACAACTGGTTAACTATGTGAACTAGGGTAAGTCACTTGACTTTTCTGTGCCTCAGTCACCTCCTTTGTAAAATGGGAATTAATGCTGTGAGCCCATGTGGCACAAGAACTGTGCTCGACCTGATTAGCTTCCATCTTCCCAATGCTTAGTAGAGTGCCTGTCACATAGTAAGAGCTTAACAAATATCAATACAGATGCTGCAAGTTTTCAGACTCCCTCCCTGTAGTCTTCCCAGAAAGCCATTCCCTGTACCTCTAAGTGCCTTTAAATATCCCGAGTCTGTTCAGCAAAGATTGTCCCAAGAGAGTTTCTGCTCTGAGCATTACCGGAATCAAGGACAGGAACTACTGGCTTAGCCTCATTGAGTGTTTTCTTTGCTCCGACCCAACTGGATGAAGGAAAAGGTCAGAGAGACTTTTCCCAGTCTCGCTCACAAAAACCAGAAGCTACTTGATACTCGGAACCTCCGGTTTCTAAGAAGTTGCTTCTATGTAAATACTTAATTTTTTTAAGCAAGTGAAATATGCAGAAGTGCTTTCTATGTCGCCTTGAAAACCTTTAATGTTTCCCAAGAAAGGAACTGGTAAACTGTCCAAAGAATCACCGAGAAATCTTTCAGTAAGGTGGTAGGGGAGTATGTTTGCTATACTGATTCTTTTTGTCTTCTAGTTCTAGGTGGTATCTATCTATAAAAAAAGGGTTTTGTTCATTCATTCAATCTTATTTATTAAGCACTTACTGTGTGCAGAGCACTGTACTAAGCGCTTGGGAAGGTACAATACAACAATCAACAGTGACATTCCCAGCGCACATCAAGGTTTGTTTTTGAGTGTAAGAGAATATTGCCCTGTAAAGCACTGGTGCATTTTCCTGGATAAGAGATACGTTCTCTAGGTATACAATTTTGTTCATTATAGCATTTATCTGCTGGAAAATTGTTATAAGGTCCTTGAAAGGCACATACGTGCTCTGGTTTTAGTACAGTAGATGAATCTCTGTCAACTGTATCTTTTGCCGGGAGAAGTCATCTGGACCAAATTCACTTTCCGAGGTTTGAATCACCCCCTTTCTCTGTTAGTATGGTGTCTTGTGTCCACCATCCTCATACTTTGTCAGAAAAAAAATCCAAAACACTTGACACAATATCAATCACCTCTTTCTTTTTGTCATGTCCAAAATCAGTCAATGATGTATAGAGAGAATTGTAAAAACAAAGAAAGGATGCTTCGAGAGTAGCTTAGCTTCTCCCCTCAGATCAGTCTCTGAAGACATTCTGGTTCCATCAGGCAAGTTTTAAAGGAATCCCAAACAAGTCAATGCCTCTGAAGTCTAACAGTGACAGAACATGATTATTTATATGTTAATATGCAATTTTTTTTCCCAATTCAAATGAGAAATAGCTTCAAATGAGCCAAATATGATTTGCTTCAGCTGGTTATAACTAATGGAATGACGTATGGCACGTTAGACTTTTATATTCATCTGAAAGGCATTGGCCATTAATTTCCTAGGTATTTTTTCCTATGGACAGGATTTCAATGGGGCTCAATTTGCAGAATGTTATCACTCGAAGGACAGAGGTGTTCAATAGGGAGGATATGAAAATTTTCATTAGAAAATTCCCAGTTTTGCCAATATGTCGTCTGTTGCAGTTTGGTTATTAGGCTTGGGTGAGAAATCATGTATAATAAAAACTATTGCAACTTTATGCATACTATTTATGGTATTTCCTTTTTCAGTCATTACGGATAAATGCTCCTCATTCACACGATGGAAAATAATAGGAGCAATGTCACAGAATTTGTTCTCTTAGGTCTGTCCAGTGATAGAAATTTGAAGATATTCTGCTTTGGACCTCTCCTCTCCTGTTACATTGAAATCCTCTTAGGAAATTTCCTTATCCTCATCACTGTCAGAGGCAGCCCCATGTACTTCAAGCAACCCATGTACTTCTTCCTCTTTCATTTGTCCCTCATGGATATCTGCTACACTTCCATGGTGACTCCCAAACTGGTATGAGATCTGCTGTCTGAAAAGGAAACCATCTCCTTCAGCGACTGCATGATGCAGCTCTTTGACATACATTTCTTTGGCAGTATTGAAGCTTTCATCCTTGTGGGAATGGCCTATGATCGCTATGTTGCCATCTGCAAGCCCTTGTGCCATACGATCGTCATGAACCAGCAGAGATGCAACAGAATGGTGGCAATCTGCTGGGGAGCTGGATTTCTCCATTCCATGATACAGTTGCTCCTAGCAATCTCTTTGCCCTTCTGTGGACCCAATAAGCTCTATCACTATTTCTGTGATATTTACCCTCTCCTGGAACTGGCCTATACAGATCCTCACTTAATTAGGTTTTCTCACTTAATTGGGTTATTAATTTTTGCCAATTCTGGGATTGTTGTATAGATCTCATTTATTGTCTTGGTCTTCTCTTACATCACCATTTTATTCTTTCTGAGGACTGCTCTTGGGAAGGACATCACAAAGCTCTCTTCACCTGCACTCCCCACATCACCGTGTTGGCATTGGGTTTCTTTTGACCTGCAACTCCATTTACTTCCGGCTGGCCCAGACCTTTCCCGAGGATAAGATGTTTGCTCTCTCTTACACCATCATCACCCTCACATTCAACCCTCTCATCTACATGCTGAGGAACAGGGAGATGAAAAAGGCTATGGGAATGGTGTGGTGCTGGAAGCCACGTTTGGAGAGAAAATCTGGCAGATGAAATAAATATCCACTTCTCCTTCATCTCTTATTGCCCTGCTCCATATACCCAGTTCTTCCCGATACAATAGACCTGGTTTTTTCCATAGGCCCAGTGAAAACCTCAATTCTAACTATCAGACTATAAACTTCCTTTCCTCCATCTCAATGTCTATACAGCCATCCATTACCCCATGCCATTTAGAATAAAATAGTTTCAGGAAAAGGAATAATTCCTGTTCAATGAGATGGATAGCTAATTATGGTCTTCAGTTGATGTTAAAACTAATTGTAAGCTTCTAGGGAGAGGCAGTTACATCTTTGATGTGTGCTGTGCCGTGATGGCAGGTGTGGGTTTTAGCAGATATAGTTTCTGTTAAATGCTTATGTACAAAGCAGGGTTCTCAGTGAGTTCTACTCATATAACTGCCTCACTTCCTCCTTACCGGTAGGTGAGGCACAGAGCGGGGTTTGAGAACTCTTTTCAAAGATGGGGGAATAGCATTTAGGGTTTTAAATGGGAAATATTCTTGCTTAGTGGAAACAGAAGAAGTCTAGGAGTCAGAGGACTTGAGTTCTGATCCTGTTCTGCCATTTGCCTGCTGTGTGACCTTGTGCAAGTCACTTATCTTCTTTCTCTGTGCCTTAGCTACCTCACCTGTAATATGGGAATTGAGAATCTGAGTCTCATGTGGGACCTATACTGTGTCCAAGATGATTTTCCTGTGTGCACCCCAACATTTAGTACAGTGTGTGGTGTACAATAGGCATTTAAATAGCATTAAAAAAATTCATCTTCATATCACTTGGTCTATTCGTGTATACATTCATTCAATCATATTTATTGAGCATTTACTGTGTGCAGAGCACTGTACTAAGCGCTTGGGAAGTAGACGTTTGCAACATATAGAGATGGTCCCTACCCAACAGCGGGCTCACAGCCTAGAAGGGGGAGACAGACAACAAAACAAAACATATAAACAAAATAAAAAATAGAATAAATGGGTACAAGCAAAATAAAGAAATAAATAGAGTAATAGATGTGTACAAACATGTATGCATATATACAGGTGTTGTGGGGAGGGGAAGGAAGTAAGGTGGGGGGATGGGGAGGGGGAGTAGGGGGAGAGGAAGGGTAAGGGAATAATTCATCATGTTGAGATCATTTAAAGGAGTTGGGGAAGCCTGGAATTGTTAATGAAAGGATTTATTTGAGATCATGACTTTCATTTAAGTAAAGAGGGCAGTGTTCTAGGTGGTATTTTCTTCTGCAATTGAAACGAATGTGAGGATTTAGTACTTGAAAGAGAAAGAAGCTACGAATAGGCAGATAGCTGCTGATCAGTGGGAAAAATGGTGAACCTTCTAGAATGGAAGAGAAGTAGCTTTCACAACACTAGAAGCAATATTCATGGAGTTAGACCAATATGATGCAGAAGTCAGAGGAACATTGAGGAACTGTCCCATGAGACTGTCCAGATATCTGTGTTACAGTTTTTTGTTATAACGCGAAGCTAATTTTCACTTGGCAGGTAAACAATCAGAAGTGTACTACCTACAAGTTGATTTTCAGAAGCATGATGAGGGATGATAGGATCAGAGGTTTTTTTTAATTGAAATGGTATTTGTTAAGTGTTTACCATGTGCTAGGCACTGTACATAAGTACTGAGGTAGGTACAAGCTAATCAGGTTGGACACAGTTTCTGTCCCACATGGAGCTAATAGGCTTAATGCCCCTTTTACAGATGAGGTCACTGAGGCACATAGAATTTGAGTGTCTTCACAAATGTCACAAAGCCGCAAGTGGCAGAGACAGAATTAAAACCTAGGTCCTTCTGATTCCCAGTTCATTCATACATTCAGTTGTACTTACTGAGCACTTGCTGTGGGCATAGGACTGCATTAAATGCTTGGGAGAGTACAATACAACAATAAATGGACACATTCCTGCCCACATTGAGTTTATAATCAAGGAGATGGACACAGACATTAATACAAATATATAAATAACAGATATGTACCTAAGTGCTGTGGGGTTGGGAACAGAGATCATCATCGTCATCATCAATCATATTTATTGAGCGCTTACTGTGTGCAGAGCACTGTACTAAGCGCTTGGGAAGTACAAATTGGCAACATATAGAGACAGTCTCTACCCAACAGTGGGCTCACAGTCTAGAAGTGGGAGACAGAGAACAAAACCAAACATACTAACAAAATAAAATAAATAGAATAGATATGTACAAGTAAAATAAATAAGTAAATAAATAAATAGAGTAATAAATATGTACAAACATATATACATATATACAGGTGCTGTGGGGAAGGGAAGGAGGTAAGATGGGGGGATGGAGAGGGGGACGAGGGGGAGAGGAAGGAAGGGGCTCAGTCTAGGAAGACATCCTGGAGGAGGTGAGCTCTCAGTAGGGCCTTGAAGGGAGGAAGAGAGCTAGCTTGGCGGATGGGCAGAGGGAGGGCATTCCAGGCCCGGGGGATGACGTGGGCCGGGGGTCGATGGCGGGACAGGCGATAACGAGGTACGGTGAGGAGATTAGCGGCGGAGGAATGGAGGGTGCGTGGTGGGCTGTAGAAGGAGAGAAGGCAGGTGAGGTAGGAGGGGGAGAGGTGATGGACAGCCTTGAAGCCCGGGGTGAGGAGTTTCTCCCTGATGCGCAGATTGATTGGTAGCCACTGGAGATTTTTGAGGAGGGGAGTAATATGTCCAGAGCGTTTCTGGACAAAGATAATCCGGGCAGCAGCATGAAGTATGGATTGAAGTGGAGAGAGACACGAGGATGGGAGATCAGAGAGAAGGCTGATGCTGTAGTCCAGACGGGATAGGATGAGAGCTTGAATGAGCAGGGTAGCGGTTTGGATGGAGAGGAAAGGGCAGATCTTGGCAATGTTGCGAAGCTGAGACCGGCAGGTTTTGGTGACGGCTTGGATGTGAGGGGTGAATGAGAGAGCAGAGTCGAGGATGACACCAAGGTTGCGGCCTTGTGAGATGGGAAGGATGGTAGTGCCGTCAACAGAGATGGGAAAGTCAGGGAGAGGGCAAGGTTTGGGAGGGAAGACAAGGAGGTCAGTCTTCGACATGTTGAGCTTTAGGTGGTGGGCAGACATCCAGATGGAGATGTCCTGAAGGCAGGAGGAGATGCGAGCCTGGAGAGAGGGGGAGAGAGCAGGGGCAGAGATGTAGATCTGGGTGTCATCAGCGTAGAGGTGATAGTTGAAGCCGTGGGAGCGAATGAGATCACCAAGGGAGTGCGTGTAGTTCGAGAACAGAAGGTGACCAAGCACTGAAACTTGGGGACCCCTCACAGTAAGAGGATGGGAGGGGGAGGAGGAGCCTGCAAAAGTGACTGAGAATGAACGACCGGAGAGGTAAGAGGAGAACCAGGAGAGGACGGAGTATGTGAAGCCAAGGTCAGATAGCGTGTTGAGGAGAAGGGAGTGGCCCACAGTGTCGAAGGCAGCTGAGAGGTCGAGGAGGATTAGTACAGAGTATGAGCCGTTGGATTTGTCAAGCAGGAGGTCATTGGTGACCTTTGAGAGGGCAGTTTCCCTGGAATGTAGGGGACGGAAGCCAGACTGGAGGGGGTCGAGGACAGAGTTGTTGTTGAGGAATTCTAGGCAGCGCGTGTAGACAACTCGTTCAAGGCGTTTGGAAAGGAATGGTAGGAGGGATATGGGACGATAACTAGAAGGTGAGGTGGGGTCAAGAGAGGGTTTTTTTTAGGATGGGAGAGACATGGGCATGTTTGAAGGCAGAGGGGAACGAACCAGTGGAGATTGAGCGGTTGAAGATGGAAGTTAAGGAGGGGATAAGGGATGGAGCGAGAGATTTCATGAGATGAGAGGGAATGGGGTCAGAAGCACAGGTGGCCGGAGTAGCACTTGAGAGCAGGGAGGAGAGCTCCTCTGAGGATACTGCTGGGAAGGATGGGAGAGTAGCAGAGAGTGTTGAGAGCCGGGGGGTTGGAGAAGGGGCGGAAGTGACTTTGGGGAGGTCGGACCTGATGGATTTAATTTTGTTAATGAAGTAGGAGGCCAGATCGTTGGGGGTAAGGGAAGGAGGAGGGGGAAGAACCGGGGGTCTGAGAAGGGAGTTGAATGTACGGAAGAGCTGGCGGGGGTGATGGGCATGGGTGTCAATAAGGGAGGAGAAATAGTTTTGTCTGGCAGAAGAGAGGGCTGAGTTAAGGCAGGAAAGGATAAACTTGAAGTGAATGAGGTTGGCATGGTGTTTAGACTTTCGCCAGCAGCGTTCGGCAGCTGGAGCATAAGAGCGAAGGAGGCGGACAGTGGCAGTGATCCAGGGCTGTGGGTTAGTGGTAAGAGAGCGGCGAAGGGAAAGGGGAGCGAGTGAGTCTTTCTGAGTAGAAAGGGAAGAGTTGAGAGCAGTAATCTGATCATCAAGACTGGGTAGAGAGGAGAGGGAGGCGAGGTGGGGTGTGAGGCGCTCCGAAAGATGGGTGGGGTCCAGAGAGCGGAGATCTCTGTGAGGGAGTAATACGGATTTACAGGGGAAAGGAGTGTGAGTGAGGAGGCAGGTGAGAAGATTATGATCAGAGAGAGGGATTTCAGAGCTGGTGAGGGTGGACACAGTACAGCGATAGGAGATGATGAGGTCGAGGGTATGACCAAGTTGGTGAGTGGGTGAAGTGGGGTGGAGGAAGAGGTTGGCAGCGTCAAGGAGAGATAGAAGGCGGGCAGCAGAGGAGTCGTTATGGATATCCATGTGGATATTGAAGTCTCCGAGGATCAGAGTGGGCATGGAGACGGAGAGAAGGAAGGTGAGGAAGGGGTCAAAGTGGTAAAGAAGTTTGAATTGGGGCCGGGGGGCGGTAGATGACGGCTTCAAGAATCTGGAGGGGGTGGTAGAGGCGAATAATGTGGGTTTCAAAGGAAGGGAAGGAAAGGGAAGGGGGAGGAGGGATAGTGCGAAAGCGACAGTGGGGGGCGAGAAGGAAACCGACACCTCCTCCTTTTCCGGTGAGTCTGGGGGAGTGGGAGAAGAAGAGGCCTGCACTGCAGAGAGCAGCAGAAGAGACCGTGTCGTCTGGAGACAGCCATGTTTCAGTTAGGGCGAGGAGGAGTAGAGAGCTGGAAAGGAATAGGTCCAGGATGAAAGGGATCTTACTTAAAACGGAGCGGGCATTCCAGAGGCCACACTTGGCAGCAGCTGTCGAGAGAGGGGAGGGAGGGGGAAGGGTGCGAGGGGTGAGGAGGGTTTGGATTGGGATGAGTTGGCGGGGGCCTGGGTGGGGAAAGTGGGAAGGGGGGTGGCGATGGGAAAGGAGAACTGGGATGGGGTGGGGGCGGGGAGAAGGGGAGGGAGGGGGCCGGGAGGGAGGAGTGGAGGACTGGTGCTGGTACAGAGGGATCCTTGGTAGGGGGTGAGGGGGAGTGGTCTTTGTGGGTGAGAAGGAGGGAAAAAGCTGGGTGGGAGAGGGGAAGGGGAAGGTGAGGAATGGGAATGGCAGTTGGGAGCAAGGGAATTGAAAGCTCATGGTGAGGTCAGCAGGGAGAGTGACAGTGCAGCGGGAGGTTAACAATTGAGATGCAGAAGCAATAAAACAGTAGCAATGATATAAGTAGGCGATGGCATCACAGGGTGTAGTTAAGCAATCAATATGCTATGGCAATAATAAAATTGGCAGATAATGATGTCACAGAGAGCAGATACAAACTATTAAGTGCTGGAGTAGGGTGGGCCTGTTAAGGGGGTTCAGGGAGCAGAGATACCTGGGGAGAGGAGCGAACAGTTAACTAGCATGGGAGGGCTGAGTAGGTGCGAATGAGGTTGTCGTTAATGTAACATGGTGCTAACAAGGGCTTTTTACCTGGGGGCGGGGGGAGAGTCAGTCAGGACCGGATCTTGAAGGGGGGGGATGAGGGGCACTTTAAGGAAGGTAACTTAAGTGGTGGGGGGGTGTGGAAGCAGGGGGCGTCTGTGGGGGCGCTGTGATGGCGGGCGGGCCTCTCGGGAACGGAGTCCCGGGCGTCTATGGCGGCGCTCTGAGGAGTGGATCCTTCCGGGAGCCGCAAAGCCGCGCGGTGTGATGGCGGGCGGGCGGGCCTCTCGGGAACGGAGTCCCGGGCGTCTATGGTGGAGCTCTGAGGAGAGGATCCTTCCGGGAGCAGCAAGGCCGCGCGTTGTGATGGCGAGCGGGCGGGCGGGCCTCTAGGGAAAGGAGTCCCGGGCGTCTACAGAGATGAACAAAGAGAGCAGTTCAGGGTGGTGCAGGAGGGAGTATGAGAAGAGGAAAGGGGGACAGTCAGGGAAGTCCTCTTGGAGGACACGTGCCTTCAATAAGGCTTTGAAGAGGGGGAGAGGGGGAGGCAGGACTTGCATGAGGGTTAGGCGGTGAGATAGATGAGGTCGAGGTATAGTGAGAAAGTTAGCATTAGAAGAGTGAAGTGTGCAGGCTGGGTGCAATAAGAGAGGTAGTGAGGTGAGGTAGGAGGGGGCAAAGTGATGGAGTGCTTTAAAGCAAATGGTGAGAAGTTTCTGTTTGATGCAGAGGTGGATGGGCAACCCCTGGAGTTCTTTGAGGAGTTGGGAAACATGACCTGAACGTTTTTCTTAGAAAAATGATCTGGGCAGCATGATGAAGTATGGACTGGAATGGGCCCATGTTCTACCCATTAGACCACACTGCAAGAGTTACGGCTATGTCTTGAACCGGTGCTCTGGTTGGAATTTGGGCTAGATTTCAAAGCGGGTTGAGATCACAGGAGGGATTTGGGCTATAGACATTAACCCGGCTGTCTTAAGGAGTGCAGGGTGGCATCCTGAAGAGATGGAGCTGGGTGCAGTGGTGCACGTATAGCTGGTCCGGAGAGAGCTAGAGAGAACCGGGCATAGCTGGACTGAATGGGGAGGGGCTGAGGGGAACCGGGTCCGGCTGGATCGGTCAGAGCTGAGGAGAGCACTACAGAGCAGTGCAGACTCTGAGCGGGACTCTGCTTGGAGGCATTTTTGCCCACCCTCATTCATGCAGTCAATGGAATGGCAGGGAATGTGTCTCTTCATTGTTATACTGGACTCACCCAAGTGCTTAGTATACTCCTTGTCATATAGCAAGCTCTCAATAAATATGACTGACTGAATGAATGAATTGAGCATTTACCATGTGTAAGGCACTGTATTAACTGCTTAGAAGTGTACAGTGCAAACATGTCAGGTAGATATGCTTCCTGTTTGCAGAGCATACAATCTAGAAGGATAGAAATGAATTAAAAACAAAAAAAAAAAAAACCAAGAAAACATCATATAGAGGACCAGGTAAAGTGTAAGGACATTAACCTGAATTCTGTGGGGCTGGGCTATTTTAGTGCTTTAACCAGTATTGACTCAAGTACATTGGTTCAAGTGGAGCAAGGTTTGTGGGCTAGTGTGTAATAGATCGGCGAGGTGAGGTAGGAATAAGCAGCTGATGGTGTGTCTTAGAGCGGATGGGTAGGACTTTCTATTTGATGGGGAGATGAATGAACAATGGTTTTGGAGGATTAGGGAGACAAAGAGAAGCATCATGGCCTAATGGATGGAGTACGTGCCTGGGAGTCAGAAAATCCTGGATTCTAATCCCAGCTGCTGCATGCTTTCTGCGTAACCTGGGCATGCCACTTCACTTATCTGTGCCTCAGTTACCTCATCTGTAATAAAACGATTAAGACTGTGAGCACCATGTTGGACAGGGACTGTGTCCAACCCAATTACCTTGTATGTACCCCAGTGCTTAGTACAGTGCCTGACACATAATAAGCACTTAGCAAATACCGCATACACATTATTATTATGGACTGAAGGGACTGATCCATAGTCATGTGGATAGTGCTGTCTGGCTGTAATTTGTACCCCTCATTGAGTCTAAAACCAGATGTGATGGAGGTCACTGGGGTCCCCAGAGCGGGGAAAAAGGGGCAGTGGACTTGGGCCTGGGGAGTGACCACAGCCTCCTAGTCCATCCTGGATCTGGTAACAGAGGGAGCCGGAGGAGTAGGGCAGTGGATGGGAGACTCTCAAGTTACAGAAATTTCTTTAGGTGATGTAGGCACATTAGGTATGGGAATTGTGTAAGGTATGTGAATCGCGTTGGTACATAAATTACATGAAGTACCTGAATTGCCTATGAATGTAGCTTATGAAAGGCTCTCCATTACCTAAGCATTCTTGCTGATTGCTTAAATATTGTTTGCAGCAGGGTTTCTTTCCTTTTTTTTTCCTCTCAGCTCAGACATAGATGGGTGAGGTTGGGTGGGTGAGGTTGCATGACTCAGACAGCCCCAAGGAAATCAATTTGACTCTCGGGGAACCAGAGATGACTTGAGATGCAGAAACTTCAGTTTCTCGGGAACTGTCTCCATCCGTTGTGAAGGTTGGACTTCCACTGAGATCCGAGTTCTGTCCTGATGCAGCTCTGAAAAGCCTTTTGGTTCACATGACTGGAAATGAAGATCCAAGTACACAGAAATGCATCATTGTGTGAAGATTAACAAACAGTTAAGCTTTTTTAAAAAAAATTATAACGAACATTCTCTCTTGATCTCTCGGTTATCATCCTTTGGTTCATGGACTTTCCTGTGCAGGTCTCTAGTCATATTAGTATAAAATGGAAGCCAGATTGCTATGACCTAGGTTCATATTGACTGGCTCTCTTTGGAAAGTTGAGCACGGACTGTAAATTTTGTTCTTCTTTTAAATCACAAGCTTTTTTCTAAACTATCATGAGACAGATAAGACTCATTTTTTTTACCATCCATTTCTATGTAGGAAGATAAAGATGGTTTCAAAAATGTCTCAATAAACACTTTCATGTGATTTCTTGGTTCTAATCAGGTGGTCCTTAAAGGAATCCCGTGAATGATGGACTTTATTACAGACAGGAAATCAGATTGTTGGAATTCTGAAACCTTCTCAACAGATATGATCTCCAGAGGAATAAATTTATTTTTGGTCACCATGGCCTAGTGGGAAGATCATGGCACTGCTAGTGAGACATTAATTTTAGTCCCAGATCTGCCCCTGGACTGCTGGACTGCAGGGTGATCTTGAACCACTCAATCTGATAATAACTATTGATAATAGGCAGCGGATGTGTCTACTAATTCAGTAGTATTGTATTCTCCAAAGAATTTAGTACAGTGCTCTGCAAACATTAAGCACTCAGTAAATACGATTGCTTGCTTGATATATAATGGTATTTGGTAGGCACTTACTCTGTGTTATATACAATAATAGGTGCAGGATAATTATTACCACTATTATTTGTATGGTGGTATTTGTTAAGGCCATACTATATGCAAAGCACTGCACTAAGCGCTGGGGTAGATACAAGGTAATAATTCCAGGAACAGTCCCTGTACCATCTGGGACTCTCATTGTAAGTAGGAGGGAGGAAGGATTTAATCCCCATTTTACAGACGCGGAAGCTGAAGCAAAAAGATGGCAAATAATTTGGACAAGGTCACACGATAGGGAGGTGGTAGAGCTGGAATTAAAATCCAAATCTCATGATTTCCCAGATCCTGTTCTTTCCAGGCTACTTTTGTTGTACTCCAGTTTTCTCAGCTATGAAATGGGGATAGGATTCCCACTCTCCCTACTTCTTAGATTGTGAGCCGTATATGGGAGAAGAAATGTTTCCTTTCTGATTAACCAGTAGTGTGGTACTTAGCACAGTGTCCGGCACATGGTAAGCGCTTAATAATTAAAAAAAATATTTTTATCATCTCACTGGAAATTAAAGGGATGTACATTCAGCAAAGATACAAAATTTCTCTTGTAGTGATCTCATATAAACACTACTGTATGCCATATTAAATTATATGTATAATGAAATGGCCACTGCAATTTTCTAAATGTTTTTCATTTTGCAATCATTTCAGATAAATATTCCTCATTCCCAGAATGGAAAAGAGGAACAACATCACAGAATTTGTTCTCTTAGGACCGTCCAGTGACCGAAATTTGCAGATATTCTGCTTTGGGCTGTTCCTCTCCTGTTACGTTACAATCCTTTTAGGGAATTTCCTCATCCTCATCACCGTCAGATGCAGTTCCCTCATCAAGGAGCCCATGTACTTCTTCTTCTGCCACTTGTCTCTAATGGACCTCTGCTACACTTCCACGGTGACCAAACTGGTCAGAGATTTGCTGTCTGAGACGAAAACCATTTCCTTCTGTGACTGCATGATTCAGCTCTTTACCCTTGCACTTATTTGGTGGGGTTGAGATTTTCATCTTGTGGGGATGGCCTATGATCGGTAAGCTGCCATCTGCAAACCCTTGCACTATGTGGTTATTATGAACATGCAGTGCTGTGCCACAGTGATTGCAGTGTGCTGGGGAGGAAGATTTCTCCATTCCATCGTCCAGTGGCTTCTTGTCATTTTTTTGCCCTTCTGTGGCCCTTATGAGATCGATCACTATTTCTGTGATATTTACCCTCTCCTGGAAATGGCTTGCTCAGATACTGATGTGACTGGATTTTTAGTCCTCGCCAATACAGGGACAGTTGTGGTGGTTACTTTTACAGTCTTGATCTTTTCTTATGTCACCATTTTAGCCAGTCTGAGGACCTGCTCTTTGGAAGGATGTCGCAAAGCCCTCTCCATTTGTGCTTCCCACATCACTGTGGTGGCATTGTTTTTCTTGCCTTCCCTCTTCATATACCTCCGGCCAGCCCAGACCTTCCCCGAGGATAAGGTGTTTGCTCTGTTTTACACCATCATTGGCCCCATGTTCAACCCCCTCATCTATACTCTGAGGAACAGAGAAATGAAAACGGCCATGATAAAGGTGTGGTGTTGGAAGCCGTGTTTGAAGGGAAAATGAAATGGATGTCCACAACTCCTCTCTTCCTCTCCTGCATATGTCTTATTCTATCCACCCTCTTCTCTGTACAATCAACCCAGGTTTTCTCCTAGGCTCAGGAGAAACGAGAATTCTTACTGTTTATTGGACTGTAAACATCCCTTCCTCCACCTCAATGCCTGTATTTAATACAGCCTGAAAGGCTTGGAGTGCCTTCATTCCTCACATCCGCCAAACTAGCTCTCTTCCCCTCTTCAAAACCCTACTGAGAACTCACCTCCTTCAGAAGGCCTTCCCAGGCTTAGCCCCTTTTCCTCTGCTTCTCCTCCCTGCTCCATCGCACCTACTCCCCCCCTCTGCTCAACCCGCTTCCCTGCCCCATAGCACTTGTGTATATTTGATCATATTTATTACTCTACTTATTTTATTAGTGATATATATATATATATATTATATATATATATATATATATATATAATTCTACTTGTCTATTTAGATGCTAATGATGACTGTCTACTTCTTTGTTTTGTTGTCTGTCACCCCTTCTGGACGGTGAGCCCGTTGTTGGGTAGGGATTGTCTCTATCTGTTGCCGACTTGTACTTTCCAAGCATTTAGCACAGTGCTCTACACACAGTAAGTGTTCAATAAATATAATGGAATGAATGAATAAATCCCTTTCTCCACCTCATTATAGCCATCCATTATCCTAGGCCCGTGCTCGATACACTAAGCCCCGCTAATTTTCATTGTCAAATTCCTTGGCCAGCGGAAAGCCACTCAAGGCTGCAGATTCCACTGGGATACTCCGGGCCACAGCTGCCTACCTAGGCCATTTGGTGAGATAAGCTGATTGGAACCAACTACCTATGGTACAGCACCATTGGGCATTGACCAAAGTGACGATGAGGAGCTCAGCTGCCAGGAGTTGAACGTTTTGGGAGAGGACTGGGAGGAGGCAGCCAAGATGGCAGTCGGCAGGAAGTCAGGTCTTCCCCCTTGACTTCTACAGACGCTCCGGTCAACCTTCCTTGAAATGCAGAAGTTGTGGGTCATCTTACTCCCTCACTCTGCAGGCCCTTCATCAAGTGAACATTTCTGAAAGGGATTGGTATGACAAACCTCTTCTTGTATCTGGAGTGATTCCTCCTGCAACATTTAGTAGTTGAAATATTTTTGTTTCATTCTCGATTTTGCTCTTTGCAGAAATGGTGCAGCAGTCAAGTTGAAGTTCTGAATTGGAATGAAAATATTCTAACATAATCTATCTATTAATAATTAATGATGATAGTTGTGGTACTTATGCACTTACTATTTGCTAGGAACTGTGTTAAGCACTGGGGTAAGTGCAAGATAATCAGGTCCCACATGGGATTCATAGTCTAAGCGGAAGGGAGAACAGGTAGTGAATCCCCATTTTGTAGATGAGGGAACTGAGGCCCAGAGAAGTGAAGTGACTTGCCCAAGGTCACACAGCGGGTATATGATAGAGCTGGGATTAGAACCATGGTCCTCTAAGGTAAGGAATCATTTACATGAACAGGACATTGAAAACAATTGCGTAACATTCTATACTTGGTATTCTTTCAGATCATTTAAAGCTTTCCTGCACCGTCACTGATTTCACTGAACACATGGACAAAACAATGTCACTGAACTTGTTCTCATGGGATTTTCCCCAAACCTGGAGGTACACACACTGTGTTCTGTCCTGTTCTTAACATGTTACCTTATAGTATAGTTGGAAAATTGTTTCATTTTCATCACCATCAGATGTAGCCATCTGATCGACCAGCCTATGTATTTCTTTCTCAGTCTGTTGTCTACCATGGATCTCTGCTATACCTCCACCGTCGTTCCCCAAATGATCGGAAACCTACTTGTTGGGAGCAAAACAATTTATTTTTCGAACTGTAGGTCTCAGCTTTTTGCTGTGCATTTCTTTGGCGGGGATGAGATCTTCATTCTAGTGGGACTGGCTTACGACCGTTACATTGTGATCTGCAAGGCCCTATGCTACATGACAATCATGAAGAAGCTTACATGCCACCTATGAATCCTGGCTGCCTGTGGCGTATCTCTTCTGCATTCATTGGCCCAAACTCTCATGGTAGCCATATAATCCTTCTGTGGACTCATTCAGCTAGATCACTTTTTCTGTGATGTCAAGCCCCTTCTGAAACCGGTCTGTACTGACAACCATTCCGTCAACATTTTAGTGGTTGCCAATACAGGGATGGTGTCTTTAGTAACTTTCATTGTCTTGGTAATTTCTTATGCTGTCATACTATATAACCTAAGAATGTATTCAGCTTCAGGTCGTTAACAGAGCTCTTTCCACATGCAGCTCCCACGTTGCTTTTGTAGTTATATCTTTTTGTTCCTCGAACACTACCTACACTCTCCCTCCTATCACAATCAATGAGGATCAACTGTTTGCTGTGCTTTATACTGTGGTCGCTCTCGTGCTGAATCCATTCATCTATACCCTGAGAAATCTGGAAATGAAGACTGCCGTAAGGAAAGTATGGTACAAGAAAGCATTCTTGGGATAAAAACAGAACCAGTAACGTCTCATTTACCTTTGTCTCCCTCCCTCCTCAAATCTGACAGACAATTACTCTCCCTCTCTTCAAAGCCTCATTGAAGGCCCAATTCCTCGAAGAGGCCTTCCCAGACTAAACCCCTCTCCCTCTCCTCTTTTCCCACACCCTTCTGGGTCACCCTGACCTGCTCTCTTTGGTCTTTTCTCCTCCCAGCCCCACAGCACTTATGTAATAATAATAATGGTGGCATTTGTTAAGTGCTTACTATGTGTGAAGCACTGCTCTGAGCTCTGGGGGTGATACAAGGTGATCAGGTTATCCCACGTGGGGCTCATAGTCTTCAACCCCATTTTACAGATGAGGTCACTGAGGGTAAGAGAACTTAAGGGACTTGCCCAAGGTCACACAGCAGACACGTGGTGGAGCCGGGATTAGAGCCCCTGACTTCTGTCTCCTAAGCTTGTGCTCTTTCCACAGAGCCACGCTGCATATCTGTAAGTTATTTATTTATTTTCATGTCTGTCCCCCCACCTCCCCAGACTGTAATCTCGCCGTGGGCAAGGAATGTGTCTATTTATTGTTGTATTATACTATCCCAAGTGCTTAGTACAGTGCTCTGCACGCAGTAAGTGCTCAATAAATATGATTGAATGAATGAATGAATTTTAGTTTCTTCTCTAAAGGTGTACAAATCACGAAATTCAATTATTATTATTGTTGTTAAGAGCATGGGCGTGGGAGTCAGAAGTCGTGGGTTCTAATCCCTGCTCTGCCACTTTCAGCTGTGTGACTTTGGGGAAGTCACTTAACTTCTCTGTGCCTCAGTTACCTGATCTGTAAAGTGCGGATTAAGACTGTGAGCCCCATGTGGGACAACCTGATTACCTTGTATCCCACCCAGCGCTTAGAACAATGCTTGGCACATAGTAAGCGCTTAACAAATAACATCATTATCATTTCCATAATTATCATCTCTCAGGGTGAAGTTTCTAGTTGGCCACCTTTGTATGATGCCCAGGCGTTAGGCTCAATACGTAAAACCTCCTTTTTTTGGTAATTGTTAAGTGCTTACTATGTGTCAAGCACTATTCTAAGGACTGGGGAGAGTACAGTGTAGCAGAGTTGGTAGACATGTTCCCTGACATGTACATGGGGCCCGCAGTCTAAATAGGGGGGGCAATGAACATTTCATCCCCATTTTACAGTTGAGGAGACTGAGGCCCAGAGAAGTTAAGTGACTTGCCCAAGGTCACACAGCAGGCAAATAGTTGGGGAATCAGGGTTAGAACCCAGGTCCTCTGACTCCCAGACCCATGCTCTTCCCGCTGCTTCCCATTGTTTTCAAGGATGCCCAGCCACATTAACCTTATTTTACAGATGAGGTAACTGAGACATAGAGAACTTAAGTGACTTGTCCAAGGCCACACAGCAAAAAAAGTGGCATATCCAGGAATAGATGCCAGATCCTTCTGATTCCCAGCCCTGTGCTTTATATTCTAGGCCATGCTGCTTCTCTGTCTCACAGGGCTGTAAATTTGTCCTCCTCAACTCATCTCTCTTATTCAACCCACATATTAAATCTGTCACCTAATCCTGTAGGATCTACCTTCTCAAATTGTTAAATTCTGCCCTTTCTTCTCCATCCAAACTGCTAATATCTTGATCCAAGCATTTATCCTATCCTTCTTTTATTAATGCATCAGACTCCATGCTGACCTCCCTTCCTCCTGCCTCTCTCCACTCTAGTCCATACTTCACTCCATTGCCTGGATAATTTTTCTACAAAACAATTCAATCCATGTTTCACCACTCCTCAAGAACCTCTAGTGGTTTCCCATTCACCTTTGCATCAAACAGACTCTCCTTACCATTGGCTTTAGACCACTCAACAACTTTGTCCCCTTCTATCTTGCCTCCCTGATTTCCTACTAGAGCCCAGCACACTCACTTCGATCCTCTCACACCAACCTATTTATTGTACTTTGATCTCATCTATCTCACTACTGACCCCTCTCCCACATCCTACCTCTGGCATGGACCTAACTCCTCCTCTATATACGACAGACCACCACTTTCTCCACCTTCAAGTCTTATTAAATTCACATCTCGTGCAAGAGGCCTTCCTTGACTAAACCCTCATTTTCCCTACTCCCTCTCATTTCTGCATCACCCTTGCACATGGATTTGCAACTTTTACTTACCTCACCCTCAGCCTTCCAACACTTGTGTATATATCCATCATTTTTTTATGTATATTAATGTCTGTCCTCCCCCCTAGAATCTAAGTTCCTTGTGGGCAGGGAACAAGGCCACCAACTCTCTTATATTATACTCTGCTTAGTAAAGTGCTCAGTACAAGATAAGCACGCAATAAATATGATTGTTTGATTCTCACTGTGCCTTGCTCTCATCTCTCCTGCATCCACTCCATTACTTACAGCTTTCGTCCTGCCTTCCTCATGGAACCTCATGAGGAACCTCCCTACATCCGCCAAGCTAGCTCTCTTCCTCTCTTCAAGACCCTACTGAGAGCTCACCTCCTCCAGGAGGCCTTCCCAGACTGAGCCTCCTCCTTCCCCTCACTCTGCTCCCCCTCTCCATTCCCCCTGCCTTACCTCCTTCCCTTCCCCACAGCACCTGTATATATGTATATATGTTCGTATGTATTTATTACTCTATTTATTTATTTATTCATTTTACTTGTACATATCTATTCTATTTATTTTATTTTGTTAATATGTTTTGTTTTGTTCTCTGTCTCCCCCTTCTAGACTGTGAGCTCACTGTTGGGTAGGGACCATTTCTATATGTTGCCAACTTGTACTTCCCAAGCGCTTAGTACAGTGCTCTGCACAAAGTAAACGCTCAATAAATACGATTGAATGAATGAATATGGAGGAAGGATTCTCTTAGGGAGGATTTGGCTATAGACTGACTATGGGGAGCAAGAGGGGAATCATGGACAATTGTAGGCATTAGAAATGGGGAGGATAGCTGTGCTGTCAGTTGTGATGGGAAGTTACGTGGAGAAGAAGAATTGGGTTGGATATATATCTCCCTTGGTACTCTGCATCTTCTAATAATAATAATAATAATGGTGGCATTTATTAAGTGCTTACTATGTGCAACACACTGTTCTAAGCGCTGGGGAGGTTACAAGGTGATCAGGTTGACCCATGGGGGGCTCACAGTCTTAATCCCCATTTTACAGATGAGGTAACTGAGGCCCAGAGAAGTGAAGTGAATTGCCCAAAGTCACACAGCTGACAATTGGTGGAGACAGGATTTGAACCCATGACCTCTGACTCCAAAGCCCATAGTCTTTCCATTGAGCCATGTTGTTTCTCTTATTATTATCTTATTATTATTGTTATCTTCTAGATGGGTTTGCCAAAAGAAAATATAGTATTTCAAGAACTTGGAGAGAAAAGAATCCAAGATGATCTTTGGTATCTTTGAAGAAATTAACTCCTCAACACCACAAATGCTCCGTGCACAGAACTTGCCTGATTTTAACTGTGTGGTTCCCAATGTCTATTTCCAACAATCAATCAACCAATCAATCAATCGCATTTATTGAGTACTTACTGTGTGCAGAGTACTGTACTAAGCACTTGGGAAGTACAAGTTGGCAACATATAAGACCAATGGCAAGGGAAGAAAATGTCGCCTTATAATAAGTTGACCTCACTCAGAGCTCAGAAACAGAATACTGAGACGGAACGGTGGCAGAGGTCAAACAGTCAACTAAAATGGAAATTAATAGCCTGAGACAAAGTTTCTGGATGGACAGCACATTCACCCAAGTTAGGTCCAACCCCCAAAAGGCACTGGCATAGACTAAATACTTAACAAATACAACAATAATTATTATTATTGTTATCTTGTTTGATTCTGATAGAGAAGCAGCGTGGCTAAGTGCAAAGAGCACGGGCTTTGGAGTCAGAGGTCATGGGTTCAAATCCCGGCTCTGCCAACTGTCAGCTGTGTGACTTTGGGCAAGTCACTTAACTTTTCTTGGCCTCAGTTGCCTTATCTGTAAAATGGGGATTAAAACTGTGAGCCACCCCATGGGACAACCTGATCAACTTGTAACCTCCCCTATCCTTAGAACTGTGCTTTGTAAGCGCTTAACACATACCATTATCACCATCATTATTATTATTACACATACAAATACAACAATTATTATTATTATTGGGTTTTTTTTGGTTCTAATGCTTTATGACACTACTGGATAGAGAACGGGCCTGGAAGTGGATTCTTATACCAGCTCTGTCACTTGTCAGCTATGTAACTTTGGGCAAGTCACTTAATTTTTCTGTGCCTTGGTCACCTCTTTTGTAAAATGGGAATTAATGTTGTGAGCCCCATGCAGGACAAGAACTGTGACCAACCTGATTAGCTTCCATCGTCCCAATGCTTAGTACAGTGCCTCTCACATAGTAAGAGCTTATCAAATATCATTACAAATGGGGCAAGTTTCCAGACTCTCTCCCTGGAGTCTTCCCAGGAAGTTATTATCTGGACCTTAAAGTGCCTTTAAATATATGGAGTCTATTCAGCAAAGATTGTCCCAAGACTGATTCTGCTCTGAGTATTAGCACAGTCAAGGATGGGAGCTACCGGCTTAGTCTCATTGAGTGTTTTCTATGCTCAGACCTAACAGGATAAAGAAAAAGAAAAAGGTCAGAGAAACTTTTTACCCATCTCTCTCATGAAAACTGGAAGCTGCTTCATCCTCGGGAACTCCAGTTGCTAAGAAGTTGCTTCTATGTAAGTACTTCGTTTTTTTAAACAAGTGAACAATCCAGCAGTGCTTTCTAAGTAGCCCTGAAAACCTTTAATGTTTCCCAAGAAAGGAACTGGCAAACTGACCAGAGAACCACTGAGAAATCCTTCAGTAAGATAGATTACTTTTTGTCCTCTAGTTCTAGGCATTGTCTATTTAAAAAACGGGTTTTGTTCATTCTTTAAATCTTATTTATTAAACACTTACTCTGTACAGAGCACTGTACTAAGCGCTTTGGAAGGTACAATACAACAATAAACAGTGACATTCCCTGTCCACAATGACTTTTGTGTTTGAGTGTAACTGAGTATTTCCTTGTCAAGCACTGATGTGCTTTCTTGGATAAAAGATATATTCCCTTGGGATAAAATTCCATTCATTCTAGCATTTATCTGCTGGGAAATTGTCACAAGATCCTTGAATGTCATACATATATATTGATTATAGCACAGTAGACTGTAAACTCTATCTTTTGCTAGGCAAGTCATCAGGACCAAAATTACGTTTTGGGGTTTGAACTAACCCCTTTCTATGTTAGTTTGGTATCTTGTGTACACCATTCTCAGACTTTGTCAGAAAAGAACCAAAACATTTGAAACAATATCAATCACCCTTTTTTTGTTATGCCCAAAGTCAGTCAGCTATGTACAAAGAGAGAATTGTAAAAACAAAATGCAATGCTTCTATTTTAACGGAATCCCCAAGCATATAAACTCCTCTGAAGTCTACCAGTGACAGAACAAGATAATTTATATATAACTATGTAATTTCTTCCCAATTAAAATGCGAATTGCTTCACATGAGACAAAAATGTTTTGTTTCAGCTGGCTACAACTAATAGAATTATGTAAGACATCTGAGACTTTTATATTCATCTAAAAGACACTGGCCATTAATTTCCGTGGTATTTTTTCCTAAGTACGGGATTTGAATGGGGCTCATTTTGCAGAATGATGTCACTCGAAGGACAGATGTGTTGAATAGGGAGGTTATGAAAATTTTGATTTGAAAGCTCCCAGTTTTGCCTATATGTCATCTGCTGCAGTTTGGCTTTTAGGCTTAGGTGAGAAATCAAGTATAATAAAAACTATTCAGACTTTGTACATATTATTTCTGATATTTCCTTTTTCAATCATTACAGATAAATGTTCCACATTCACAAGATGGAAAATAACAGGAGCAGTGTCACAGAATTTGTTCTCTTACGTCTGTCCAGGGACAGAAATTTGTAGGTATTCTGCTTTGGACTGTTCCTTTCTTGTTACATTGCAATCCTCTTGGGAAATTTCCTCATCCTCATCACTGTCAGAGGCAGCCCCCTCTTCCAGCAACCCATGTACTTCTTCCTCTTCCTCTTGTCCCTCATGGATGTCTGCTACACTGCCATGGTGACTCCCAAACTGGTCAGAAATA
This sequence comes from Tachyglossus aculeatus, assembly GCF_015852505.1. Taxonomy (NCBI): domain Eukaryota; kingdom Metazoa; phylum Chordata; class Mammalia; order Monotremata; family Tachyglossidae; genus Tachyglossus; species Tachyglossus aculeatus. The sequence goes on along the minus strand of NW_024044866.1, from coordinate 296,377 downwards.
TGCTGTCTGAGAAGAAAACCATCTCTTTCGGGCCACTGCATGATGCGACTCTTCATCATGAACTTATTTGGTGGGGATAAGATCTTCATTCTCATGGGGATGGCATACAATTGCTATGTTGCCATCTGCAAACCCTTACACTATATGGTCATCATGAACAAACAGCCGTGTGCCAAAGTGGTTGCGGTGTGTTGGGGAGGAAGATTTCTCCATTCCTTCATCGAGTGGCACCTTATTTTTTTTTTTTGCCTTTCTGTGGCCCCAATAAAACTTATCACTATTTCTTCGATGTTTACCCTCTCCTGGAACTGGCCTGCACAGAAACTGAAGTGATAGGACTTTTAGTCCTCTCTGATTCAGGGGCAGTTGCACTGATCTCATTTATAATCTTGGTCTTCTCTTACATCACCATTTTAACCAGTTTGAGGACACGCTCTTCAGAATGTCGATGCAAAGCCCTCTCCACCTGCACTTCCTGCGTCACTGTGTTGGCATTATTTTTTTGCCCTCCATCTTCATTTACCTCTGGCCAGCACAGATCTTCCCTGAGGATAAGGTGTTTGCTCTCTTTTATACCATCATTGCACCCATGTTCAACCCCTTCATCTACATGCTGAGGAACAGAGATGAAAATGGCTATGAGATAGGTGTGGTGTTGGAAGCTGCGTTAGGAACGAAAATCAGCCAGGTGAAACAGAAGTTTACATATCCTTCCCCTCCTGTGTTTGGTTTATTCTATCTACCCAGTTCTTTTCTGTTCAATTGACATGAGTGTTCTCCTAGGCTCAGGGGAAATGTGAATTGTAACTGTTAATCAGACTGTAAATATCCCTTCCTCCACTTCAATGTCTATGTTTAATACAGCCATCCATTACCTTATAATAGGAATAAATGATAACGGCATTTATTAAGCGCTTACTATGTGCAAAGTACTGTTCTAAACTCTGGGGAGGTTACAAGGTGATCAGGGTGTCCCACGTGGGGCTCACAGTCTTCATCCCCATTTTACAGATGAGGGAACTGAAGCCCAGATAAGTTAAGTGATTTGCCCAAAGTCACACAGCTGACAATTGGAGGGGTCGGGATTTGAACCCATGACCTCTGACTCCAAAGCCCGTGCTCTTTCCACTGAGCCACGCTGCTTCCCCATTTTGAATAAAATATTTCCATAAAAAGGAATAATTCCTGCTCAATACGATGGACAACGAATTATGGTCTTCAGTTGATGTTGAAATTAATTATAAGTTTCATGGAGTGGGAATTACATCTTTGATATGTGCTGTGCAGTGATGGCAGATGTGGATTTTAGCAGTTACAGTCTCTATTATAAGTTTATTTGCAAAGTAGGATTTTCAGTGGGTTCTACTCATAAAATTGTCTCAGTCCTTCCTTGGTGGTAGGTGAGGCACAGAGGAGGGTTTGAAAACTCTTTTCATACATAGGGAAGGCAGCATTTGGGATTTTAAATGGAAAGCAGTGTTGCCTAGTGTAAAGAGCATGAGCATAGTAGTCAGAGGATTTGGGTTCTAAACCTGTTTCTGCTGCTTGGCTGCTGTGTCACCTTAGGTAAGTCACTTATCTTCTCTGTACCTCAGTTACTTCACCTGTAACACGAGAATTGAGACAGTGAGCCCCATGTGATATATAGATTGTGCCCAACCTGGTTATCTTGTACCTACTCCAGCACTTAGTACTGTGCCTGGCACAGAGTGGAAACTTAAATAACATTAAAAAAAGTCATCTTCACTGTGCTTCGTCTATTGGTGTTTAACTTTTGCTAAGGGAATAATTCATCAGGCTGAGGTAGTTTAAAAGTGTTAGGGAGGCCTGGAATTGCTCAGTGGAAGGGATCTATTTGAGATCATATTTTTCATTTAAGGAAAGGGGACAGTGTTCTAGGTGTACCTTCTTCTGAACTTGCAACTGTGATGTGAGGGTTTAGGACTTGAAAGAGAAAGAAACTCAGAATGGGGAAATGGCTGTTGATAATGGGAAAAAAGGAAAAACCTACTAGACTGGATAATAAATACAAGGAAATATAACTGTCAAAAATCTAGAAACAGTAATGGGAATACCCATGGAGTTTAAAGATTAAGATATAGAAGTCAGGGGAGCAGTAAGGAACCATCCCCATGAGAATGTTCAGACATCTTTGTTAACGTTTTATTTTATAACATAAAGCTTGTTTGCCCTTCATTGTCAGGTATAATATCAGTTAATTTTCAGAAGCATGATGAGGGGTGTTAATGTCAGTGTTTTTTAATGGCATCTGTTAAGAGCTTACTGTGTGCCAGGCACTGTACTTTGGTGCTGGGGTAGATACAGTCTAATCAGGTTGTACACAGTCCATGTCCCATTTGGCAATCATAGGCTTAATTCCCATTTTACAGATGAGGTAACTAAGGCACAGAGAAGCTGAATGACTTTCCCAACATCACATTACCAGCAATTAGTGGAGGCAGGAATAGACCCAGGTCCTTCGAACTCCCAAACCTGTGTTCTATCCACTCAGTCACCCTGCAGAAGAAGTTAGGACTATGACTTGAATGTGTCAGTTCATTGTTATATTGTACTCTCCGAAGCACTTAAATAAGCATTCTGCACACACTAAGTGTTTAATAAATATGATTGAATGAATTGAATGATGGAATTTAGGATAGCTTTCAAGTTGGGTTTAGATTCCAGGTGAGAATTGGGATGCAGTTGCAAACTGGCGTCCCCTAAGATGTGTGGGGTGGCACCCTGAAGAGAAGGAGATGAGCATGGTGGACCAGGGTAGAGCTGGCCCCCGAGAGGGCTGAGGAGACCCAGGCAGGGCCGAACTGGACCTACAGGAGCCAAGGGGAGCCGGGCTGGTCTGGTCTCAGCTGAGGAGAGACCGACGCTGCTGGTCAGGCTTTGAGCAGGACTTAGATTGGAGGTGTCTCTACTTACTATCATTCAACCTATCAATTTTTCTTGGAAAGCAGCAGCATGGTGGAGTGGCTAGAGCATGGGCCTGGGAGCCAGAAGGTCCTGGGTTCTAATCCCAGCTCTGCCACTCATCTGTTGTTTGCCTGTGGGCAGATCACTTCACTTCTCTGGGCCGCAGGTACCTCATCTGGAAAATGCAGATCAAAACTTGGAGCCTCATGAGGGACAGGGACTGTGTCCAAACCCCTTTGCTTGTATCCACTCCAGTGTTTAGAATAGTGCCTGGCACATAGTAAACTCTTAACATAGACCATTATTATCATTATTATTACTTATTGAGTGCTTACCGTGTGCAAAACACTGTACTAAGCACTTGGAGGTGTACAGTACAACCAAGTAGTTAGACACGGTCCCTGTTCACAGAGCATACAATCTAGGCAGATAGAAAGGAGATAAAACACAAACAAAAAAAAAACAAAATCAAGAAAGCATTATTGGTGGAACAGGTAAAGCGTAAGGGCACTAACATAAATTCTGATCTCCTACACGACAATGGCTTTCAAACCTTGTTCTACTTACACCAAGTCACTTGTGTCTATACCCGGTAAGGACTACAGAGATCCAGCACCACAGGATTTATATTGCTTATTGCTTTCCTAGTTCCTCTCTCTTTGGTGTTTTCTTGTTTTTGTTTTATGAATTCCTTCAGTGTTTTCGTGATTACCTTATTCTGTAGCCTACTGGTGGAATGAAGTAGGTGGACGTGAAGAATGAATGAACGTTTAATCCTTAGACTGACCGTTAGGGGTATATATTTGCTTTCTGTTACTGGCTCATGAAACTATCAATCTATAGTATTCATTGAGTCTGACTGTATGCAGAACAGAATTCTAAACCACTGAGGGAGTACAATATAGGTAAAAGATGTGATCCCTGCACTCAAAGATCTTACAATCTACTGGGGGTGATTGGCAAAGAATAATTTCCAGTTGGATAAAAAGGAACATGGAAATTTGGATAAATGAATCATTAAGTAGTTAATAGCATACATTAATCTTTGTGTGCCTAATTGGTATGGATAGCCACAGAGGAATCAAGTGGGTAGTTAAGAGGGTATAATCTGGGGAGAAGAAAACGATCAGGAAAGAGTTCAATTATAGTCGAAAATATGGGCAAAGTTAAAGAATTGATAGCAGTGCACATGAAGCTTGTTTTCAACATGATGAAGAAAAGTTCCTAGGTTTTTTCCACCACCACCTCTGATAATAAGAACTGTGACATTTGTTAAGAGCTATGTGCCAGGCACTGTACTAAGCACTGGGGGAGATATAAGCAAATTGAGTAGGACATAGTCCTTGTCCCACGTGGGGCTCACAGTCTCAAAGAAAGTTCTTCATGGACTTTGGGATCTGGTAGGGTCCCTGGACCTTTAATAGCTAGTTGCATCTTCTAGGCAAAACGTTTCCCAAAGATAGCTCTGTACCAAACATTTGCGGGAAAACTTTGTAGTTGTCTCTTTTTCTTTTCCTATAAGCTCAGACATAGGTGAATGCATGCCCCAGACAGCCCCAAGGAAATTTATGTGACTCCTGGGAAAGTAGAGATGACTCGAGATTCAGAAACCCCAGTTTCCCGGAAACTGCCCCCATCCATTGTGAAGGTTGGACTTCCATCAAGATTTCAGTTTTATCCTGACACATCTTTGAAAAGCCTTTTGGTTCATATGACTGGAAATAAAGCACACAGATATGCATCATTATGGGAAAACTAAAAAAGGAGTTTGTTTTCTTTTTTATAACACGAGCATTCTCTCTTGATTTCTCAGTTCTCATGCTTTAGTTCATAGACTTTTTTGTGCAGGTCCCTAGTCATTTTAGTTTAAAAAGAAAGCCATATTGCAAAGACCTAGGTTCAAATTGGCTGACTCTCCTTGGAAAGTTGAGCATGGACTGTAAATTTGGGTCTTCATTTAAATCACAATCTTAAAATAACGTGAGACAGACCAGACTCATTTTTTAACCCGCATTATCTTTTTTGACAAATCTCTAAGTCGGTTTAAAAATATCTGAATGAACACTTCATATGATTTTTTGGTCCTGATCAGGTGGTCCTTAAAGGAATCCCATGAATGAGGGGCTTCGTTAGAGAAAGAAAATCAGATTGTTGGAATTCTGTAACTTTCTCATGTGACAGATATTATCTCTAGAGGCATATGTTTATTGTTGGCCACCATGGGTCAGTGAGAAGATCATAGGACTGTGAGTGGGAGACCTGGATTCTGGACTGCTGGGTGACCTGGGGCAAGCTGCTCAATCTCTTACTAACAATATTGATAAGGCAGCGAATGTGTCTACCAACTCAGTGATATTGTACTCTCCTAAGCGCTTAGTACAGTGCTCTGCATACAGTAAGCTCTCAATAAATACAATTGAATGAATGAATAAATAAAACTGATTGCTTGATTTGTAATAGTTATTGTATTTATTAAGCACTTATTCTGTGTTATGCACAGGGATAGATGAAGGATAATTATTACTTTTATTATTTTTATCATGGTATTTGTCAAAGCCAAGCACTGCACTAAGTGGCAGGGTAGATACAAGATAATCAAACCAGGCACAGTCCCTATATCTTCTGGGGCTCTCAGTTTAGGTAGGAGGGAGGGAGGATTTAATCCCCATTTTACAGATGAGGAAACTGAGACACAGAGATGTTAAATGATTTGGTTGTCACACAGCAGACAGGTGGCAAAGCTGGAATTAGAACCCAAATCTCATGACTCCCAAGTCCATGCTCTTTCCATTAAGCTAGGCTTCTCCTTGTGTGCCTCAGTTTTCTCAGCTGTAAAACGGGGATAAAAATTTTCCCTCTCCCTGCTTCTTAGATTATGAGCCCTATATGGGAGAGGACTGTTTCCTATCTGATTAGCCTGTATTACGGTTCTTAACACAATGCCTGGCACATGGTGAGCACTTAATAAATTAAAAAAACTTTAGCATCTCACTAGAAATGAAAGAGATGTTCAGCAAAGATATTAAATTTATTTTGCAGTGTTCTTATACACAATGAAACAATATTGCAAGTCATAGTCAATTATATGTGCAACAAACAGCAATTTTCTAAATGTTATTTGCAGTGTTTCATTTTCCAATCATTTCAGATAAATACTCCTTATTCCCAGGATGGAAAATAGGAACAGTGTCACATAATTTGTTCTCTTAGGACTGTCCAGTGACAGAAATTTGCAGATATTCTGCTTTAGACTGTTCCTCTTCTGTTACATTGTAATCTTGTTAGGGAATCTCCCCAACCAAATCAACATCAAATGCAGTTCCCTTATCAGGCAGCCCATGTACATCTTCCACTGCCACTTGTCCATCATGGACCTCTGCTACACTTCCATGATGACTCCCAAACTGGTCAGAGATTTGCTGTCTGAGAAGAAAACCATCTCTTTCAGCTGCTGCATGATGTAGCTCTTCACGATGCACTTATTTGGTGGGTTGTGATCTTCATTCTCGTGGGGATGGACTAAGATCGCTATGTTGCCATTTGCAAATCTGTACACAATAGGGTCATCATGAACAAGCAGCAGTATTCCACAGTAGTTGCAGTGTGCTGGGGAGGAGGATTTCTCCATTCCATCGTTCAGTGGCTCCTTGTCATTTATTTGCCCTTCTGTGGCCCCAGTAAAGTCAATCACTATTTCTGCTATGTTTTACCCTCTCTTGAAACTGGCCTTCTCAGACACTGATGCGAATGGATTTTTAGTCCTCGCCAGTTCAGGGACAATTGTAATGATCTCATTTGTAGTCTTGGTCTACTCTTATGTTACTATTTTAGCCAGTCTGAAGACCCGCTCTTTGGAAGGACAGCACAAAGCCCTCTCCACCTTGGCTTCCCACATCACCATGATGGCACTGCTTTTCTTGCCCTGCATCTTCATTTACTTCCGGCTGGCCCAGACCTTACCCGAGGATAAGTTGTTTGTTCTGTTTTATAACATCATTGCCCCCATGTTTAACCCCCTCATCTACACACTGAGGAACAGAGCGATGGAATCGGCCATGAGGAAGATGGGGTGCTGTAAACTGAATTTAGAGAGAAAATCATGCAGGTGAAACATATTCCAATGTCTCCCTCCACTGCTAACTATCCTTGGTGTTTTTCACCTACTCATTTGGGTACATTCAAAATGCACTGTAAATAATTTCACTGCAAATACAGGTGTCTTTGTCCATAGACTTGGAAGCAACATGACATCTACCTATGTTTCAGATTGTAATCCCTTCTTTTTATAGTATATATTAAGTGCTTACTATGTTTCAAACACTGTTCTAAATGCAGGGATAGGTGCATGTTAGTGAACTTGGCCACAATACCTGTCCTGCAGGGACATCGTCTAAGTAGGAGGAAGAACAGGAGAACTGAGGTACAGAAAAGTAAAGTTGCTTGCCCACGGTCAAACAAACAACAGGCAATTGACAGAATTGGGATTAGAGCCCAGGGCCTCTGACTCCCTGGCAAATGCTCTTTCCATTAGGCCACAATGCTTTTTCCTCCAACTCAGTGATTGTATTTTACCCAGTTGTATATTTCCTTATTTAATTTGAAATGACATTGTCAGTAAAAAGAAATGTTTCTGCTTAATGAGATGAAAAATTAATTATGATGTTAAAATTAATTGTAAGCATCTAGGGAACATAAATTGTGTTTTGGTATGGGTTGTGTGGTGTCAGCAAATGTTAGTTTTCAGTGAGTTCTTCTGTGACATATGGATGTCACTCCCTGGTGGTAGGTGAATCACAAAAGGAGCTTCACTGACTCTTTTAGAACTTTAGGAGACAATTTAGGGTTTTGCATCACCAAATCTTCTGGTGCCAACCTATGCTGTTAGATTAATTCTATAGGCTAATGAAACAGGGGGTGGGGGAGAGGGCTGGGGTTGGTTCATGCAAAATATTTAACCAGCATTTTCACAAGCATTTTAAGAAAGGGGGGGGGGGGGATTTTAGGTGGTAACCTCTTAATTTGAGGTGGTTTTGGGAGAATATGGAAATCCAAAAGAGAAAGAAGAGCAGTTTGTTACCTATGAACTGAACCTTCAAAATATAAAGTGAGTGGACTCAGGATCTGATTTAGGTAGTATTATTAGTTGGACTAGGGTTTAGGTTATTTTTAGGTTTATATTTCAGGTTAGTGGTAAGGTTGGGGATAGGTCTGGGGCAAGACGAGCATCCATATTCTCCTGCAATTAATTAATTAATTGATTGATTGATTGATTCATTCATTCATTCAATTGTATTTACTGAGCACTAATTGCATGCAGAGCACAGTGCTATGAGGTTGGGAGAGTACAATACACCAATAAACAGACACATTCTCTGCCCACAATGATCTTACAGTCTAGATGAGGGAGGCAGACGTTAATATAAATAAATAAATTACAGATATTGACATAATTGCTGTGAGGGTGGGACAAAGAGAGCAGGTAAAGGTGGTACATACGGAGTGGGAGAAGAGGAAAGCTATGAACATGCATTCTATGTGGGACAGGTACTGTGTCCCACCTGATTATATTATTTCTGCCCCAGCTCTTCATCCAGAATTTGGCACATAGTAAGCACTTAACAAGTACCATAATGATTATACCAGATTTTGGCCTGACTTTCTGCTTTTAGGTTTGGTGATTCTAATTTTCGAAATTTCAAGTTAGGGACCTGATTTTTAACCCTCAGGGTGTAAAATGTGTTGATTTGATCTGAACAGCATTTCAGGGAAAATAAGGTTTCAGGGAAAAGAGGGCAAAACCCAGCCCCAAACTGTGTAGGAATGTACAAGAGACCCAGAGACAGCCGGAGGTTGACTGCCAAGAGCTGGAGCTTGCTGGGAAAACCGTGAGGAGACTGTCAGAGATGGGGGCCGGGAGGCTTGCACTCAATCCAAGTTATCAGAATTAGATAGCAGAATGAGAAGTAAAGTCTTCTGGGTAATTGTGAATACCTAAATGGTAGAAGGTGACACAGTAAAAGACCTGTCAGAGAAGAAAATGTAGAACACTAAGGCCAGAAGGAAAAGAGAGAAGAAAATGATCATTAAGTGGGTGGAGGAAGATAAAGAAAGGGTAGAGAAAGAAAAGAAGGGCAGGTGAGGAATTTTAATTTTTACTGTTACTATTCATTCTGGTTTTACATGAAATGCTGTGTCACAATGAGGGGAATTTCATACATTTGCAAAGTAGAGATTAACAAAATCTTGTTGAAAAAATGATTTTAAAATAATTTTAAAAAACTTTATATGTGGTCTCAAAAATGTCATCAATATTATCACTGGGTGGCTCTCTGAACTTTATTTTCTTCATGCTTGTGTATCTTTCTGGTAGAATGATAGTAGCTCAGGGAGGAACAATATTTCTCTGACACCTTCAGGGTTGTAGCTTATCTACTAGCAGAGAGTAAGAATTAAGGGGAAGAGAAACAAGTGCCCCCCAACCCCGGGAAAAAGGCCCTTGTTATCACCGTTACATTAACGACAACCTCATTCACATCTACTCAGCCCTCCTGTCCCGCCATCGACCCCCGGCCCACGTCCTCCCCCGAGCCTGCAATGCCCTCCCTCTGCCCATCTGCCAAGCTAGCTCTCTTTCTCCCTTCAAGGCCCTACTGAGAACTCATCTCCTCCAGGAGGCCTTCCCAGACTGAGTCCCTTCCTTCCTCTCCCCCTCGTCCCCCTCTCCATCCCCCGCATCTTACCTCCTTCCCTTCCCCACAGCACCTGTATATATGTATATATGTTTGTACATATTTATTACTGTATTTATTTATTCATTTATTTTACTTGTACCTATCTATTCTATTTATTTTATTTTGTTAGTATGTTTGGTTTTGTTCTCTGTCTCCCCCTTCTAGACTGTGAGCCCACTGTTGGGTAGGGACTGTCTCTATATGTTGCCACCTTGTACTTCCCAAGCGCTTAGTACAGTGCTCTGCACACAGTAAGCGCTCAATAAATATGATTGATTGATTGACTGATTAATCCCCATTTTACAGATGAGGTAACTGAGGTTCAGAGAAGTTAAGTGACTTGCCCAAACTCACACAGCTGACAACTGGTGGAGCCGAGATTTGAACTCCTGACCTCTGACTCCAAAGCCCCTGCTCTTTCCTCTGACTGACGAACACTAGCTTTGTGCCCAGCACTAAACTAAGTACTTGGAAAGTAGAATTCAGCAACAGAGACAATCCCTGTCCACACAAGAGGAGATTTGAACCATGCCTATTCACTGCACCTTGATCACGTCTATCTTGCTGCCTATACCTTGCCCACATCTTCCCTCTGGTCTGGAACCCTCTCCCTTTCATACATGATGGATTACCACTCTCCCAACCTTCAAAGCCCTCCAAAAAGCATATCTCCTCTCAGAGTCTTTCCCAAACTAAACCCTCTTTTCCCCAACTCCGTCTCCCTTCTGCATCACCTGTGCACTTGGATCTACCTAGTAGGCACTTGATAGTCACCCCACCCTCTGTCTCCAAGCCTTTATGTACAGATCCATAATTTATTATAATCTCCATCTCCCCTTCTGGACTGCACACTTCTTATGGACAGGGAAAGTGTCTACCAACTTCATTATTTTTTACTCTCCCAAGTTCTTAGTTCAGTGCCTTGCACCAAGTAAGTGCTCAATATATAATAACTGATTGACTGATAGATTGATGCCTCACAAGGCTTCTTTGATCAACAGTTTTAGAAACTGGAATTATCAATCCCTGGGTCAGCCCCACCTCCTTGTGTTGTGTCCATTCAGCAGGCACCCCTATTATTTATGCTTATGCATCCTTGCACTTTTTTACGGTGTTTGTTAATCACTTACTATATGCTAGTCACTGTGCTAAGTACTGGGATAGATATAAGATTATCAGGTTGGACACAATCTATCTCTCACATGGGCCTCAGAGCCTTAGTTCCCATTGTATAGATGAGTTAACTGAAGCACAGAGAAGTGAAGTGACATACTCAAGGTCATGCAGAAGACAAGTGGCGGAGTCAGGATTAGAGCCCGGGTCCTTCTGACTCCGAGGTCCATGCTCTATCCACTAGGTCATGCTGCTTCCTCATATTATCAGCTCAGATTCATTTAAACTTATTCATCGCTCTGCCTTTAGGAACTTTTCCTATAAACAGCAGTAGCATATATGAATGGCTTGGGTCTGTCACCTGCCCTTGCTAGACTGCGAACTCTTTAAAACTAGAGATTATGTTCCTTAATCAATTGCACTCTTCCCAGGGTTTAATACAAAACACCATACGAAGTATTTGGACAGGAACAGTTGAGTGAAACACACATTCCCTGACTATCCAGCACTTAGAACAGTATTTGGCACATAGTAAGGGCTTAACAAATACTACTATTATTAGAGAGTTTACAATATAATGGTTTTAAACATAATCGGAACTTCAATCCTAGTATCAATCATAATTCTAATTTCAAGAGGATTAATTCTCTGGAGATGACGCTAATGCTAGGAAAAGTCCAGGGAAAAAGTGGAAGAGGCAGAACAGCAACTAAATGGATAGAGACCATAATAACAATAATAGGAGAACCATCAAAAATGTTGTGGATTATGGCAGAGGACAGGACGTTCTGGGACCATATATCCATGAAGTCTCTATGAATCAGGAAGCAACTCGATGGCACTTAATAATAATAATCTCATTTTTGTGAAGAACTAATCCTATCTCTGCCACTTGACTGCTCTGAGAGCTTGGGCGAGTCACTTAACTTCTCTGTGCCTCAGTTACCTCACCTTAAAATGGAGATTAAGACTGTTAGCCCCATGTAGGATATGGACTGTGTCCAACCTGATTATGTTGTATGTACCCTAGTGCTTAGTTCACTGCCTGGCACATAGTAAGTGCTTATCAAATACTATTTAAATTTTTTTTTAAAACCTATCTGTGTCTGTACTAGGTTCTTTGAGAAGGGCAACGGAATGATTGCCCTTCTTGATACTTTCCAAGTACTAAGCTCTAAGTACTTTCCAAGTACTTAGTATAGTGCTGGGCACACAGTAAATGTTTGTCAGTCAGTGGAAAGAGCACAGGCTTTGGAGTCAGAGGTCAGGGGTTCAAATCCCGGCTCCACCAGTTGTCAGCTGTGTGACAATCACACAGTTTAGTGCTGGGCCATTTAACATCCCTAACTTTTCCCTTCACATTGCCAACTTTCCCTCTCGTTCTTGAATTTATTCTACCCCGGCTTGGACCTGTTGGAGTTTTCTGGCCCAGCTTCCTGTGGAAATGAATTCCACATGCTTGTATCCACTGTGTGAACAAGGTTTCTCCGGTAAGGGCTGGTAATTTTTTTTCCGTCTTTACCACACCCTGGCCAACATTCTTGAAAATGAACAACAAGAAGTAGTGTGGACTAGTGGATAGAGCATAGTCTTGGGAATCAGAGGACCTGAACTCTGCAGGGATTCACAGTGTCTGCTATGTGACCTTTAGCATGTCACTTCACTTCTCTGTGCCTCAGTTACCACATCTGTAAAATGGAGATTACTACTGTGAGCCCCTTATGTGCCAAGGATGGTGTCCAAAATAATCAGCTTGTATATATCCCAGCACTTAGTACACTTAATACAGTGTCTGGCACATGGTAAATGCCGAACAAATACCATAAAAAACAAACAAACAAAGAAAACCCACAAACAAACAAAAACCAAATGGTCTCTTCTCCTCTCTGTGCCCCAGGACCCAGCACTCTTCAAGACTGGAAAAGTGCTCTGAGCTGTGAGAGAAAGGCATTCCTGTAAATTCTTATTACAATGAATCACTAGCCAATTACATTTGAGCCTTGAAGATATTAGGCTGGGGTCTCCGATTTCATTCATTCATTCATTCATTCGATCATAAGGAATGTGTCTGTTGCTATATTGCACGCCCCCAAGCACTTAGTACAATGCTTTGCACACAGTAAGTGCTCAGTAAATTTGATTGAATGTATTTATTATTGAGCTCTGTACTAAGCTTTTGGGAGAGTACAGCTTATAAATAAATGGTCACATTCCCTGCCCACTACAAGTTTACAGCCTAGAGGGACCAGCCTTCTGCACCAAGAACACCTTCATCTCGTGGTCTCTGTAAGCTCTGCCTCTAGACTGGAAGCTCACTCTGGGCAAAGAAGAAGTCAACCACCAATTCTGTTATATTGTACTCTCCCAACTCCTTTATTACAGTGCTCTGCACAAAGTAAGTGCTCAATAAATACCACTGATTGATTGTTTGATTGTTCCCTCCGGAGGACTGAGAACTTTTGAGGTGAAAAGGATGCTCAGACTGGAGTCCACTGCTTTAAAGCAAAAGCTATAACCACCACCCTTTAGTGCTGCCTCGCAGCCTGGCATCTGTTGGCATGTGGACCAATGGTTCAATCCAGAAAATCCAGGAGGGTCATTTTTTTTTCTTCTTAATGCTTACTATGTGTCAAACACTGTTCTAAATACTGATGTAGATACAAGTTGATAGGAGGAACACAGTCTCTGTCACATTCTAAGTAGGAGGGAGAACAGATATTGAATCCCTATTTTGCAGTTGAATCAATCAATCAATCAATCATATTTATTGAGTGCTTACTGTGTGCAGAGCACTGTACTAAGCGCTTGGGAAGTACAAGTCGGCAACACACAGAGACAGTCCCTACCCAACAGCGGGCTCACAGTCTAGAAGGGGGAGACAGAGAAGAAAACCAAACATACTAACAGAATAAAATAAATAGAATAGATATGTACAAGTAAGATAAATAAATAAATAAATACAGTAATAAATATGTACAAACATATATACATATATTCAGGTGCTGTGGGGAAGGGAAGGTGGTAAGATGGGGGGGATGGAGAGGGGGACGAGGGGGAGAGGAAGGAAGGGGCTCAGTTTGGGAAGGCCTCCAGGAGGAGGTGAGCTCTCTGTAGGGTCTTGAAGGGAGGAAGAGAGCTAGCTTGGAGGATGTGCAGAGGGAGGGCATTCCAATCCCGGGGGATGACGTGGGCCGGGGGTCGATGGTGGGACAGGCGAGAACGAGGCACGGTGAGGAGATTAGCGGTAGAGGAACAGAGGGTGCGGGATGGGCTGTAGAATGAGAGAAGGGAAGTGAGGTAGGAGTGGGCGAGGTGATGGAGAGCCTTGAAGCCGAGGGTGAGGAGTTTCTGCCTGATGCGCAGATTGATTGGTAGCCACTGGAGATTTTTGAGGAGGGGAGTAACATGACCAGAGCGTTTCTGGACAAAGACAATCCGGGCAGCAGCATGAAGTATGGATTGAAGTGGGGAGAGACACAAGGATGGGAGATCAGAGAGAAAGCTGATGCAGTAGTCCAGACGGGATAGGATGAGAGCTTGAACGAGCAGGGTAGCGGTTTGGATGGAGAGGAAAGGGCAGATCTTGGCAATGTTGTGGAGCTGAGACTGGCAGGTATTGGTGACAGCTTGGATGTGAGGGGTGAATGAGAGAGCGGAGTCGAGGATGACACCAAGGTTGCGGGCTTGTGAGACGGGAAGGATGTTAGTGCCGTCAACAGAGATGGGAAAGTCAGGGAGAGGGCAGGGTTTGGGAGGGAAGACAAGGAGTTCAGTCTTGGACATGTTGAGTTTTAGGTGGCGGGCAGACATCCAGATGGAGATGTCCTGAAGGCAGGAGGAGATGCGAGCCTGGAGAGAGGGGTAGAGAGCAGGGGCAGAGATGTAGATCTGGGAGTAATCAGCGTAGAGATGATAGTTGAAGCCGTGGGAGCGAATGAGGTCCCACGGGAGTGAGTGTAGATAGGGAACAGAAGGGGACCAAGCACTGAACCTTGGGGAACCCCCACAGTAAGGGGATGGGAGGGGGAGGTGTTGAAGAAACTGAGGCACAGAGAGTGCCTCACACAGAAACTAAGAGAAATTAAGTGGTTTGCCCAAGATTACCCAACAAGCAATCGGCAAAGTCGCAATTAGAATCATGTTCCTCTCGTTCCCCCCAGCCAAGCACCCCACTGTGACAGTCCTCACCAAAAACAAAATCAGAGATCAAGGCCACTGATAGGATAATACAAATGCATTCTTTATACTTTTTTTTAATTGCCAGCACTCATCACCATCAGTATTTATTGAGGCACCTTCTGTGTGCAGACCACTGAACCTGAATAATATTGCTTAGAGGTTTTCTATGACATCGATTCACTACTGTGTTGCTATTAATCATGAGTGTTTACTCAGGATAAATCCAGGGAGTCATGGTGTCCTATCTTTCATTCATTCATTCATTCGTTCATTCATTCATTCAATCGTATTTATTGTGCGCTTACTGTGTGCAGAGCACTGTAGTAAGCGCCTGGGAAGTACATGTTGGGGGACACCAGACCAAAATAAAACCCTAGAGGTGGCTTTAAATCACCCTCAGGGCTTTTCACAGGACAAGTAGAAATGAACTCCCTTGGAACTCCAGGGCCCAGTTCTAAAGAGATCTGAGCTAGGATGCAAGATGGGCCTCACTGCTATACTGGAAGGTAAGGCCAGTGGTAGGTCAGGGTATTTCTGGGGCCACATAATGATAATTATAATAATTATGGTGATTGCTAAGCTCTTACTATGTGCCAAGCACTATTCTAAGGACAGGGCCCCACATTCTTAGTCCCCATTTCACAGATGAGGTACCTGAAGCCCAGAGAAGTGAAGTGACCCGACCAAGGTCATACAGCCGACATGTGGAACCTGGTTTAGAATCCATATCCTTCAGACTCCCAGGCCCATGCTCTATCCACTAAAACACGCTAGTGGCATCCTTTCTGATCTCCTAAGCTCCTGTCTCTCCCCGATTCAGTCTATACTTCAGTCTGCTGCCCAGATTATCTTTCTATAGAAAAGCTCTGGGCATGTCACCCCCCTCCTCAAAAATCTCCAGTGGTTGCTTATCAACGACCATATCAAGAAAAAGCTCCTCACTATTGGCTTCAAATTTATCCATCATCTTGCACACTCCTACCTCACCCCTCTTCTCTCCTTCTACAGCCCAGCCAGCACAGTCTACTCCCCTGCCTCTAACCTCCACACTTTGCCTAGTTCTCGCCTTTCCCACCATCCACGCCTGGCCCACGTCCTACCCCTGGCCTGGAATGCCCTTCCCCAGCACATCTGCCAAACTAGCTCTCTTACCCTCTTCAAAGCCATACTGAGAGCTCACCTCCTCTAGGAGGCCTTCCCACACTGAGCCCCCCTTTTCCTCTGCTCCTCCTCCTTTCCCCTTCATCCCTATTCCCCCCTTCTGCTTTACCCCCTTCCCCTCCCCACAGCACTTGTGTATATTTGTACATATTTATTATTCTAATATGTGTTTTTATCTATTTTGATGCTATTGATACCTGCTCACTTGTTTTGTTTTGTTGATTGTTTCCCCCTTTTAGGCTGTGAGCCCGTTGTTGGGTAGGGATTGTCTCTATCTGTTGCCAAATTGTACTTTCCAAGCGCTTAGTACAGTGATCTGCACACAGTATGTGCTCAACAAATACGATTGAGTGAATGAATGAATAAATAAATGAATGAACTAGAATCCAGGTCGTCTGACTCTCAGTTCTGTGCTGTTTCCTGTAGGACATACTGCTTCTCACTCCATCTTCAGGGTTGAAGTCATGGAAAATTAAAGGCTTTTCTAAAAACCATGAGATAAATGAACAGTGGAGACACGAGGGCATGATTTAGGGTGTATGTTCTGGCTTCTTTCACCATCACCCCCTATGCGCAATTCTGTTTATTATTAACGGATTTCCAAGTAGTTAATGGAGTATTGGATTTGGAGCTCAGAAAGCAGGCTTCTTTAACTGTTTGACCAATGTAATAACTTTAGGCAAATTACCCAACAGCTTTCTGCCTCAATTTCTCCGTTTGTAAAATGGAGATTAAAACTGACCTCTCAGTCTCTCTTTTCCCCTCTGGTCACACTGTTTCCAATTGCTCTGCTTTTGGACCTTACCTCCTTACCCCCACCCACACCTCCACACACCCTACTGGCCTCACCCCCTGTTCTATCGACTGTTCTCAGTTCCTTTAAAAGGCAAGGTATGTACCAACCTACTCCATTACAACATACATTCTCAAGCGTTTAATGAAGTAAGCACTCAAGATATTCAATAAGTATGATTTTATTGATCCCATGTCATTGTCCTCTAGAAAATATTGTCAACGAAAATGACACACAGATGGTACTTCATGTATGTGAGAAGTCTGTGTTATCCAATCAATCAAGCAACCATATTTATTGAGCATTTATTATGTGCAGAGCACTGTCCTCAGTGCTTGGGAGAGTACAATACACATAATTAGCAGACATGTTCCCTGTCCATAACGAACTTACAGTTTAGAGCTTACAGTTCTGCTGGGGCTGTTGAACTTGTGTACCATTAGTATGCTTGTGAGGAACTCACCCTCATTTCTGGAAGTCAGATGGTGTGCAAATGGGCTTGACCAATGGAACATCACATGTGGGGCTAGATTCAGGGAACATTTATTATGACCAGGTGAGAACCTGGAATTTGGCTTGTGCAGGATTCTACCTTGTGCAACACAGAACCAATTCTTACATTTAGTCAAATTGGAAGATCCTTGCTAGACTCTGAATGTCTTGTGGACTGGAATTATGTCTTCTAACTCGATTGTACTGTCCAGGTGTTTAGTTCGGTGCTCTGCACTGCTCAAATGCAGATTTATTAATAATATAACTTGATTGGCGATCCACTACACACGTTGCTAATAAAGTAATCATTGGCCTGAATTGGGTAAAGTGTACCAGCCCAGCAGATCACTGATATGTGACTCTAACTATTCCTAGAACAGTGGCCTTAGGGGCAGCCCTGGGCACCCCTTTGGGGCTTGAGTGAGTGCTCTTGTTACCCTTTCAGACTGTGAGCCCTCTGTTGGGTAGGGACTGTATCTATATGTTGCCAACTTGTACTTCCCAAGCGCTTAGTACAGTGCTCTGCACACAGTAAGCGCTCAATAAATATGATTGATTGATTAACTGATTACCCAGATGTGACTCCTGGGAACCCATATTGCCTTAGAGAGGGGTTATACTATGGGAGGGAGGTGCAAAAGAAGGGTTTGACTGGTTTACAGATGTAACTGGGCCTCCTATCTAATCTACCCACACTTAGTAGAAGGGGCTGAATTATTACTATCAATAAACCTTGTTGACTAGGATTGACTAGGATTGAGGTTGCAGTTTGGATAAGTTGCACTGTGCTGTTCTCAAATCATTTCTGGTTACATAGGTATTTGTAACTGGGAGGTAAGCTTAGCACAGCCTGGCTATCTTTTTCTATATCAATGAATCAATCAATTGCATTTATTGAGTGCTTACTGTGTGCAGAGCACTGTACTAAGTGCTTGGGAAGTACAAGTTGGAAACATATAGAGAAAGTCCCTACCCAACAGTGGGCTCACAGTCTAGAAGGGGGAGGCAGAGAATAAAACCAAACATATTAACAAAATAAAATAAATAGAATAGATATGTACAAGTAAAATGAATAAATAAATGAATAGAGTAATAAATATGTACAAACATATATACATATATACAGGTGATGTGGGGAAGGGAAGGAGGTAAGACGGGGGGATGGAGAGGGGGACGAGGGGGAGAGGAAAAAAGGGACTCAGTCTGGGAAGGCCTCCTGGAGGAGGTGAGCTCTCAGTAGGGCTTTGAAGGGAGGAAGAGAGCTAGCTTGGCGGATGGGCAGAGAGAGGACATTCCAGGCCTGGGGGATGACGTGGGCCGGGGGTCGATGGCGGGACAGGCGAGAGCGAGGCACAGTGAGGAGATTAGCAGCAGAGGAGCGGAGGGTGCGGGCTGGGCTGTAGAAGGAGAGAAGGGAGGTGAGGTATGAGGGGGCGAAGTGATGGAGAGCCTTGAAGCCGAGTGTGAGGAATTTATGCCTGATGCGCAGATTGATTGGTAGCCACTGGAGATTTTTGAGGAGGGGAGTAACATGCAAAGAGCATTTCTGGACAAAGACAATCCGGGCAGCAGCATGAAGTATGGATTGAAATGGGGCGAGACACGAGGATGGGCGATCAGAGAGAAGGATGATGCAGTAGTCCAGATGGGATAGGATGAGAGCTTGAATGAGCAGGGTAGTGGTTTGGATGGAGAGGAAAGGGCGGATCTTGGCAATGTTGCAGAGCTGAGACCAGCAGGTTTTGGTGACAGCTTGGATATGAGGGGGAATGAGAGAGCGGAGTCGAGGATGACACCAAGGTTGCGGGCTTGTGAGACAGGAAGGATGGCAGTGCCGTCAACAGTGATGGGAAAGTCAGGGAGAGGGCAGGGTTTGGGAGGGAATACAAGGAGTTCAGTCTTGGACATGTTGAGTTTCAGGTGGCGGGCAGACATCGAGATGGAGATGTCCTGAAGGCAGGAGGAGATGCGAGCCTGGAGGGAGGGGGAGAGAGCAGGGACAGAGATGTAGCTGTAGGTGTCATCAGCGTAGAGATGTTAGTTGAAGCCGTGGAAGAGAATAAGTTCACCAACGGAGTGAGTGTATTTCTATATCTAGTGAGTTCTATATCTAGTTTTATAGGTGGGTGTTGTATGTGAAAAATATTTTATAATTTCCCTGTATAGCTCCTGATTTTGATTCCTCCCAATAACATCATCCAGTGTGGAAACCAGGGCATTCAACACCTGAGAAACATTGTAAAGAATTCTAGTAGTTTAAAACATTTATAAGTGCTTATTGTGCGCAGAACACTGGACTGAGTGCAGGGAAATAATACACCAGTGGAAATTAGACATGATGCCTGACCCTCATGATGCTTCCAGAGGCCAGGCCTGGGAGTCAGAGGTCGTGGGTTTTAATCCCAGCTCTGCCACTTGTCAGCTGTTTGACCTTGGGCAAGTCACTTAATTTCCCTGTGCCTCAGTTACCTGATCTGCAAAATGGAGATGAAGAATGAGAGCCCCGTGTGGGACGACCTGATTACCTTTTATCTACCCCACTGCTTAGAACAGTGTTTAGCACATAGTAAGCCCTTAACCGGTACCGACATTATTATTATTATTATTATTATTATTATTATCATTATTAGTTTAAATGGGGAGAAGGAATTGGAGACAGAAACACCAGGAGTGAAGATACATTAAAACACAACATAAAAGGATGAACGAAATAATCTCAAAGTCTTGAAGGCGATGGAGGAAGCAGCTTTTATCCCTGGCCTGTTGTGTATGGAATATGCCAGGAGTCGGTACCTTGAATGGTGGGAGGGAAAGAAGCAGTTACCCCGGAACATTTTCTCTGTGGCAATGGAGAAATGGAGTGTGAGCAGAAGAAGCTTTTATCCCCATCCCGGTGCATACAGATAGTGCTGAGAGCAAGGACTCTCAGTGGAGGAAGGGAAGGTGGCGGTTACCATGTGCTCTTCTCAGTGGTGATGGAGGAGTCCGAGAGCCGCTTTTATCCTGGGTGCACAGATCAGATGGAGCTTGGACCCTCGGTGGAGTGAGGGTAGGTGGTAGTTACCACGGTGCTTTTCTCGGAGAAGATGGAGGAAACCTGAATTGAAATAGCAATAGGAAAAATCAAGTGCACTTAGCAAAGTCAAAATTAGGAAACATCTATGTCTTCTGTCAGTTGCAAAAACTTTGACAAGTCCAAGGATGTGTGCCCCTCTCTTTCCTCTTCTCTCTATATATTTATTCTATGTATCTATATTTCTCAATTTCAAGATGGCCCCAATAGAAAATACCATAATAATCAAGGTTTAATAAGACTTTGGTTGAAAACAGAGCTTTTACTATTCCGATCGACTACACTGATCACCTCTGTCAGAGAGATAATCTTTCCAGATACACTACCTGGGAAAGGGGAGGCACAATTGTGAACATTTACCTGGATGGAGATGTTCAAAATAAATTAAACTTTTTCTCAAGGGATCTCTGGGCACACAGTGCTTCAGTCTTAACACTATTGTTCAGATTTCTCCCACCAACCCTAATGAATATGGATTTTGGGAAGGGTAGAGACAACTCTTGAGGGAAAGAGAATCTGGAGTTTATATTTCAGAGCCCTTCAACTGTTTTTACTGATCAACCAAATTAATGTTTACAGAGGCTTGGTTCTTGGATCACTGTAGTTAAATCCCAATAAAGTATGTTTTTTTTATCATTTTAGGGACTGAGCTCTTGGCGTGTTTTCACCACCTGCAAAAAGTCAATGGGTAATAAGAAAAATGTCACAGAATTCATTCTCTTGGGACTTTCGCAAGATCAGAACGTTCAGATATTTCTCACTCCCAACACCGTTGGATGCAGCCATCTTATCAACCAACCTATGTATTATTTCCTGGCACACTTGTCTTCCGTAGATGTGAGCTATACTTCTACCATTACCACCAAAATGATCCGGGAAATACTCGCTAAAACAAAAGTCATTATTTTCGACAATTGAATATTCCAACTCTTCAGCATGCACTTCTTTACGTGCACCGAGGTTTTCATTCTTATGGCAATGGCCTTTAACTGCTATGCGGCCATCTGCAGAATTCTACACTACATGGTCATCATGAGTAGGAAGAAATGCAAACTCCTGATCTTGGATTCCTGGGTGAGTGGGGATGTCCACGCTTTCCCCAGTTGTTCATGGTTTTCTGGTTGCCCTTCTGTGTTCCCACTGAGGTTGAACACTACTTCTGTGATATTTTTCCCCTGCTGAAAGTCGCTTGCATGGATACCCACCTTGTGGGCATCCTGATCGTGGCAAATTCAGGGATGGTCGCCTTGGTCACTTTCATCATCTTGTTGGTTTCCTATTTTATCATATTGTTTTTCCTAAGAACCCATTCAGTGGAAGGGTGCTACAAAGCCCTCTCCACCTGAGGGTCTCACATATCGGTGGTCTTCTTATTCTTCATGCCCTCCATCTTCACCTACCTGCGACCCCCTCCAGCTACTCTGTTGATAAGATGTTTTCTCTCTTTTAAACCATCATCCCGCCCATGTTCAACCCCTTAACGTACACGTTGAGAAACACAGAGATGAAAAATGCCATGAGAAAGATCTGGCGTAGAAAGGTGTCTTCGTAGGGAAATTTAATTAGCGACATTCCTTCACTGGGAGTCCACTCCGAGGAAGGGATAGCAAATTCTCACTGAACCTAATTAACCAGAAGAACCGCCCCTTCATTATCCAGCATGCTGAATCGACAGTACTCAGTGGAAACAAGGTCCCCAGACTCCCTGTATTCCATATATGACTGATTTGCTTTCTATGGATGCTCAATGGGAAATGAAAGTGGATTTTTCTCCCTTTTGAAACTATAGGTTCTTCGTGGGTAGTGAACATGTCTATCAGGTTTGTTATACTCTCTCAAGAGCTTAATACAGTGCACTGCATACAGTAAGCGCTCCATAAATTCCATCCATTGATTGACCTGGGAAATGTGATGAATCTCTTGGACTTTTATCTGGTGTGTATTATGGTCTTTGTGATTCCCATTTACTTGGGAAAATCTACTTTGGTGCTAAAGTGGTATGATCGGACTTTATTGTTATGTTGTACTCTCCCAAGCACTTATCACAGTGCTCTGCACACAGGAAGAGCTCAATAAACATGACTGAATGAATAAATTTTCAGCTCAGTGGAAAGAATTTTTATCTAAGTTGATTGTCTTCATCTTCAGAAATGCTTAACTGCTCAGAAAATTATCTTCCTCAACAGGCCCTATTTCAAAAGGCTTTCCCATTGATAAAGTAACATGTTTCACAACAGGACTGGAGCAAATACCTGCCTCAGCCTAATGCCTCCCTGAATATTAGTTCTCTTACTCAAACCCTAGCTCCCTGCAGGGGCAGCGTGTTCATAAACTTTTTTATGCTGGGACTCTCTACCATTCACTGGACTGCAATAATAGAAATGCCAGTGTGGAAAAAGGGATAATCTCACTGTGTTCCACTGAAAGGCTTCACTAGGTGAAATGTGTGTCTTGCATTGATTAGAGTTGAACTTATAATGTGGCCTGTTATTTTTATTCTGGCTTTCTCTGCTAGACTGTGAAATCCTTAATGATGGGCCAGTGCCTAGTCAATTTTGCTGTATCCCATGCGTTTAATTCAGTGGTCCCTGCAGAATATACACTCAGTAAATCATTTTCCTGATGATGAGATCTGCCTCAGTGCTGTTGTTGATTGTGTTTCAGGATCTCAGTGTTCAGGATCCCCTTTTACCATTTGATTATGGCTCATTTAGTGCTCTCAAAACTGCTCAAGAAGCTATGTGTGCCTCTTCTAGTAGGAACATGTCTTATAACTACATGGAGTTGGTTAGTTACTATAGTTTTACTATGCTATACTAGTATGCTATATTGTATACTATATTAGTATACTGTAGTAGATAATACTAGTATATTATACTAGTTTTAGTATATAGTTTTACTATCTACAGTTACTATAGATATTTAGATTAGTATGAAAATTGTTCCCAATCTCACTTTGAAAAGCAGCATGGCTTAGTAGGAAGAAAATGGGCCTGGGAATCAGAGGACATGGGACATGAGAAGCAGCGTGGCTCAGTGGAAAGAGCGCGGGCTGGGGAGTCACAGGTCATGGGTTCAAATCCCGCCTTCCCCACATGTCTGCTGTGTGACCTTGAACAAGTCACTTCACTTCTCTGCACCTCAGTTCCCTCATCTGTAAAATGGGGATTAAGACTGTGAGCCCCACACGGGGCAACCTCATCTCCTTGTATTCCCCCCAGCGCTTAGAACAGTGCTTTGCACATAGTAAGCGCTTAACAAATACCAACATTATTATTATAATCCTGACTGTGCCACCTGGCTGCTCTATGAGCCAGGTCAAGGCACTTAATGCCTCTGTGCCTCAGTTTCTTCACCTGTAAAATGGAAATTCAGTGCGTGTACTCCTACTTAGACTGTGACCCCCATGTGGGAAGGGGACTGTGTCTGACCTGATTATCTTGTATTTATCCCAACACTTAGTATAGTGGTTGATTCATAGTAAGTGCTTAACGAATGCCACAAGTATTATTATTATTGTTGTTGTTGTTGTTGTTATAAGTTTTCTTAGAAGGAGTAATAATGATATTTATTGAGAGTTTACTGAGGACAACACATTTTACTATGCCCTTGGGAAAGCATACCAGAAGCACAAGGCATAGTCCCTGTCCATGAGGAGCTAGCACTCTAATGGAGGAGATGGAGATTAAGAAGAAATAAATAGAATGTAAATAAATTTAATTTTGTTTTGTTTTGTTTTAATTGTTTTTATGGCATTTGTTTAGTGCTCACTATATGCCAGATACGGTATTAGGCTCTGGTTGGACACAGTCTGTGTCCCACTCAGGGATCACGGTCTTAATCCCCCTTTTACATATTTGGAAACTGAGAAACAGAGAAAGTGAAGTGATTTGCCCAAAGTTACGCGGAAGATAAACGGCAGAGCTGGGATTCAAATCTAGATCCGTTTGACTCCCAGATCTGTGCTCTATCCACTAGCCCACGATAGTTCTCCAAATGTTCAAAGGAGTATATAAATAAAGCTATATGGATGTGCCCAGGTACTGTGAAAATACTTCATTCTCTCAATAGATTTGCCGTGGTGAGAACTGCGTTAGAGTGAGTCTTTTGGAGATGGGTGTTCTAGAAGTGTATATGTGGTCCTCAAATGTGGCCTCCAACGTTAGGCCAATACAAAAATATGCCACCCTATTTCCAGGTAAATATGGCAAGATGGTTGGAAAAATGCCCTAAGGGAATTTAGGTCATTCATTCATTCATTCATTCATTCATTCAATCGTATTTAATGAGCGCTTACTGTACTAAGCCTTGGGAAGTAGAAGTCGGCAACACATAGAGACGGTTCCTACCGAACAGTGGGCTCACATTCTGGAAGGGGGAGACAGACAACAAAACAAAATTTATTAACAAAATGAAATAAATAGAATAAATATGTACAAATAAAATAAGTAAATAAATAGAGTAATAAATACGTACAAACATATATACATATATACACATATACATATATACAGGTGCTGTGGGAAGGGGAAGGAGGCAAGAAGGGGGGAATGGGGAGGGGGAGGAGGGGGGGCAAAAGGAGGGGCTCAGTCTGGGAAGGCCTCCTGGAGGAGGTGAGCTCTCAGTAGGTCTTTGAAGGGAGGAAAAGAGCTAGCTTGGCAGATTTGCGGAGGGAGGGCAATCCAGGCCAGTGGGATGACGTGGGCCGGGGGTCGATGACGTGGGCCGGGGGTCGATGGCGGGACAGGCGAGAATGAGGCACAGTGAGGGGATTAGCGACAGAGGAGCAGAGGGTGCGAGCTGGGCTGTAGAAGGAGAAAGGGGAGGTGAGGTAGGAGGGGCCGAGGTGATAGAGAGCCTTGAAGCCGAGGGTAAGGAGGTTTTGCCTGATGCGTAGGTTGATTGGTAGCCACTGAAGATTTTTGAGGAGGGGAGTAACATGCCCAGAGCATTTCTGCACAAAGACGATACGAGCAGTGGCATGAAGTATGGATTGAGGTGGGGAGAGACAGGAGGATGGGAGATCGGAGAGGAGGCTGATGCACTAATGCAGTCGGAATAGGATGAGAGATTGAACGAGCAGGGTAGCGGTTTGGATGAAGAGGAAAGGGCGGATCTTGGCAATATTGTGGAGGTGAGACCGGCAGGTTTTGGTGACGGATTGGATGTGAGGGGTGAACGAGACAGTGGAGTCGAGGATGACACCAAGATTGCGGGCTTGTGTGACGGGAAGGATGGTAGTGCCTTCTACAGTGATGGGAAAGTCAGGGAGAGGGCAGGGTTTGGGAGGGAAGATAAGGAGTTCAGTCTTGGACATGTTGAGTTTTAGATGGCGGGAAGACATCCAGATGGAGATGTCCTGAAGTCAGGAGGAGATGCGAGCCAGGAGGGAGGGAGAGAGAGCAGGGGCAGAGATGTAGATTTGGGTGTCATCAGCGTAGAGATGATAGTTGAATTCACGAAGGGAGTGAGTGTAGGTAGAGAACAGAAGGGGACCAAGAACCGACCCTTGAGGAAACCCTACAGTAAGGGGATGGGAGGTGGAGGAGGAGCCCGCAAAAGAGATTGAAAATGAATGGCCAGAGAGATAAGAGGAGAACCAGGAGAGGACCGAGTCTGTGAAGCCAAGGTTGGATAGCGTGTTGAGGAGAAGGGTGTGGTCCACAGTGTCGAAGGCAGCTGAGAGGTCGAGGAGGATTAGGATAGAGTTCCACAAAAGCTCTACCCACCTCTACCCAGAATTCCTCCTTGCCCAGATCCATGAGATCTCATTATTAAATAGGTAACAGATTATCCCTAACAGAGTGAACAATATTACTTCCTGTTCTACAGCTTGGACTCCTTTGCCTGATGCATATCTATCTATCTATCTATCTATCTATCTATCTATCTATCATCTATCTATCTATCTATCTATCTATCTATCTATCATCTATCTATCTCTATCTATCTATCTATCTCTATCTATCATCTATCTATCTATCTATCTATCTATCTATCTATCTATCTATCTATATCTATCTATCTATATCTATCTATCTATATTTCACCTGAGGTTCATGTTACACCACTTAAAAAAAGTACGCAGTCTTCTAATGGAATAATTAAATTGTTGCTTTGATTTTCTGCTGTACCACCAAGTTTTGGATGAAATACCAGCATGAGTCATAGGGATGGTGGATCATTCAAGGGCGACAATACTGATTGCTGTAGGAATCCAGAGAAGCAACACTGATGATGATATACTTTAACTAATCAATTCCTGGAAAGAAAAGGTGATCTTAGCCTTCTCCCCAGGAGACGATGATAATGTGTCCTGCCGGGTTGTACTGTGGGTGAATTAGATTTAAATTACAATTTGAAATGCTACGTAATTAGAACCTAATTGAATTAGGAAATACATTATTTCTGAGGTTAATTCCTGAGTGGTATGTGTGGCAAAGACTGGATGAGATTCTTTAATAAAACAAAATGAGTCATGCACAAAAATTGAGGTATTTTCTTTTTCTTGCGACTTTACAACCAATTTCATCTTCATCTTATTATCAGAACAATTTATGGTATTTTACTGAATTTAGGTTATTTATGATTTAAAATATTTCAAAGCATCACACTTTGAGCATCATTAAAAGTCTTTGAAACAGTCACCTCGGGGTTGTTATGTACAGATGATAATGCTTTTGAGGCATACCCATCAAGATTTATAAAAAAATTGAAAACCCTTTCTTATGAATGATTATGAATTCATTCATAGAGTCAGCACATTGTCACAGTGGGTTGACAAAATTCCTAAGAAAAGTGAGGTTATTTAACAGCTTATCGATAATCAATAAATCAATTATATGGTTGTAATGTACTCTTCCAGGCATTTAGTGCAGGGCCTTCCTCACAATAAGCCCTCAATAAGTGTAATTGAATTAATTAATTAATTAATTAATTAATGAGTACTTACTCTGTGTAGAACTCTGTACTGGGTGCTTGGGAGTGTACAATTGATTTAATGATTATCTCTGCCATCAAGGAGTTCCCTATCTAGCATTTTACAACTATAATATAGTCTACACCTATCAAGTTTACAATCTATAATATAGCCTACACCTAACAGGTCCATGTTTTATTCCCTTTTGTATACTCTTTTTCAGTTCTTAGTGCTCTGAACATTGTACGCACTTGGGAAATACTACTGCTACTACAAGTACTACCACTATGACGATTACCACAACTGCTGGTAACTCAAAAATAATGAGATCAATTTTATGACCTAGTTTAGGTTACTATTTAAAATACATTTTAATACCACTTGTTATAGTGCTTTCTATACTGTTATGGTGGCACAGTGAAAGCATCACTGTGGTGTGAAAAATTGATGGAGACAGTG
This sequence comes from Tachyglossus aculeatus, assembly GCF_015852505.1. NCBI lineage: Eukaryota > Metazoa > Chordata > Mammalia > Monotremata > Tachyglossidae > Tachyglossus > Tachyglossus aculeatus. Next base: position 268,532 of record NW_024044866.1, on the reverse strand, counting down.
GAAAATGATTTATTTTGTCAGTGCTGATTGGTTCTCTGCTGGAAATGACAAAGTGGCGTGCCCTAGGTATAAGGTATGTTAGCGCCATCTGGTGACCTCTTAGATACTACTGTATACTGTCTAATGCCTATAAGGACAACTTAACAATGGGGATTATATTAAGAAAAAACAAGCAACAAGAAACCTCCTACTCTTCTCTACCTTTTGCCAGATTGAGGTTAAATGGCAAAGGATGGAAATAAGTAACTTACCAATCAATGGTATTTGTTGAGTGCTTCTGTGTGCAGAGCACTGTACTAAGTGCTTGGGAGAGTGCAATTCCTTCCATAGAAAATATAATAGTTGAAGAAAAAAATATGAGGTGGAAATCTCTTTGCATTTCTGAAACTGCTATTTTATTTACATTTCCCTTATTACAGTGCATTTGCAATATTGATGGTTTAATAGGTCAGTTGATCAGAGCTGTCCAAGTCGGGGACATTTGAAAAGCTCGATATTTTTAGAGTAAACATGACTGATATTTTGTCTTGATTGTCTACAATTAAGGTAAACCTCTATTAAATATATTTTTATGGTATTTGGTAAGCTCTCCGTATGATCCGGGCACTGGACTAAGCCTTGTGTTTGATACAAGTTAATCAGGTTGAACATCATCCCAGTCCCATAAGGCTCACAGCCTTAATCCCCATTTTACAGGTGAGGTAACTGAGCCCTGGAGAAGTTAAGTGACTTGCCCCAGAACACACAGCAGACAAGTAGTGGAGTCGGGATTAGAACCCAGATCCTTCTGACTTCCAGACCTGTGCTCTTTCTACTAGGCAACCCTGCTTCTATGTAATGTTTTTATATAATTAGAGACACAGACTAGATTGAGATGCTGTGGGAGATAAATGGATTCCCACTATCAGTGTTACACTGAAGCCGGGAGAGAAAGGCCCAAAGGCCAGAATTAAGGATAGATTTGTCAGGCTAAGTGGTGGGGCTGAGACCAAAGACTCCAAAGGGATTTTTATGGTCTTTCTCACTAGGGATGTTAAAGGGAATTCTGTGGATAATTCTCTAGGGTAGCAATTCAGCACCAGGAGGTAGTTGGTGGGGTTTTTTGAAGTAATAAATTCTTAGTTCCTCAAATGGTTAGGAAAGAATGCAATGCCAGTGTGGACAGTTAAGCAGATTTTATGCATAACCTTCTTGAATGGGCAGTCCTAATTGTACAGTTCTAGTATCATGTTAGCTCATTGTGGACAGGGAACATGTTTACCGACTCTGTTTGCATTGTACTCTCCCAAGTGCTTAGTAATGTAAGCCCTCAATAAATACTATTGATTGTTATGAGACCTAATGCAGATTCCAATGTTGACTCTAAAGAGGATCAAAAACTCACTGTCGGCTTCAAGGCTCTCCATCACCTCGCACCCTCCTACCTCACCTCCCTGCTTTCCTCCTACAGCCCATCCCGCACCCTCCACTCCTTGGCCACTAACCTCCTCACTGTGCCTTGTTCTCGCCTGTCCCGCCGTCGACCCCCAGCCCACGTCTTCCCCCAGCCTGGAATGCCCTCCCTCCGCGCATCTGTCAAGCTAGCTCTATTCCTCCCTTCACAGCGCTACTGAGAGCTCACCTCCTCCAGGAGGCCTTCCAAGACTGAGCCCCCTCTTTCCTCTCCACCTCTTCCCCCTTTCCATCCCTTCAGATATCATCCCTGCTGATCCCTTCAGTACTCCACTGTCATGCACATGTAACTCTGCTGGGCCCTGGTGGGCATAGCCTGGCTGAGCAGAGTGGGGGACTCCACGACTCGGGCTACTGTCATCTTCCACCTGCCCCGCCGTGGACATCGGCGACTTCCCCACTTCCTCTGTGAGATGCGGGCTATGCTCAAGCTGGCATTTGTGGACGTCCATACCACTGAGATCCAGTGCTTCATGGGCACTTCTGTCCTGATTCTCCTGCTCTTGAGCCTGATCACTGACTCCTATGGGTCCATCGCCCGGACCTGGAGGAAGGCCCTGGGCTCCTGCGTGTCTCACCTCCTGGTGGTCAGTCTCTTCTATGGCTCCATCCCAGTGGTCTACATCTGGCCCAATAGCTCCTTCTCTAGGACTTTGGACAAGTTTCTGATCCTTTTCTACACCATGGTCACCCCCACCCTCAACCTGCTCATGTACACCCTGAGGAACAAGGGCGTGAAGGGGGCAGTGAGGAGGATTCTGGGAAAAGACCAGAGTTCAGAAAAGGGCTAACATCTTGAATTAAATTGTTCTAGAGTTCTTGAGAAGGGCGCGAATGCTAGCAGCTGAAACAGACAACTCTCCTCCGAAGGAAAATAGATATCTGGACAAAAGTCAGGTAATGAGAATAATTGTAGTATTTGTTAAGCTCTTACCATGTGCCTAGCACTGAACTAAGTACTGGTTTAGATACAAGATAAGCAGGTTCCACATGAGGCTCACAGTCTAAGTAAGAGGAAGAACAGGTGATGGTGGCAGTGATTCTGGATCACCACCAAGGTCGCTGGGTGACTAAAGAATTAGTCAAAACAGTGACTATCAAAAGTTTTAATGGTTTTTGGGTAAGACCAAAGACCAAATAGGGGGTAACTGAGCTTCAGAGAGGTTAAGTGAGTTGCACTTAATCAGTAAGGCAGTAAGTGGCAGAGCCAGGATTAGAACCCAGGTCCTCTGACTCTCAGGTCCATGTTATCTCCACTAGGCCAAGCTGCTTCTCTAAAATGCCTCCGGGGGCACACATCCAAGGAAACCTAAGCTTTGTATCCTGAATTACACCCAGAGATGAATATATCCATGAATGAGACACTCTATGCTACAGAATGTGTTAATCAACTTTCCCACCTTCACTATGATTAATGCCTGCTTCTCCGTCTGGACTGCAATCTCCTGTGGGAAGAAAACGTGTCCTTTATATTGTATTCTCCCATGTGCTTAGTACAGTGTTTTGCACACAGTAATCATTCAATAAATACCACTGATGGATAGATTAATGTCTGTCTCCCCCTTTGGACCGTAAACTCAGTGTGGGCAGGGTATATGCTTACCAACTCTGTTTTATTGTACTGCCCCAAGCTCTTAGCACACAGTAAGCACTCAATAAATATCACTGATATATTGATTGATGTCTGTTTCCCCCTCTAGGCTGTGGGCTCCTTGGTAGGCAGTGGACATGTCTGCCAATTCTGTTTTATTGTAGTCTCTCAGGTGCTTAATACAGTGTTCTGCACACAGAAAGCACTCAATACATATGATTAAGTGATTGTTGGATACTGATCTCAGCCCCTCAGTACTTACTGAGAAGTACTGATCCAGAGAAGCAGCGTGGCTCAGTGGAAAGATCCCGGGCTTTGGAGTCAGAGACCATGGGTTCAAATCCCGGCTCCACCAATTGTCAGCTGTGTGATTTTGGGCAAGTCACTTCACTTCTCTGTGCCTCAGTTATCTCATCTGTAAAATGGGAATGAAGACTGTGAGCACCGGTGGGAAAACCTGATCACCCTGTATTCTCCCCAGCGCTTAGAACAGTGCTTTGCACATAGTAAGCACTTAACAAATACCAAAATTGTTATTATTATTATTATTACTACTGTAAATACTCTTAATTTTCTACTATTTCCCCTTTATGCAGTCTATTTTTATGCCTGTCTTCCCCTGAAGATTCTTAGCTCATTGTGGTCAAGGAACGTGTCTACCATCTCTGTTGTATAGTACTTTCCCAAATTAGTACAGTGCTCTGCGCACATGTCCTCATTCATTCATTCATTCAAACATATTTATTGAGCGCTTACTGTGTGCAGAGCGCTGTACTAAGCGCTTGGGAAGTACAAGTTGGCAACATATAGAGACCCAACATGTAGAGACCTACCCAACAGCGGGCTCATAGTCTAGAAGGGGGAGACAGACAACAAAACAAAACATATTAAAAAATAAAATAAATAGAATAAATATGTACAAATAAAATAAATAGAGTAATAAATATGTGTAAACATATATACATGTGCTGTGGGAAGGGGAAGGAGATAAGGCGGGGGGATGGGGAGGGGGAGAAGGGACAGAGGAAGGAGGGGGCTGAGTCTGGGAGGGCCTCCTGGAGGAGGTGAGCTCTCAGTAGGCTTTGAAGGGAGGAAGAGAACTAGCTTGGCGGAAGTGCGGAGGGAGGGCATTCCAGGCCAGGGGGAGGATGTGGGCCGGTGGTCGACGGCGGGACAAGCGAGAATGAGGCACAGTGAGGGGTTTAGCGGCAGAGGAGCAGAGGGTGTGGGCTGGGTTGTAGAAGGAAAGAAGGGAGGTGAGGTAGGAGGGGGCTAGGTGATGGTGATATCATTGATGGTTGATTGATTACAGTACGTAAGCCCGGATGGGGTTATTATATGCCAGGATTTGGTAAAAAATGTAGCTATCTAGGGGAATATCCTGGAAATACCCGCTAGGGTTTAGACTCAGTGAAAGGGCAGAAAACCCCAAGATAGAGAATAGTAGGAATTCTGTTCCATTGGAGTTTCCCAAGTAATTAGTACAATGCTCTGCACACAGTAAGCGGTAAATGAATACCACTGACTCATTGACTGATTGATAGTGTCGCCTACTGGCCGTGAGATTCAGGAGAGCCTTGTTCAAGTCTCTGATCTACTGTGTGACTTTAGCCAAGTCAATTTCCTTTAGTGGGCCACAGTTTCTTCATCCATGAAATGAGGTTAAGATAGATTTTTTGAACCCTGTGTGAGCCAGGGACTGTTTCCAATCTCAAAACCTTGTATCTACCCCAGAGCCTAGCACACAGTAAGTGCCAGATAATTTTTAATGATATTTGTTAAGGACTTACTATGTGTCAACACTGTCCTAAGTGTTGGTAAATAGTAAATATTACTATTCTTATTATTAATGATGATGATGACAATAATATTGTTCATAGGACCAACCTGTTCCATTATTTTATGTGCCTTATTTGAAGGTGATTTGATTAATGGACTGAAGTTTCAATGACGGAGAGACAGCTGCTCATTTGCACACTTAGTCTGTTCCCAATCCTGAAAAGAATTGAAAACAATTGAAATTTTGATCTCAGCCTTAACTCAATGAGTTTTTTTGAAATAAATCTGTGAGTGGCTAGAAATGTTTCCTAGTAGGTTGACCCAAATGACTCTTGTGTGAATGGAGATTTGATAGTCATTACCTTCCGTGAGGTTTTACCATAAGAAGCAGCGTGGCCAAGTGGAATAAGCCCAGACCTCGGAGACAGAGGACCTGGGTTCTTTCCCAGCTCCGCCACTTGTCTACTGTGTGACCTTGGGCAAGTCATTTCACTTCTCTATGCTTCATTTCTCCCGTTCTCCCTCCTATCCATGTGGGATAGAGATTGTGTCCAACTTAATTGACTCATATCTATCCAAGCTTTAGGAAGAGTGTTTGACACATAAAAAGCACCTAATGAATAATATATTAAAAATCCCCGCCTGTCCCCCAGTAATTTGTGACCCATTGGTAAGAGGTGGAATGTGGGAGGTCAACAGCAGGTTAATGATTATGGGTCACAATAATAATAATAATAATAATAATAATAATAATAATAATAATGGTATTTGTTAAGAGCTTACTATATGCCAGACATTACAATAAGTGCTGGGGTGGATCCAAGCAAATCAGGTTAGACACAGGTCCTGTCCCATGTGAGGCTCACAATCTTAATCCCCATTTTACAGATGTGGTAAAAGAGGCACAGAGAAGTGAAGTGAGTTGCCCAAAGTCACACAGCAGACAAGTGGAAGAGACAGGATTAGAACCCATGACCTTCGGACTCCCACTCAAGGGCTTTATCCACTACGCCATGCTGCTGCTGTGTCATAAAGATCGGTAAGCAACAGACTAGGACACCAAGGGTTTAGATTTCAGAGAAGATAATAAATGTGTTTATTAAGCACTTACTCTGAGCAAAACACTGTGCTGAACATTGGGGTAGATACTCGGTAATCAGGTAAAACACTGTCCCTACCGGGAGCTCACAGTCTAAGCAGAAGAGAGTAGAGGCATTGAATCCCTGTTCTACAAGTGAGGAAACTGAGGCACAGAGAAGTTAAATGACTTCCCCATAACCATCCCCCAGACAAGTGGTTGAGCTAGAATTAAGACCCAGGTCTGGCAGGGAAAATGTCCGTTTTCTGTTATATTGTACTCTCCCAAGCGCTTAGTACGGTGCTCTGCAAACAGTGAGCACACAATAAATCTGACTTACTGATACTGACTCCCAGGCCTATATTCATTCCACTAGGCTCTTGTTTGTGGGAAGGAAACATGTCCGTCAACTCTGTCATACAGTACTCTTCCAAGTGCTTCGTTGAGACCAGTAAGTGCTCAGTAAATACAGTTGATTAACTGATGGATTGCTGCTTTTCCAGCCAGTGAACAAATCCACTCCCTTCCTGATTCCCTCTGAAGTCTGTGGACATGCAAGACTGCACTTCCTCCCACAGTATCGGAACTTGCACCTCTCATCGGAACTCACAAAGCTGTCTTAAAACAGAGAAGACGTATCAGCGTCTGTTCCCTGCTTAATAATGCCCTGATGGTTGAGAGTGCAAAAGGTACTTTTAACGTGCAATAGATTTTTTAATGGTAACTGTAAGGGCTTACTATGTGCCAGGCACGGTACTAAGTGCTGTGATAAATTTAAGATGGTTCAGTTGGACAAGATCCATGTCCCATGTGGAGCTCACCGTTTTCATTCGCATTTTACAGATGAGGTAACTGAGGCACGGAGAAGTGAAGTGACTTCTCCAAGGTTCATCAAGGCTCCCTGGCAGTCTGTTGTTGTGAGCCCATTGTTGTTCAGGGATTGTCTCTATTTGTTGCCCAATTGTACTTTCCAAGTGCTTAGTACAGTGCTCTGCTCACAGAAAGCACTCAATAAATACGATGGAATGAATGAATTTCATGAGAAGTAGTGTGGCTTGGAGGAAGGTGCATGGGTTTGGGATTCAGAGGACATAGGTTCTAATTTTGGCTCTGCCACTTGTCTGCTGTGTGACCTTCGGAAAGCCACGTAATTTCTCTGTGCGTCAGTTACCTCATATGTAAAATGGGGATTAAAACTGTGAGCTTCACGTGGGACAACCTGATTACCTTGTATCTACCCCAGCGCTTAGAACAGTGCTAGGCACAAAGTAAGCACTTAACAAATACCGCAATTATTTATTATTATTATTATTTTTATTTCAGGGCATCGTCTGTCGACAGCATGCCTACTCCCAAGGACCTGACAATCTAAAGGAAAACTCCGTGGGGCGGCTTTTGCCTTAAAAGTTTTTCCGTGGCGGCCTTCACGTCCCTGTTCCTCAGGCTGTGGATGAAGGGGTTCAAGGTGGGGGGCACCACAGAGTAGAACACGGACAGTGGCAGTTCCAGCTCCAAGGGGGAGTCTGATATCGACTTCAGGTAGGCAGCGGAGCCGGAAGTGAAGAAAACGGTGACGACGGCGACGTGGCCAGATAGGTGGGGAAAGCTTTGACCAGGCCCTCGGTGGCCGGCATCCTCGGCACGACCCGGAATATGCGTGCGTATGAGACCACGATGAGCACGAAGCAGAAGAAGGGTAAGCTGACGGTCGTGGCCAAACTCAGGTTTACAGCACCTTGGCTAGAGGAGCAGGCAAGACTCAACAACTGGGAACCGTCGCAGAAGACCTGGTGGACAATGTTGGGGCCACAGATGGACAGGGAGAAGACACTGATCATGTAGAGGGAGGCGTTCGGACCGCTACTGACCCAGGAGGCGGCCAGCATGGAGGCATGATGGTGTCAAAGCGCAGGGGGCAACAGATGGCCACGAAGCGGCCATCTGCCATGACAGTCAGCATGGCCATCTCCGTTCCCGCCAGGAAAATCACGAGAAAGAACTAGGCAGCACAAGCCGGCAGGAAGATAGAGTTCATATTCAAGAGGGAGTTGTAGATGGATTTGTGGGCGGTGACGGAGCCATAGCAGAGATCGATGAGGGCCAGGTTCCTGAGGAAGAAGTACATGGGCGTGTGGAGGCGCCGGTCGAGGGAGATGATACATTGGCATGTGGAGGCGCTGGTCGAAGGCGGTGATGTCGATAAGGAGATTCCCCGACAGAGCCATGCGGTTGGCCATGTCATCTGACATCTGCCCGGAAGTCCACACTGAGAACGTGAGCACCACCCCAAGGACGGCACTGTCAGAAAGATGAATGGATGGAACGCATCAGATTCCCTCTGCCTCTACCTCCGGCCCTGAGTGGGATTTGGTCACCGCAGAGACGTGGACCATGGCTGGGAGAGGCAGGGAGCTTCCTCTAGACAGGAGAAGAATTGTCAGAACAAAGGGCCCATGGCCCGAGCTAAGCTGCTTGCGGACAGGGAACCCGTCTACCGACTCTGTTACATTGCACTCTCCCAAGCGGTCAGTACAGTGCTTTGCATCTACTAAGCGATCAATAAAAACAATGGAATGACCCATCATTTCTATGTGCCTACTATTGGTAGTATTTGTTAAGTACTTAATATGCTTACTTGTACAGCAACTTGGCTTGATTCTCTCTCTAGACTGTAAGCTCTTTGTGGACAGGGAATGTGTCTGTTATGTGGTTATATTGTAATAATAATAATGATAGCATCTGTTAAGCGCTTACTATGTCCCAAGCGCTGGGGTAGAAACAAGGTAATCTGGTTGTCCCACGTGGGGTTCACAGTATAAATCCCCATTTTACAGATAAGGTAACTGAGGCACAGAGAATTGAAGTGACTTGCCCAAAGTTACAAAGCTGATAAGTGGCAGAGCTGGGATTAGAAGCCACAACCTCTGACTCCCAAGCCCGGGCTCTTTCCAACTAAGCCATGCTGTCCCCACATAGAATATTTGTACTCTCCCTAGCGCTTAGTACAGTGCTCTGCACACAGTAAGCACTCAATAAGCATGACTGACTGGCTAGTGGAAAGAGCCCAAACCAGGGAGTCAGAGGACCTGGGTTTTAATCCAGGCTCAACCGTTTGCCTGCTGTGTGAACTTGGGCAAGTCAATTAATTTACCTGTGCCTCAGTTCCCTTATCTGTAAAAATGAGGATTAAGACTGTAAGGCCAATATGGGACCGGGACTGTGTCCAACATGATTATCGTGTGTCTACCTCAGTGCTTAGTACAATGCCTGGCACATAGTAAGCGCTTAACAATTGCAATTATGTGTTGCACTCTGTTCTAAGTGCCGAGGTAGATACAAGTTACAGGTTGGATGCAGTCCTGTCTCACAAGGGGCTCACAGTAGAATTCCTCATCTACCTCCCCAGTCTTACCTCTCTTGGCTCCAAATTCCTCCCCTTGGATAACCAGCTACCTGCTATATAACGGGTTTTTTTAGAGGTATTTGTAAAGCATTTACTCTGTGTCAGACGTTCTTCTAATCGCTGGGGTAGATACCGATTAATTAGGTTGGACACAGTCCTTGTCCCACAAGGGGCCCACAGTCTAAAGAGTAGGAACAACAGGAAGAGAAGTGAAGTGACTTGACCATGGTTACACAGTCAGCAATTGTACGAGCTGGGATAAGAATCCAGGTCCTCTGACACCCAGGCCTGGGCTCTTTCCACTAGGCCACGCTGCTTCTGGTTTAAAACCAAGCTACTCATCTTCCATCCTAAACTCAACCCCATATCTAACTTTCCCATCTCTGAAAATGACATCGGTTCTCTGTGTTCCAAAAGCCTGGGCTCCTCCTCTACTCCTCATTCAGGATGGAAATTGAAAGACAATATCCTGATAAATCTTGCCTTCAACAATTCCCAGAATCCCTCCTCACTCAAAGAATTACCACCCTAATCCAAGCTCTCATTATATAGCCACTACACTATTGTATCAGCCCTCCACCACATTGCCTCTAGACTGTGAGTTTGTCATAGTCAGGGAATGTGTCTTTTGGTGTTGTAGTGTACTCTCCCAAGCCCTTAGTACAGTGTTTTGTATATGGTAAACTCTCAATAAATAGACTGAATGAATTGCCCCTGTCCTCATCCTTCTCCATTGTTTTACAGATCATGTCTTAGAAGTGTTCAACCCAATTAGGATGTTCAGGTCCTGGGAGTCAGACCACTTAGGTTCCATTCCTGGCTCTGCCACTTGTTTGCTGTGTGACCTTGAACAACTCACTTAAGTTCTCCATACATCTGTTTCCTCATCTGTAAAATGGCAATCAATACCTGTCCCCCCTCCTTTTGGGCTGTGAGCTCCATCCGGCATGAAGTCTGTCTGACCTGACCATCCCATATCTACTAGAGTGCTTGGTACACAGAAACCATTTCATAAAATACCACAATTATTATTACATATCATTTCTCTTCTAGGTCTTTGTTTCATGCAAGCTAACTGCCTAATTGTACTTCTCTTTTAATCCTCTCTCCTGCATCCTCAGCCTTATAGTGTCCTTAATTTGAAAGTCCCATCCCTCAAAAATCCACCAGACTTCAGTCTCCCTAAAATCTCAACTATTCTAACAAGCTACCCCTATCAACCCCCAAATTCCTTCATATCAACCCCAAACCACTTTTACAGAAGAGGGAACTGAGGCACAGAGAAGTGGTGATGTGACTTGACCAAGGTCCCGCAGCAGACAATTGGTGGAGGAGGGATTAGAATCCAAGTCTCCCAACTTCCAGGCCTGGGCTTTTTCCACTGGACCAGGCTGCTTGAATAACCACCCAATACGATACATATCATAACCAACTCATCAACCTCTCACCCTCTAGATTGTAAGCTCGTTGCGGGCAGGGATTGTGTCTACCAACTCTGTTCCACTGTACTCTCCCAAGCACTTAGTACAGTACTCTGCACACACTTGGCAATCAGTAAATAACGTAGATTATGGTTAGCTGTAGTTTGGAGTCTTCTGGTCTCCGCTGCTTTCCTCTTTTCCTCACCATTCGGTTGGTCTTAGGTTCATCAATCCTGGATCTCTGAGGTGGAAGACCAGGCAATAACTCGGATTTTAGTCACGGCAGGTTCTTCCCTAGGGGCAGTATTGTTCTCTGACTTGGCCGGTCTTGTCCACCGAACAGCCCCAGGGGTGGGGGGCCCTTGGGAGGGTCCCACACACATAGCCAGTCCTGAGTGTTCCCCAGGGAGCCGCCTGAAGGCTCTGAAGATCTCGGCCCAGGGACAACTGGGCTATCTGCCTGATTCAGGCCATGGGCCCTCCCCAAACAGAGGAAGCAGCGTTGCCTAATGGTTAGAGCCCACACCTGCAACTTAGAAGTACCTGGATTTTTATACCGGCTCTGCCACATGTCTGTTGTATGACCTTAGGCTAACCACTTTATTTCTTTGGGCCTCTGTTTACCTCTTTTGTAATATGGGGGTGAAGACTTTGAGCCCCATGTGAGATGTGAACTGTTTCCAACCAGCTTGTTTCTACCTCAGTGCTTAGTACAGTGCCTGATGCCTAGGAAGAGCATAACAAATACCACACTTAGTAAGGCCTATTACATTTCTGAAACCTGCAGTCTGCTCTTCTGATATTTTCATGTCTTGCCAAAGGCATCTTTTATTATTATTATTATCATAATAATTAATTAATAATAATTAATAATTAATAATATATTAATAATAATAATAATAATAATAATAATAATAATAATAATAATAATAATAATGATAATGGTGGCATTTGTTAAGCGCTTACTATGTGCAAAGCACTGTTATAAGCGCTGGGGAGGATACAAGGTGATCAGGTTTTCCCACGTGGGGGCTCACAGTCTTAATTCCCATTTTAAAGATGAGGTGACTGAGTCTCAGAGACGTTAAGTGACTTGCCCAAGGTCACACAGCTGACAATTGGCGGAGGCTGGATATGAACCCATGACCTCTGACTCCAAAACTCGTGCACTTTCCACTGAGCCATGCTGCTTCTCTAACATAGACTATGTTAGAGAATTTGTTAAGAGCTTACTATGTGTCAAGCACTGATTTCTAAGCACTGGAGTAGATACAAGGTAATCTGGTTGTCACACGTGGTGCTCACCGTCTTCATCCCCAATTTACAGAACAGATAACTGAGGCCCAAAGAAGTTAAGAGACTTGGCAAAGGTCACAGTGCAGACAGGTGGCAGTGCCGAGATTAGAACCCACGTCCTCTGACTCCCATGCCTGTGCTCCTAGCATGGCCTTGTGGATACAACCCTAGCCTGGAAGTCAGAAGGACCTTTGTTCTAATCCCAGGCACTACTTGGTGTTTGTCCTGTACAAACAACCACCGGCAGGCCCACAACCTCCACGGCCCTGGATGCTCCCCCGGGACGATACCCGAGGTAAGGGCATGGAAGAGGGTAGTGGCCTGGTCTCCCTCTATACCCTTCTTCGTGGGCGTCAGTCCATCATGCTGAATGTTTTACTCAACATGGAAGAAAAATCCTCTCTGCTGGTGAACTGCCAAATGGTGTTAGGGTTCATCTTTCCAGTCGTCTGCCCGTTTTTGATTATTCAGAGCGACCGGAGGATAAATGCAATCTAGAAAAAGGAATCACCTGGTTCCAACATATATATTCCATAGATTCCCAGGGAAGCTGCCTGGCATTCACTCCGGTTAAGTCCCACTTGGGTAAAGAGATCGGGTATCTTGATCCCAGCAGCAGCAAGCCAAAGAGAAACAGTGTGGCCTAGTGGATAGAGTATGGAAGGACTTGGGTTCTAATCCTGGCTTCACCACTTGTCTGCTGTGTGACCTTGGGCATGTCAGTTCACTTTTCTGGGCCTCAGTGCCTTCATCTGTAAAGTGGGGATTGAGATGTGAGCCCAACGGGAGACATGGACTCTGTCCAATCTGATTAGCTTATATCTACTCCAGCATTTAGAATCGTGCCCGATATATACTAAGTGCTTTACAAAGACCGTAAGAAAAAGTTACAGTTAGCTGATTGACTAACAGATTGAGTGTCTCAGGTTGTGAATTAGACAAAGGTGAGACCATTCACAGTGACTAAAGACTGTCGGTGAAAACAGGAACCGTTGGGAGGCTGGGATGCAGATGCTGCTGTATCCACTTGAACTCCGCGGGCCGGCAGCAGCGATGCTGCAGAGACTGGGACCCTGTCTCCCTGGAGCCTCACGATCCACGTGACCAGATGGTGCTAGGCTTGTCCAGACCACGAGGTCCCTCGGAAGGGCCGTGAGCCATCCTTCAGGGATCCCCCTCGGAGAAGCTCCTACTTTATCTTAAGGGATGGGGTTCCCATCTGGAGAACTTCTAGGGGTTTGAGGGGGAGGGGAGAGGATTCGAGGGCTCCTCTCTGTTCCTTCTTGGCTAACCGAATCCGTGAGTCCGAGTGGAAAGAGTCCTGCAGAGTCCCGCTGCCCAGCCCTGAAGAGGTCAGCGAGCCCCAGACCCACGCTGCTCCGGTGAGTGTGACCGGATGGTGAGTGGGATGGAAGGCCGGGGTGTGCGGGGGACAAGGATGAAGGTGGAAGATTTGGAGGTCTAAATTGGGGTTCGGACCACGGCCGTGGGCAGAGGTGGGCAGAAGTGCTTGCAGGAGGGGAGGTGTTTTCCAGTTCAATAACCCCCAACCATCACACACCTCTCATTCATTCATTTATTCAATCGTATTTATTGAGTGTTTACTGTGTGCAGAGCACTGTACTATGCGCTTGGGAAGTACGAGGTGGCAACATATAGAGATGGTCCCTAGCCAACAGCGGGCTCACAGTCTAGAAGGGGGAGACAGACAACAAAACAAAACATATTAAGAAAATAAAATAAATAGAATAGGAAATATGTACAAGTAAAAAAAATAGAGTAATAAATCTGTACAAACATATATACAGGTGCTGTGGGGAGGGGAAGGAGGTAGAGAGGGGGGTATGAGGATGGGGAGAAGAAGTAGGGGGCTTAGTCTGGGAAGGCCTCCTGGAGGAGGTGAGCACTCAGTAGGGTTTGAAGGGAGGAAGAGAGGTGCTAACTTGGCGGATGTGTGGAGGGAGGGCATTCCAGGCCAGGGGAAGGTCGTGGGCCCTGGGTCGATGGCGGGACAGCCGAGAACGAGGCCCAGTAAGGAGGCTAACGGCAGAGGAGCGGAGGGTGCGGGCTGGGCTGTAGAAGGAAAGAAGGGAGGTGAGGTAGGAGTTGGGGAGGTGATGGCCTTAGGCTTCAAGGCTCTCCATCACCTCGCCCCCTCCTACCTCACCTCCCTTCTCTCCTTCTACAGCCCAGCCCGCACCCTTCGCTCCTCTGCCGGTAATCTCCTCACCGTGCCTCGTTCTCGCCTGTCCCGCCATCGACCGCCAGCCCACATCATCCCCCTGGCCTGGAATGCCCTCCCTCCCAACATCGGCCAAGCTTGCTCTCTTCCTCCTTCAAGGCCCTACTGAGAGTTCAACTCCTCCAGGAGGCCTTCCCAGACTGAGCCCCTTTCTTCCTCTCCCCCTCGTCCCCCTCTCCATCCCCCCGTCTTACCTCCTTCTCTTCCCCACAACACCTGTATATATGTATATATGTTTGTACATATTTATTAAACTATTTATTTATTTATTTTACTTGTACATATCTATTCTATTTATTTTCTTTTGTTAATATGTTTGGTTTTGTTCTCTGTCTCCCCCTTCTAGACTGTGAGCCCGCTGTTGGGTAGGGACTGTCTCTATATGTTGACAACTTGTACTTCCCAAACGCTTAGTACAGTGCTCTGCACACAGTAGGCGCTCAATAAATGCGATTGATTGATTGATTGATTGATGGAGAGCCATGAAGCCAAGAGTGAGGTTTTGCCTGATGTGTAGGTTGATTGGTAGCCACTGAAGATTTTTGAGGAGGGGAGTAACATGCGCAGAGTATTTGTGTACAGAGATGATTCGGGCAGCAGCGTGAAGTATAGATTGAAGTGGGGAGAGACAGGAGGATGGCAGATCAGAGAGAAGTCTGATGCAGTAATCCAGTCGGGATAGGATTAGAGATTGAACCAGCAGTGTAGCGGTTTGGATGGAGAGGAAAGGGCGGATCTCGGCGATGTTGTGGAGGTGAGACCAGCAGTTTTTGGTGACGGATTGGATGTGAGGGGTGAACGAGAGAGCAGAGTGGAGGATGACACCAAGGTTGCGGGCTTGTGAGACGGGAAGGATGGTAGTGCCTTCAACATTGATGGGAAAGTCAGGGAGAGGGCAGGGTTTGGGAGGGAAGATAAGGAGTTCAGTCTAGGACATATTGAGTTTTAGATGGCGGGCAGACATCCAAATGGAGATGTCTTGAAGGCAGGAGGACACACGAGCCTGAAGGGTGGGAGAGAGAGCAGGGGCAGAGATGTAGATTTGGGTGTCATCAGCATAGAGATGATAGATGAAGCCGAGGGGGCGAATGAGTTCACCGAGGGAGTGAGTGTAGACTTCCTCCTCAAACCTCACTGTAGCCAACCACCCGTCAGGCTACGGTACTCCAGCAGTAAGTCAGCACTTTGGACAGTCACTTTGGCTGGGTCCCAGAATCTCTTGAAGAGGGTAAATGACAAGCAGGGCTACGAGAGCGTGACCAGATTTGGTCAGCCACTGGCACTATCAGCAATTCCACCCTGTAAGAGTTCTTACCAAATGTTTGGAGAAAACAAATAGTGGGAAAGTTTGTAATCCTTGTCCTCAAGAATTTTCCAGCCTACTGGGCTAGGTTGACACAGTATAATTTACTATCAATCAATTGATCTTGAATCATATTTATTGAACGCGCATTGTGTGCACTAAGCACTTGGAGAGTAATAATAATAGTAGTAGTACTTGGTAAGCTCTTATTCTTTCCCAAGCACTGTCCTAAGCGCTGGGGTAGATGTAAGTTAAGCAGGTTGGATACAGTCCTTGTTCTACATGGGGCTCACAGTCGTAACCCCTATTTTACAGATGAGGTAACTGATGCTCAGAGAAGGTAAATGACTTGCCCTTGGCTCACACAGCTGACATGAGGCAGAACTGGAATTAGAACCCAGTCCTTCTGACTCCTTCTGACTTCCAGGGCCGTGCTCTATCCACTTTAGAACACCATAGCAGACACATTCCTTGCCCCTTCTAGAAAGAAAAAAAGAGTGGAAAGATAAATATGCAATTATTGGGTGCAAGTTTACAGATGAGGAAACTGAGGCCCAAAGAAATGAAGCGACTTGCCCAATGTCCCACAACAGAAGACAGAGACAGGTTTAGAACCCAGGTTCTCTGACTCCCACTAAGCTATGTTTGGGAGAGTACAATAGAACAGAGCTTGTAGATGTGTATGCTGCCCTCAAGGAGCTCACAGTCAAGAAGAGAACTTCTGAGACCATTCTTTATCCACTAAATGAGGATGGAACTGAGTTCATTCGTGCTTGAGGTAGGTGAAGTGGGTTTAGAGGGCAGGGAAATAAATCGGGGAAACTGGTTGGAGGAGGGGGGCGATTTTAGCAGTGCTCAGAATTCGGAAAGAACTGGGCTCTCTCTGATTTTGAGCCGATAAGAGAGGGAGTTCTAGGCTAGGATGGAAACGGGAGAGACGATCGTGAGTAACAACTAGAAAGTTGCTTTGAGAGCTGAAAGGACGTGTTGAACGATGGAAAGGGTGTGAAGCGCAGTCATGGGGTAGAGATCCTTCTACCGGATTGTGAATTTTTGTTGCTTGTGAAAAGACACAACTTGTCTTGACTGGAGGTTGAGGAGAGGAGAGATGTAGGCTGAGGGATGGGCTTTATGAAAGGACTAGATGAACGATGAGGTATGCTCGTGTTTGTGTAAGTACAAGTGTGATTGCAGATACGTGAGCAAATGGAACCAGTTGGATGTACACGTGGGTTTTATTTTTGTTATTTGTTTTATGGTATCGTTAAGTGCTTGTTACATGCTAGGTACTGTACTAAACACTGGGGTGGATACAAGCTAATCAGGTTGGACACAGCCCATGCCCCACATGGTGATTTTAATCATAATCCCCAATTTTCAGGTAACTGAGGCACAGAGAAGGTAAGTGACGGACCCCAGGCAATACAGCGGACAAGGGGCAGAGACAGGATTAGAATTCAGGTCCTTCTGTCTACCAGGCCCATTCTCTTTCCATTAAATGAATGAATTTATGTATAAAGGCACTTCTTGTTTGGCACTAGAAACACCGAAACAATTTCCTAACAGTCATGAACAGATCTTTATGTTCTCTGACCTCTGCTATCTGCTATTCATTTAAGTTTCAGCCTCCACTATCAAAAATAATTATCTTGATATTTATTAAGTGTTTACTATGTGGCAAGCAAAGTATTAAGAGCTGCGGGAGATTCAGGGCGACCTGGTACAATACAGTTCGTGTCCCACGAGGTATTCACAGAATAAATAGGAGGGAAAACGGGTATCGAATCCTCATTTTACTATTGAGAAAACTGAGGCATAGAGAAATTAAATCACTTTCCCTGGCTTTGCAGCAGAGAACTGGTAGAGGTGGGATTAGAAGCCAGGTCCTCTGACTCCGAGGCATGTGTTCTTCCCAATACCACCCTGCTTCTACACAGTTCGAAGCTTCGTAATTTCAATAGAATGGAAGCTCCTTGGGGGTAATGATCATATGTACTTATATCGTGTCCTCTGTAGGTACCCAATAAATAGAATTCATTGATTTAGTCCTATTCCTTCACCCACAACACCAGCGGCTCTGAATTGAAGTCTTCCCTCTTCCTGTCCAGGGAGTCGATATCATTCCCCAGAATTGTTCAATGTCTCCGCGGTGAACTCAAAGATCGTTTTGAATTCAGTAACTGTCTCCTCTCCATAGAGATTCACCAGCAAGTGTCCTGTCAATTCCTTCACTCATCCCGTCAATTGACTCTATCTTTGGCTCTCCCCTCATCCATTGCAGAAAGTCAATGCTGTCTCCCTAAAATGTCCAATATCTCGACGGTCACGGGATTCCTCCTACTGGGTTTCTCGGAGGTCCGGGAGGTGCTGCTGGGCTAAGCCGCGCTGTTCCTCCTGGCCTATCTGGCGGCCCTGACGGGGAATCTCCTCATCATCGTCGTCACCGTCCTCAACCGGGGCCTCCACACACCTATGTACTTCTTCCTCAGGAACCTGTCCGTCCTCGACCAGTGCCACATCACCACGATCGCCCCCAACTCCGTCCTCAACTCCTTGATCAACTGCAATTCCATCTATTTCTTGGGCTGTGCCGCTAAGGTCTTCCTGGTGGCCCTGTTTTCCGGTTCTGAGCTTCTCCTCCTCACGGCAATGTCCTACGACCGCTACGCTGCCATCTGCTGCCCCCTGTGCTGTGAGCCCATCACGAACAACACAGCCTGTGAAAAGATGGCGACCTCCTCCTGGCTCACCGGGGTGGAGTTTGCTCCGAGGACCACCTCGCCATCGCTGTGAGCGTCACCGGGGGCATAGATTTAGTTGTCGTCTGATTCATTCTCATCATCATCTCGTATGTGCGCATCTTCTGGGCCGTGCTAGGGTGCCAGCCACAGAGGGCCGGGCCACAGCCTTCTCCATCTGCCTGCCCCACCTTGTCATCGTCACTGTCTTTGTCATGATTTATTTATGTGCTTACTTGAGGCTTCTGTCATGTTCCCCCTCGAAGCTGGACCTATTGCTGTCCGTGTTAATAATAATAATTATTATTATTATAATTATTATGGCATTTGTTAAGCGCTTACTATGTGCCAAGCACTGTTCTAAGCGCTGGGGTAAGCAGATTGTCCCACGTGGGCCTCACAGTCTTAATCTCCATTTTATAGATAAAATACCTGGGGCACAGAGAAGTGAACGGACTTGCCCAAAGTCACACAGTTGACAAATGGCGGAGCCGGGATTAGAACCCACTACCTCTGACTCCCAAGCCCAGGCCCTTTCCAATAAGCACACTGCTTTTCTTTTCTACACCATGGTGCCCCCTGCCCTGAACCCCCTCGTCTACAGCCTGAGGGACATGGACATGAAGGCCGCCCTGGGAGAGTCCTAAAGGGGAGATTCCTCCTCCCTCCTCTAAGCGACAAAATGTCTGTTTCCTTTTGGTGACTATCCCATTCCTCATCAGGGTTCTGACTGCGGGGGTATCCATATAAACAGCTGTCCAAAGAGAAGGTCCAGCACCTGAGGATTTGTCAATGTCTGGGACAGAGGTTGAAAAAGCGTGTGTGACTGTAAGCCCGGTGTGGGCAGGTATTGTCTCTCTTTATTCTGAATTGTACTTTCCAAGAGCTTAGTTCGGTGCTGTGCACACCTTAAGCACTCAATAAATATGATTGAATGAATTAATAAGTGACTGACAAGTGATTGTTTGCGTGGCATCATGGCTTAGTAGAATGAGCATGTGGATGGGAGTCATGAGATTTGAAATGGCTGACGGGTTCTGCCACGGATCTGCTGTATGACCTTGGTCCAGCCAAGTAACCTCTCTGGGTCTCTCTGTAAAATCGGGGTTCAAAATGTGCTGTCTCTTTCTCTTACAGTCTGAGCCCCTGTGGGTCAGAAAACGTGTCTGATCTGATTAGCTTGTTTCTACTCCAGCACTTGTCAGTCTTTTGCAAGTAAATTTTTAATAAATTCAATAATGATAATGTTATTACTACTGATAATAACAGTAATTCTATGAATTTTAAGATCACTCTGGGTGGTTATGAAAATCGGACGGTGACAAGGGAGAAGGGACGCAATCATGGAAACTGTCCCCCACATTTGACTGCCTGTTCACTTGTTTTTATCCCAGTCTCCCCCTTTTAGACTGTGAGCCAGTTGTAGGCAGGGATTGTCTCTATTTGTTGCTGAATTGTACTTTTCAAGCGCCTAATGCAGTGGTCTGCACACGGAAAGCACAATAAATATGATCCATTCGTTCATAATAATAATGATGATGATGGCATTTACTAAGTGCTTACTATGTGCAAAGCACTGCTGCTTTAAGCGCTGGGGAGGTTACAAGGTGATCAGGGTGTCCCACTGGGGGATCACCATCTCAATTCCCATTTTGCAGATGAGGTAAATGAGGCACAGAGAAGTTAAGTGATTTGTCCAAAGGCACATGGCTGACAATTGGCGGAGCTGGAATTTGAACCCCTGACCTCGGATTCCAAAACCCATGCTCTTTCCACTGAGCCATCTATCCATCCATTCAACCACCCATCCGTCCATAATAATAATAATAGCCGTATTTAGTAAGCACTTACTAGGTGCCAGGCATTGTACTAAGTGCTGGGGAGGATACAAGCTAATAAGGTTTTACACAGTCCCTATCCCACATGGTGCTCACAGTCTCAATTCCTGTTTTATAGATGAGATAACTTAAGCACAGAGAAGTGAAGTGCCTTACCTAAGGTCACACAGCAGATACTCCACCCATCCATCCATCTATCCATCCATCTACCCACCCAACCTTCCATCCATCCATTCATCCATCCAACAACCCAACCATGCATTCATCTACCAGTCCATCCATCCATCCATCAATCAATGAAATTTATTGAATGCATCCTGGTTGTAAAGTACTGTAGTGAACACTTCAGAGAGATCAAAATAAATTACACACCATCCCTGTTTTCCAAGAACTTAAAATCTAACAGGGGAGATAGACACAGAATTAATTAATGAGAGGATGAAAAAGACAATGGAAATAATGGTAAAGAGATGGGTAAGTGCTTAAAGAGTACATTTCATAAAAGCCACTATGCTCAAAACTATAATGGTGGGTGTGAGTGCAAAATTGGAGAAGTGGTCTAAGATGCTGATTGGTAGTTGGGAAAATATGACTTACGGAGAAGAAAAGAGAGGCATCCTGGAAATGGTGGGATGACAGAGGGGTTTTGAAGTTGGGGAAAATGTGCTCTTATGGACTGGAAGAGGGAAGGAGGAAACGTGGGCTGACAGATTATTTCTCCATTTTCCATCACTAAGATATTTTGAAAGGGGACAGTTCCATTCAGAGGAGATAATGCACTGACTTCCTCACCCCAGTTTAGTACAGTGTCTCAGCTCTGAGATAGAAGACGAACCCCAGGCTACAACCTCATCTTTCTGAAGGCAGGGATGTTCCCGTCGTATCAATTCAGCCAGTATCAGTGATTCCTTCCCATCACCCCGTTCTAGAAACCCTCAGCCCCTCCCAAACTGATAATAATAACAATAATAATAATTGCATATGCTAAGCGCTTACTAAGTGTCAAGCACTGTTCTAAGCGCTGGGGTAGATACAACGCAATCAGGTTGTCCCACCTGGGGTTCAGAGTCCCACCTGGGGTTCACAGTCTTAATCCCCATTTTCCAGATGAGGTGCCTGAGGGCCAGAGAAGTTAAGTAAAGTCACGCAAAAGGCAATGGCGGAGCCGGGATTAGAACCCACATCTTCCCAAGCCCTGGCTCTTGCCACTAAGCTATGATGCTTCTCATGCTACTTCTCATGCTGCTTTTCTGGGTTGATCCCCCAGAAAGGGAGGGTCTTAAAATGGATTTAGAGTCATTTCTCCTCTTTAGATTTGCAATCAGACGACGTCTGAAAACACAACTGATCAAATGACCAATTGATTGTCTGAGGTCATGAACAAAATGAAACTCAGAGAAGCAGAGAGGCCTAATCAATAGAGCATGGACCTGGGAGTCAGAATGACCTGGGTTCTAATATCGGCTGTTACCCTTCTGCTATGTGACCTTGGGCAAGTCTCTTCACTTCTCTGGGCCTCAGTTCCCTCATCTGTAAAATGAGGATTGAGACTGTGAGCCCTGTTTGGACAGGGACTATATCCCACCTGATTAACTTGTATTGAATCCCAGCACTTAGTACAGTTCCTGGCACATAATATACACAATTATTATTATTGTTTCTTATTGTTAATTTTGGTTAATGACCAAAATTATCATTATTAAGGATAGGGAGGGGGGCTTTTTACACAGGCTCAGACCGAGACAATTAAGCACCCTGAGACAGGGAAGCACAGGGAAGTAGCATAACCCCGTTGATAGAGCATGGCCCTGAACGTTAGAGGACCTGAGTTAAAACTCCGCCTCCACTGCATGTCTGCCATGTGACCGTGGGCAAGTCATTTCACTTCTTGCCTCAAGTACCTCATCTGTAAAATGGGGATTAAGCTTGGAAGTCCTATGCGGGATAAGAACTGTGTCTAACCTCACTAGCTTGTATGTACTTCAGTGCTTAGAACAGTCTCTGGAAAATAGGAAGTACTTACCATGTACCATTATGAAAAAAATAATCAGGGAAGATCCCGTGGATTTAATAGAGTTTCATTCATTCATTCAATCGTATTTATTGAGCGCTTACTGTGTGCAGAGCACTGTACTAAGCGCTTGGGAAGTACAAGTTAGCAACATGTAGAGATGGTCCCTACCCAACAACGGGCTCACAGTCTAGAAAAGGGAGACAAACAATAAAACAAAACATGTGGACAGGTATCAGGTCATCAGAACAAATAGAAATAAAGCTAGATACACAACATTAACAAAATAAATAGAATAGTAAACATGTACAAGTAAAATAGAGTAATAAATCTGTACAAACATATATACAGGTGCAGTGGGGAGGGGAAGAAATTGGGACGGGGAGGATGGGGAGGAGGAGAGGAAAAAGAGGGCTCAGTCTGGGAAAAGGGGGCTCAGTATGGGGATGTCAAGCGCTGTCCTAAGTGCTGGGGTGGAGACCAGTTAATCAGGTCAGACACAGTTCCAGTCCCACATGGGGCTCCCACTTTACATAGGAACCCCCGTTTTACAGATACGAAAACTGAGGCACAGAAGTCAAATGACTTGCCCAAGGTCACACAGCAATCAAGAGGTGGAACATATGTGTGGTTTCATCAAACAACTATTCAGTCTACTTATTCCAAATGTAACCATCACAACTCAAAATAACAGAGTAGCAGAAACACACGGGTGACGGAATAACGATACTCGGGACTACCAAATGACCAGCAGTTGTATTCTCAAGGGTGATGCTTGAATGCTCTGTTACTACTGTGTATAATAAACCACTAATGATCTTAGTACATCATTCTTTGAAAGGCATCACGGTGTGATTTCAGGTGGGGAGAAGCAGAGAAGGCATTCCATATTAGCTTCCTGGTCATTTTGGAAAGCAAAATGCTGTTTTTTGCTATTAAGCCCCAAATGTGACAGAAAAGAACAACACTCAAATCTACCTATCTAATTTTCTTCTCAGGAGTGGTGTCAAAGAAATCTGAAAGCTAACAAAGCTCCCTGTGCCTAAATTCTTAATATCTTCAATAAAAAACAACGGCCACAGTTTTCCTTCAAGTAGTAATAGTAGTAGTATTTTAAAAACACCCGAAAATGTAAATATTTATTCAAATAGTATTTTAAGTGTGCTTTGGCACTGTTACTGGAAACAACAGAGCTAGATGGATTGTCAGTCTGAGGACTTCCACTAGTAACAGAAAAAATGCTTGGTACATAGCTTCACCGGCAAATAACCTCACCTTCCACATTTCTCCCTTGGGAGCTAGTTACACTTCAAGTTAACTCAACATTTCCCAGTTATTACAAATCTTCTCACTCGAAGAATTAATTGCCTTCACTAGTTTCAGGAAGGGGTTTTGAAGATGGGAAGCCCTGTGGTCTGGTGCATATGAAAAGAGAGGGAATTCTAAGCAGGAGAAAGGTGGTGAGATAGGGGTCTGAGTGGGGGTAGCTGGGGACATGGCACAGTGAGATGGTGAGCTTGAGAGGAATGGAGAATGCAGATACGAATTCAGTAGGGGAAAATGAAACACATCAATCATCATCATCAATTGTATTTATTGAGCGCTTACTGTGTGCAGAACACTGTACTAAGCGCTTGGGAAGTACAAATAGGCAACATATAGAGACAGTCCCTACAATCGATCGATCATATTCATTGAGCGCTTACTATGTGCAGAACTTGGTACTAAGGGCTTTGGAGAGTACAATATAACAATATAACAGGGTTGGTAGCCACATTCCCTGACCAAGATGAGCTTACAGTCTAAGGGGGAATGTCTAAAAGAGATTGCTGCAGATTTCAGATGGTCCCAAGCCCTGGCATGGGATGAAGCTCCAAACCTCAGAGCTTAACCAGAACGTTATTATTAATCATAGAAAGGGGATGTTGGTTAGTCTGTTGATGTTGTCATAGGAAGGAGTCCCAGAGTGGGAACTACGTGGGACTGGACAATCATTTATGTTGTGGGGGCCAGGACAACAGGGAGCCCACAATCCCGGCCTGCTGAGATTCCAGGCTGTCAGCTGCCTCAGCGGAGTCCCGGGCCCAACGTCCCAAGGGAACTCCCCCAGGAAATAACCCAGCCACCGTCTGAGGGGACGGCACAACCATCCGGAGAGCCAGGAGGGGGAGGATCCTGACCGCTCTTACCCCTCAGCCAGACCTTCCTGTCACTGCCACCAGCCTCCAGGACCGACAAGATGGAGTGAACCTCCCTTTCAGCAGAGGTCAGTGTTCCCCAGCCCAGGACAGTTCTTGTGACTCCAGAGAGGAGCAGGGGAAAGATGAGGGGCATTTCAAGAGGGAACTGGATGACCAGGGTTAGAGTCACAATTTCTGTAAATTAAAAACAATGTCGCTTAGTGGAAAGAGCATGGTCCCTGGAGTCAAGAGGACCTGTGTTCTAATCCCAGTTCTTCCACTTATCTGCTGTGTGACACTGTGCAAGTCACTTCACTTCTTTGGGCCCCGATCCGGTCCTCCAGGAATTCCCCTCAGAACAGCGGCTTCTTTATCTTTGAGGAAGGGGTCCATATGGAGAAGCCTCTCAGTGTCTGCGAGAGAGCGGAGAGGGGCTGAAGGCTCCTCAATGTACCTCCTTGGCTGACCGAACCCAGGAGTCCGAGGGGAGACAGGGGACCAGCCTAGCCTGGCAAAGTTCTGCAACCCCCAGCCCCACGCTGCCCGGTTAGTTTGCCCTGCGTTGGGGGTGGAGGGGCGGGGTGAGACCAGCAGCCCGTAGTGAGTCTGTGGGGTATCTCACACTCAATCAATCAATCAATCAATCAATCGTATTCATTGAGCGCTTACTATGTGCAGAGCACTGTACTAAGCGCTTGGGAAGTACAAATTGGCAACACATAGAGACAGTCCCTACCCAACAGTGGGCTCACAGTCTAAAAGGGGGAGACAGAGAACAGAACCAAACACACCAACAAAATAAAATAAATAGGATAGAAATGTACAAGCAAAATAAATAAATAAATAAATAAATAAATAAATAGAGTAATAAATATGTACAACCATATATACATATATACAGGTGCTGTGGGGAAGGGAAGGAGGTAAGATGGGGGGATGGAGAGGGGGACGACGGGGAGAGGAAGGAAGGGGCTCAGTCTGGGAAGGCCTCCTGGAGGAGGTGAGCTCTCAGCAGGGCCTTGAAGGGAGGGAGAGAGCTAGCTTAGCGGAGGGGCAGAGGGAGGGCATTCCAGGCCCGGGGGATGACGTGGGCCGGGGGTCGACGGCGGGACAGGCGAGAACGAGGTACGGTGAGGAGATTAGCGGTGGAGGAGCGGAGGTTGCGGGCTGGGCAGTAGAAGGAGAGAAGGGAGATGAGGTAGGAGGGGGCGAGGTGATGGAGAGCCTTGAAGCCGAGGGTGAGGAGTTTCTGCCTGATGCGCAGATTGATTGGTAGCCACTGGAGTTTTTTGAGGAGGGGAGTAATATGCCCAGAGCGTTTCTGGACAAAGATAATCCGGGCAGCAGCATGAATTATGGATTGAAGTGGAGAGAGAAACGAGGATGGGAGATCAGAGAGAAGGCTGGTGCAGTAGTCCAGACGGGATAGGATGAGAGCTTGAATGAGCAGGGTAGCAGTTTGGATGAAGAGGAAAGGGCGGATCTTGGCAATGTTGTGGAGCTGAGACCGGCAGGTTTTGGTGACGGCTTGGATGTGAGGGGTGAATGAGAGAGCGGAGTCGAGGATGATACCAAGGTTGCGGGCTTGTGAGACGGGAAGGATGGTAGTGCCGTCAACAGAGATGGGAAAGTCAGGGAGAAGACAAGGTTTGGGAGGGAAAACAAGGAGCTCAGTCTTCGACATGTTGAGCTTTAGGTGGCGGGCGAACATCCAGATGGAGATGTCCTGAAGGCAGGAGGAGATGCGAGCCTGGAGGGAGGGGGAGAGAGCAGGGGCAGAGATGTAGATCTGGGTGTCATCAGCGTAGAGATGATAGTTGAAGCCGTGGGAGCGAATGAGGTCACCGAGGGAGAGAGTGTAGATTGAGAACAGAAGGGGACCAAGCACTGAACCTTGGGGAACCCCCACACTAAGAGGATGGGAGGGGGAGGAGGAGCCTGCAAAAGAGACTGAGAAAGAACGACTGGAGAGATAAGAGGAGAACCAAGAGAGGACGGAGTCTGTGAAGCCAAGGTCAGATAGCGTGTTGAGGAGAAGGGGGTGGTCCACAGTGTCGAAGGCAGCTGAGAGGTCGAGGAGGATTAGGACAGAATATGAGCCGTTGGATTTGTCAAGCAGGAGGTCATTGGTGACCTTTGAGAGGGCAGTTTCCGTGGAATGAAGGGGACGGAAGCCAGACTGGAGGGGGTCGAGGAGAGAGTTGTTGTTGAGGAATTCTAGGCAGCGCGTGTAGACAACTCGTTCAAGGAGTTTGGAAAGGAATGGTAGGAGGGATATGGGGCGATAACTAGAAGGTGAGGTGGGGTCAAGAGACGGTTTTTTTAGGATGGGAGAGACATGGGCATGTTTGAAGGCAGAGGGGAAGGAACCAGTGGAGAGTGAGCGGTTGAAGATGGAAGTTAAGGACGGGGAGAAGGGATGGAGCGAGAGATTTCATAAGATGAGAGGGAATGGGGTCAGAAGCACAGGTGGTCGGAGTAGCACTTGAGAGGAGGGAGGAGAGTTCCTCTGAGGATACCGCTGGGAAGGATGGGAGAGTAGCAGAGAGTGTTGAGAGCCGGGGGGATGGAGAAAGGGGGGAAGAGACTTTGGGGAGGTCGGACCTGATGGATTTAATTTTGTTAATGAAGTAGGAGGCCAGATCGTTGGGGGTGAGGGAAGGAGGAGGGGGAGGACCCGGGGGCCTGAGAAGGGAGTTGAATGTACGGAAGAGCTGGCGGGGGTGATGGGCATGGGTGTCAATAAGGGAGGAGAAATAGTTTTGTCTGGCAGAAGAGAGGGCTGAGTTAAGGCAGGAAAGGATAAACTTGAAGTGAACGAGGTTGGCATGGTGTTTAGACTTTCGCCAGCAGCGTTCGGCAGCTCGAGCATAAGAGCGAAGGAGGCGGACAGTGGCAGTGATCCAGGGCTGTGGGTTAGTGGTGCGAGAGCGGCGAAGGGAGAGGGGAGCGAGTGAGTCTAGCTGAGTAGAAAGGGTAGAGTTGAGAGCAGTAATCTGATCATCAAGACTGGGTAGAGAGGAGAGGGCGGCGAGGTGGGGTGTGAGGCGCTCCGAAAGATGGGTGGGGTCCAGAGAGCGGAGATCTCTGTGAGGGAGTAATACGGATTTACAGGGGAAAGGAGTGTGAGTGAGGAGGCAGGTGAGAAGATTATTATCAGAGAGAGGGATTTCAGAGTTGGTGAGGGTGGACACAGTGCAGCGGTAGGAGATGATGAGGTCGAGGGTATGACCAAGTTGGTGAGTGGGCGAGGTGGGGTGGAGGAAGAGGTTGGCAGCGTCAAGGAGAGATAGAAGGCGGGCGGCAGAGGAGTCGTTAGGGATATCCATGTGGATATTGAAGTCTCCGAGGATCAGAGTGGGCATGGAGAAGGAGAGAAGGAAGGTGAGGAAGGGGTAAAAGTCGTTAAAGAAGTTGGAAGTGGGGCCGGGAGGGCGGTAGATGACGGCTACAGGAATCTGGTCGATGACGGCTACAAGAATCACACTCGGCCCCCAGGTTGAGGTTTGGAGCAGGGCAGCACTGAAGGCGGGTTTGCAGGAGCAGAAACCAGGCTTCAGCAAGGACGAGACAGTGGAAGGTACTACAGCGGAAGCCACTACTACTGGAATCACTTCCTCTGCTCAGGTTCTCAGTCGCATGGTCTTTGTATTTGTACCAATGTTCATCTACTGTTTTTTCCAGGACACCTGTCCATCATCTCACTGACATCCCTGCATCGGCCTTCCATTGGCCCTCCACCGTCCCTTCATCAATGCCCGATCACCTTTCCATGCCCCAAGACTGTCATCTCGTTATGGGCAGGGGATGTGTCTACCAACTCTGTTGGATTGCCCTCTCCTTACCACTTTAGTCCAGTGCTCCACATACAGTAAGTGTTCAGTAAATACCATCGATTAATCATTTCTCCCAGCCCTCTGCCAAAACCGAGGCAATATATGTATTTGGGGTCCCATGCCAGACCTCACTCTGCAGTTCATTTTCCTCGTATAGAGACAGCTGCAGTGGGATTTCCTGGACTCACAGCTTTGTGTGTGTGTGTGTGTGAGCGTGTGTGCGTGTGCTCAGGGCAAGGAAGGAAAATCAGGGATCAAATCCCAGACTTTAGGGATCTGGGTAGGGAACAGTGGGGAATGTTCTCCATCTCTCCCTAGGGAACAGGATTGGAGGTCAGGGAAGAGCCGAATGAGTGACTAGATACGTTTATGGAAGTATGCATCTACCAACTTGTTTGCATTGTACTCCCAAGTGATTAGCACAGTGCTATGCACACAATAAGCACTCGATAAATACGATTGACTCTGTGAGACTGTCTGGCTATGGGAGAACCCCGGTCTGTGAGTGAACAGGAATACAAGTGAGGGTATTATGTGTCCGGATACATAATACATAGCTGTAATTTTGTGTGGGAGAATGAATTTGTGTGCTTCAGGGAGCCTTCTAGAGTTGGTATATCCTTGACTTTTGTGTCCACTGGGGGCTCGATAAACACCGTTATTACTATTACCAGTCAATCAGCTTAGTAATAAATGTTTATTGAGCTCAGAGCAGAGCTCTGTGTGTAGAGCACTGTGCTAAGTGCTCGGGGGAGTACAACATAATATTACAGACACACCCCCTACCCACAAAGAGCTTACAGTCTCTGTACATATCTGTAATTTATTTTTTATTAACATCTGTATCCCTCTTTAGTCTGTAAGGTTGTTGTGGGGAGAGAACATGACTACCAACTCTGCTACATTGTACTCTACCAAGTATTTCGTACAGTGCTTTGCACACAGTAAAGCCTCAAAAATACGATTTCTTAATTGCTTGATTGACTGATACTACAACTACAACTTCTACTAGGGATTTTGTTGCTATTACTGCTATTATTACTGTGACTGATTTCCGCTTTTACATCCTTGTCATCGTGTTGTCCCCACTTGGAGAATTATGATGTCACTCCTCATAGGGAATTCCCTCCTAGTTACGTGGAAGTCTATTACCAAGTTTCTAGGTCATTTTGCAACTGATAACTCTCTTCCAAAATACCTTAAGTTGCTCCACCCATAGACTCACCGGCAAAACTCCTATTGATTCCTTCACCTCATCAAGATCTTTGCCCTTTGCAAGGAGTCATTATCACCTAGCGATGACCAACATCTCCACGGTGAGGGAATTCCTCCTGCTGGGATTCTCGGAGGTCCGGGAGCTGCAGATGATCCACGCCGCGCTGTTCCTTCTGGTCTACCTGGAAACCCTGATGGGGAATCTCCTCATCGTCGCCATCACCGTCTTCGACCGGCGCCTCCACACCCCCCTGTACTTCTTCCTCAGGAACCTGTCCATCCTTGACCTCTGACTCATCTCCGTCACCGTCCCCAACTCCATCCTCAAATCTCTGACTAACAAGAGATCCATCTCCCTCGTGGGCTGTGCTGTTCAGGTTTTCTCCGTGCTCTGGTTTGCCAGTTCAGACCTGTTCGTCTTCACGGCCATGTCCTACGATCGCTACGCTGCCATCTGTCTCCCCCTGAGCTACGAGATCGTCATGGCTCGAGGCGTCTGTGGGAAGATAGCCGCCGCCTCGTGGCTCAGTGGGGGCCTGCTTGGAGTCTTGCTTTCAGCTTCGACCTTCTCCCTGTCCTTCTGTGGGTCCAACATCGTCCAGCAGGTTTTCTGTGACGTCCCCTCGCTGTTGAGGATTACCTGCTCTGAGGACCACGTCGCCATCGACGTGAGCGTCACCGCTGGTGTAGTGTTAGGCGGCTTCTACTTCATTCTCATCATCGTCTCGTACGTGCACATCTTCTGGGCCTTGCTGAGGATGCCGGCCGCTAAGAGTCGAACCAAAGCCTTCTCCACCTGCTTGCCTCACCTCTCTGTCTTCACTGTCTTAGTTTCTACGGCCATGATCTCCTACGTCAAGCCCGTGTCAGATTTCCCCTCGACCCTCGTCCTGCTGGTGTCTGCATTCTACACCGTGATGCTCCCCACCTTGAACCCCCTCATCTACAGCCTGAGGAACCGGGACATGAAGGCCTCTCTGGAGAGAATCCTAAAAGGGAAATTCCAAATCCCTTCTTTATGGGACAAAATGTCTGCTTCCTTTCACTGATTATCCCAACCCTCATCAGCTAGCCTACAAATCCAAAGAGAACGTCCAGCGGCTAAGGATTTGTCAGTGTTTTGGAGGGAGGCTGATAAGACGTGTGTGACTCACAATTCATTGTTTGGGGGACATCAAAACCTAATGGAATGAACATGTGACTGGGAGTCGTAAAACTTGAGGTGTTTGTCAGATTCTGCCACTGGGTTGCTTGGCGACCTTCGTCCAGCAACTTAACCTCTATGGGCCTCTCTGTAAATCAGGATTGAGTACGTGCTCTCTCTTTGTCTTACCTTCTGAGTCCCTGTGGACTGGGAAATATGTCTATTCTGATTATTTTGTTTCTACTCCATCACTTGGCAGTCTTTTGCAAGTAAATTCTTACTAAACCCAGTAATTATAATGTTGGTACAACTACTAATGATAAACACAAGTGTTAAATTAATTTTAAAATTGCTCTTGGTTATGAAAATCGAAAAATAGCTCAGTGACAAGGGGGAAGGGAAGCAACAATGAAAACTGCCCAGCCCACTTTTGACTGGTCAAATCCTTGCTTCCCAACCATCCATCCATCCGTCCATCCATCCATCCGTCCATCCACCGTATTAACTGACCACATCCTGCATACAAAGCATTTTATTCTATTGCTTTGTTTTGTTGTCTGTCTCCCCCTTCTAGACTGTGAGCCCGCTGTTGGGTAGGTACCGTCTCTATATGTTGTACTTCCCAAGCGGTTAGTACAGTGCTCTGCACATGGTAAGCGCTCAATAAATATGATCGAATGAATGTAGTAAGCTCTCCTGAGAGTTGAAAAGAAATAAAATGCTTTATTCCTGCTCTCCAGGGGATTATGATCTAATGGGGGAGATAGACACAGAATAAATTACATAGAGGAGGAAGGAGAGAAGAGAAAGATGGAAAAGTGGATAAACGCTTGATTCAAGAGTACAGCTTATATAGTCAGTATGAACAGAGCTTCAACGTATTTACAATCAAGTCAGAAGAAGTAGCATTGTCTAGTGGAAACAGCGGGATCCTGAGATTCAAATGGACATGGGTTCTGGTCTCGGTTCCACCACATGTCTGCTATGTGGCCTTGGGCAGGGTCGCTTAAATTCTCCTTGTCTCAGTTCCCTCATCTGAAAAATGGGGATTGAGACGTGAACCCCATGAGGGACATGGACTCTGTCCAATCTGATTGGGATGGAAACGGGAGAGTCGATCGCAGGTAACAACTACAAAGTTGCTTTGAGAGCTGAGAAGACGCGCTGAACGATGGAAAGGGGGTGATGTTCAGTCATACGGAGGAAAGCCCTCAAGCTGATTGTGAGGTTTTGTTGCTTGTGTAAAGACACAACTTGTCCTAAGGGGAGGTTGAAGAAAGGAGAGATGTAGGCTGAGCAATGCTGTAGGAAAGGATTAGATGAAAGATGAGGTATGCTTATGTTTGTATGAGTACAAGTGTGAATACAGGTATGTGAGCAAATGGAATCAGTTTAACGTATACGTGGGTTTTATTTTTTTTGTTTGGTTTATGGTATCGTTAAGTGGTCGTTACGTTCCAGGTACTGTAATAAGCACTAGGGTGGTTACAAGCTTATCAGGTTGAATACATTCCATGCCCCATATGGTGCATTCAATCATAATCTCCAATTTACAGATGAGGTAACTGAGGCACAGAGAAGGTTAAGTGACTGGCCCGAGGTCATAAAGCAGACAAGGGGCAGAGACAGGATTAGAATCCAGGTCCTTCTGTTTACCAGGCTCATCCTCTCTCCACTAAATGGATAAATATATGTAAAAATGCACTTCTTATTTGACTCTAAAAGCACCGAAAAAAATTCACAACGGTTACGTTCATATTTTTATGTTCTCTGACCCCTCCTATTTGCTACTCATTTTAGTTTCAGTCTCTTCAACCAAAAATAATTATCTTGATATTTATTAAATGCTTACTACGTTCCAAGAAAATTATTAAGTGCTGAGGGAGATTCAGGACAACCTGGTAGAACACAGTCCGTGTCCCACGAGGTATACACAGACTAAGTAGGAGGGAACACAGGTATCAATTCCTCATTTTACTTTTGAGAAAACTGAAGCATGGAGAAATTAAGTAACTTTCCCATTGTTATGCAGCCGACAAGTGGCAGAGTTGGAATTAGCACCCAGGACCTCCGATTCCCAGGCCAGTGTTCTTCCCAATAGCGCTCCCTGCTTCTACACAGTTCGAAGCATGGTGCTCCCAACAGAATGGAAGCTCTTTTTGGGCGGTGATCATATGTACTAATATCGTGTCCTCTGATGGTACTCAATAAATAGAATTGATTGACTTAGTCCTATTCCTTCACCCCCAACTTCAACGTCTCTAAATTGAAGTCTCCCCTCTTCCTGTGCAAGGAGTCGACATTATTCCCGAGAATTGTTCAATGTCTCCACGGTGAACTCAAAGATCATTGTGAGTTAAATAAATGTCTCTTCTCCATAGAGAATCACCAGCAAGTGTCCTGTCAATTCCTTCACTCATCCCATCAGTTAACTCTGTCTTTGGCTCTTCCCTCATCACATGCAAACCCCAAAATGCCCAACGTCTCCAAAGTGAGGAAATTCCTCCTCCTGGGATTCTGGGAGGTTCGGGAGCTGCAGCTGGTCCACGCCGCGCTGTTCTTCCTAGTCTACCTGGCGGCCTTGACGGGGAATCGCCTCATCGTCGCCATCACCGCTCTCAACCGGAGCTTCTACACCCCTATGTAGTTCTTCCTCAGGAACCTATCCGTCCTCGAACTCTGCTATATCTCCGTCACCGTCCCCAACTCCATCACCATTTACTGGGCTAATAACAGCTCCATCTCCTTGCTAGACTGCGTAGTTCAGCTTTACTGGTGGTCCTGCTTGCCACTTAGGAGTAATTTGCCCTCACGGCGATGTCCTACTACCGCTATGCTGCTACCTGCCTTCCAATGCGCTATGAGGTCGTGGTGAACAGAGTGGCTTTTGGGAAGATGGCCGCCGCCTCGTGGCTCAATGGGGGCCTGATTGGAGTATTGCTTTCAGCTCCGACCTTCTCCATGTCCTTCTGTGGGTCCAACATCCTCCAGCAGTTTTTCTATGACGTCCCCTCCATGCTGAAGATCACCTGCTCCGAGGACCACGTCACCGTCTACATGGGTATCACCGCCCGGGTAGCTTTGGCCGTCGTCTTCTTCATTCTCATCATCGTCTCTCATGTGCTCATCTTCCGGGTCGTGCTGAGGATGTCGGCCGCCGAGGGGTGGTCCAAAGCCTTCTCCACCTGCCTGCCACACCTCGCTGTCATTATCATTGTCATTTAGACAGGCATCACCGCCTATCTGAAGCCACCCTCAGACTCCTCCTTGACACCTGACCTGCTGGGGTCCGCGTTCTATGCAGTGGTACCCCCTGCCCTGAACCCCCTCATCTACAGCCTGAGGAACCGGGACATGATGGCCTCCAATGGGATAGTACTAAAGGGGAGATTTTCCCATCATTTTCTCTGGATGTAACTGTCTCTTTGTGTTGATATTGCCATCGCTCACCTAACTAGGACACCCTACAGAGGCGTGCACATGAATAGTTGTCTTTTCTGGCTGAAAGGAGGCTTTCTCAGAGTCCGGAGGGATGTCAGATAAAATCAGTGTGTGACAAACAATTCCTCCTTAGAGGGCATTGCTCTGGGGTCGGTACAAGCCAACAGGTTGGACACAGTTTATATCCCACAGGGGGCTCAATCATCATCCCCATTTTACAAAAGGGGGAACTGAAACTATAGAGAAGAGAAGTAACTTGCCCAAGGTCCCACAGTATACAAGTGGCAAAGCCGGGATTATCACCCAGGTACTTCTGAGTCCCGGGCCTGAGCTCTACCCACTTGCTCACACTACTTCTCTTGGCAAGTCATTTAACCTTCATAATTAACAAAATTACTTTCCCTTCCCAGACCACTGAGGTTCTACAAAATCTATCAGTCTCACGTGATGTGGAAAAATTCCCTCCTTGTGTTGCATTCCATAGTATCGTTGTCTTCTTCTGAATGAAGTTTATCTATCCAACCTGCTACTTTTCCTTTCTGAGAGCGAATGTGTTATCAGTGCTGTGACTTGTGAAGTGAAGTAATGTGATCTAGTGGAAACAGCATGGGCCTAAGAGTCAATTGTTTTATGTAAACGTTCTATTGAGGGCTTACTGTGTGCAGACCATTCTCAGGGAGCCTGGTTAGCCTGTCAGCTCATCCAAACTGTCAAGGTTGTGCCACAGTGCCAAATCACGGCATATGGCTGCCTGGTAGCCACGGTTGGGCAGTGGATAATAACAATAATAATAATAATAATATTTGGTATTGCTATATGCCAAGCACTGGGTTGGATACAAGCCAATCAAGATGGAGGGGCTTGTGATGGTTGGGGTCACTGCACTGGACAACACCCCTCTCCTGCAAGTCCCCTGCCCGGTCGGGGGATGCAGCCCTAGTCTGAACCCCAACCATAGGTCCTGAGTGTGAGCATCTCCCCAAACTGGCTCCTACTCTTCCATCTGCCTCCTTCTCCCTCCCTGTCCCTCCACCCACTGTCCAACAAAGTCACTTTCACTGGGCCAGCGTTGATCTAAGGGACACTGACCTCCATCTCCCCTTGGTCTTCTGGGTGAGGCAGGTCACAAAGTCTCCAGAAAGCTGGCTTCTGAACTTGTCACCCAAGATGTACTCAATAAATTGCATTGATGGACTACTGGATGGATAAATGAATGGATGAATGGATAGATGGTTGGAAGAAAGGTGATGGATCCGAGCAGCTGTATGGGATCTGTATCCCTCTTTCACTCCTCTTCTTCCAACGGTCGTACCTACCCTAAGAGTGCACCTTAATCTCCACGTCTTCAAAGCTTTACTAAGGGACATTTTCTCCAAGAGGCCTTCCCTGACTAAGTCCTCTTTTCCTTTCATTCCACTCCCTTCTGTGTCACACTGACTTGCTCTTTTTATTCATCCCCTCCCAGCCACATATCACTTATGTCCATTTCCGTAATGTATTTATTCATATTAATGCCTGTCTCCCACTCCAGACTGTATGCTCACTGTGGGCAGAGAATGTGTCTGTTATATTGTTATACTATACTCTCCCAAGTGCTTAGTACACTGTTCCACACACCATAAGCAGTACGTTAATACGATTGACTGACTCCTAAATTGTTTTTATTATCATTATCATCATCCTCAGTTAAAAGTATTTATTGAGCACTTACTATGTGCAAAGCACTCTACTAACATCATGGGAGAGTACAATACAACAAAATCAGCCAGCACATTTCCTGCAGTTAAAAGTATTTATTGAGCACTTACTATGTGCAGAGCACTCTACTAACATCATGGGAGAGTACAATACAACAAAATCAGCCAGCACATTTCCTGCTCATAACAAACCAGCAGTCTAGAAGACCACTAATTGAATATTTGGTCAGCACACTGGATAAAATCACCCAGATCTGGGACAGGAAGCTGAAATCTCTTGGATATTAGATCGGGTTTCCACAGGCTATCCCTCCTCGGATATTAGAACAGAATCCAAAGGTGAATGGCTATCCTTCCTACTCCCAATACTTTAGGAAAAATCAAAGCAATACAGGGAATCACTGTGGTCCATCCATCCGGATTCTAACCCCGGCTTTGCCACTAGTCTGCTGTGTGACCTTGGGCAAGTCCCTTCACTTCTCCGGCCCTCAGTTACCTCATCTGTAAATGGGGATTGTGACTGTGAGCCCCACGTGGGACAGGGGGCTGTGTCCAACTCGATACGCTGGCACCCACCCCAGTGCTTAGTACAGTGCCTAGCACAAAGAAAGCGCTTAACAAATACCATAATTATTAATCCACCTGGAAGATACCCTAGAAAGTAAATACAAGATCCCTCTAAATATACTGTTGAAAGACTCTGCAGGGGACAGCTAGATCTAACCCAGGAAGTATAAATTCATGGGCTCCTGATCAAAATCATAATTATCAACATTATTGTTATAGTCTTTATTAATAGCTTACATGAAAAAGACTGTAACAAGTGCTGAGTAGAAACAAAACGATCAGATCAGACAAATTCCCTGACCATAAGAGGCTCAAAATACAAGAAAAAGAGAAAGTGGGTATCAAATGTTACAGAGATACCCAGAAAGGGTAAGCTGGTCACCCAAGGTCACTCAGCTGGTCAGTGGCAGGGTTGGCATTAGAACCCAAGTGTCATGGCTTTCAATGGCATGATCAATCCCCTCTAGACTGTAAGCTCCTTGTGGGCAGGAAATATGCCTACCAAATGTTTTCTTTATCTTCCCCTCCAAACCCTGTCCTCCTCTTGATTTTCCCGACACGTAGATGACCCAACACTCTTCCTGTCTCACAAGCCCATAACCTTGGCATTATCCTCTCATTCAATCCACATATTCAATCTATCATTAGATCCTGTCTCTTCCACCTTCATAACATCGTTAAAATCTGCCCTTTCTTCTCCATCTGAACTGCTATCACGTTAATCCAGTCCCTTATTCTATCCCACCTTGAATACTTTACCAGCCTCCTTGCTGACCTCCCAAGCCTCCTGTCTCTCCCCACTCCGGTTCATGCTTAACTCTGCTGCCTGGATCATTTTTCTACAAAAGCTTTCGGTCCATTTTTCCTAACTCCTTGTGAAACTCCAGCGTTTGCCCATGCCCATCCGCATCAAACGGAAACTCCGCACCACTGGCTTTAAAGCACTCAATAACGTGCCCCCTCCTGCCTCACCTTGCTCCTCTCCTACTATAACCTAGACAGCACGCTTTGCTCCTGTAGTAAATATGATTGATTGGTTGATGGTTTGAATATCAGCACAAGGAAACGGACATTTCGACCTATAGAGGAGTCTGGAGGATTCTCCTTTTTAAGACTGTCCACAGAGCAACTTTAATGTCCTGGTTCCTCAGGCTGTAGATGAGGGGGTTCAGGGCCAGGGGCTTGACAGCATAGAACATGGACATCAGCAGGTCGAACCCTGAGGAAGAGTGTGAGGGTGACTTATAATAGACGAACACGCATGTGGAGAGGAAGATGGTGAGGTCGACGAGATGGGGCAGGCAGGTGGACAAGGCTTTGGCCCGACCCTCGGTGGATGGCATCCTCAAAACGGCACGAAAGATGAGCATGTATGAGGTGACAAGGGAAATGGAGCCTACGACACATATGATTAGCCCAAAGGTCATGCTCACGTCGATGGCGGAGAGGTCAACAGAGCAGGTGATCTTCAGCAGGGAGGGGGACATAACAGAAGAACTTCTGGGCAACGTTGGACCAGCAGAAGGACAAGAGAAGATCGAAGTTGAAAACAAGGCCCCTAACAGCCCTCCACTGAGCCGGGAGGCAGCCGCCATCTTCACACAGGGCCCTGGTTTCATGATTACCTCGTAGCGCAGGGGGAGGCAGATGGCGGCATAGCAGTAGTAGAACATCGTTATGAGGACGAAAAACTCCCATGAAGCAAACAGGACCACCAGGAAGAGCTGGGTGGCACAGCTCAAGAAGGAGATGGATCGGTAGTTAGTCAAGGAGATGATGACCGGATTTGGGGACGGTGACAGAGATGAAGCAGACGTCGACGAGGGCCAGATTCCTGAGGAAGAAGTACATGGGGGTGTTTAGGCACCGGTCGAGGTTGGTGACGGCGACAATGAGGAGATTCCCCATCTGGGCCACCAGGTAGACTAGGAAGAACAGTGCAGTGTGGACCAGCTGCAGTTTCTGGACCTCCGAGAATCCCATCAGGAGTAATTCCTGCACCGTGGAGATGTTAGACATTTCTGGGGGATGATGTCGACTCCCTGTACAGGAAGAGGGAAGACATCAGTTTACAGGCCTTAATGGCATTGATAAAGGAATCAACGTTAATTTGCGTAGGAGTAAATAATCATTTATACATGCTGAGCACCTAAAAAGTTCAATAGTATTAGTACAAATGATCCCAGCTGTCAAGGAATTCCAAGCTTACAGTCTTGTTTGAGTGGCATAGTGTAGTGGAAAGGGCACAGTCCTTGGAGTCGGAGGACCTGGGTTCTAATTCTGGCTCTATCACTTGCCTCCTGTGTGGCCAGCAAACCTAACTTTTCTGAGCCTCAGATTCTTCATCTATAAAAAGGAAATCCAAGGCCTGGATTTGTACCCACTACTGAGATTGTGAGCCCAGTATGGGGTAAACATCGTGTCCTACATGATTACTGTGCATCTACCCCTGCACATACTACTGTGTTTGGTGTATAATTAGCACTTAACAAGAGACATGAGCATTATTATTATTTGGGGAGACAGAAATCTAAAATAAATTTCTGATAGGAGGCCACCAGAGAGCATAAAGAGATTAACTTGGTTGTTGTGAAATGTTGTAGGTCAATCAACATATTTATTGAGCAGTTACTGTGTGCAGAGCACTGTACTAAATGCTCGGAAGAGTACAACATAATGGAATTGGTAGGTATGTCCCCTGCCTATGACGGACTTGTAATCTAGAAGTGATTTTATACTTAATCTAGTATCCTCAGCCCCTCTCAGGATAGCACCTGGAGAGTTTCCAGTACTCTACTAGTTTCGGCTATGGGAGGGAAAGTCAAGCAGAGGCCTTCCCATTCCATTCCTGGCTTGGCCATTGCCTAGCGAGTGGAAGGCAATCTGCTACAAGTCAAAACTCACCTGTGCTGGGTAGCAACGGCATGGGAGAGAGTCGAAGGCAGAGACTCATGTTTCCCACATGGAAGAATGCAATGGTAAACCACTTCTTTATGTTTAACAAGAAAACTCTACGGATATGCATTCCAGAATGCCTATTGGTAGGTTACCCATAAAGCTTCCTTCTGCACAGTGAAAACCAGAGTGTCTGCCGTTGTCTTTGATCCACATTTTGATCATTTGTTCATCTGCCTTTGATTCTTTCCCATGCCACTGCTGCCCAGCACAGGTAAATTAACTTTGTCTGACACTTGGCTTAGATTTTTCTGTTATGGGTAACCCTAGCGAGAGTATATCTCAATAGCAAGCTCTAAGCTTCATTGACGTACGCAAAACTCTCCTGCCACGGTAAGGCATTGATTCGTAGGAGAACTTCGGTTCAGAAGAATTGATGATGGTACCGGGGTTTTTCCCAGAATCAGTCATGCTCTCTCATTCCTGACAATCACGTTCCCGCTGAAAACGTTTTTGACATACAGGAAACACTGCCAGCCCAAGTGACCGTAGCATCGTGCCGATGCTTGGTTGTAGCATCCAAGCCTGGCGGGCAGTTGTCATGGTAGCCAGGGTGGGGATGCTCGAGTGGATAGAGCTGTGTCGGTGATAGGGCCACTGGTGGATAGAGCATGGGCCTGGGAATCAAAAGGATGTGTGTTCTAATCCAGGCTCCCTCACAAATCTGTTGTGTGACCTTGGGCAAGCCTCGATTACCTCATTTGTAAAATGGAGATAAGATTGCAAGCCCCATGATGGACAGGGACTGTGTCCAACCTGATTCTAGTCCAGCGCTTAGAACAGTGCTTGGCACACAGTAACGGCTTAACATGTACCAAAATTATTTATCATTTATTATCGCTGACAAGCCATTCTCCTCCTATAAGCCTGCCCTGTTTAGGGTGTGGTCTTTGTCTGAATTGGTCTCTCCCCGCTTCTAGACTGTGAGGGCATTGTGGGCAAGGATTGTCTCTGTTGCTAAATTGTACTTTCCAAGCGCTTAGTACAGTGCACAGCATACAGTAAGCACTCATTAAATACGACTGAATGAATGAATGAACTCTAACCTGTTCACCGAGTGCGAGAGTCTCCCCAGAATGGCTCCATCTCTGTCTTCATCTTCTGGTTCCATCCTGCCCCTCTGCAACCCCGCTCACTCTCACCAGGGCAGCTGGGGCTGGCAGGGGCACTGGCCTCCTCTGGACTGGGATGGTCTCCTCTTTCTACTCGAATTCCTGGATTCGGTCTGCGACAAAGGAGACCTCAGCCACTCTCCACTCTCCCATGGATGCTGGCCTGCTCCCCAGACAGGCCCCATTGCTGTAGATAAAGCAGTCGCTGCTCCAAGGGGGATCCCTGCAAGACCGGCTTGGGCTCCTGTGGAGGGACCTCATGGGCCAGGCGATGCGAGAACCCTCTGGCCACATGGTTCTGAGGCCCTGCAGAAAAAAAGGATCTGGCAGCAACTTTCCTGGCCCGTGATGTTTCCATGGCAACAACAGCATCTTCTTCTACATGAGTATACCTGTATCCAGAGAGCTAGAGAGACAGGGAGAGAGTGGTATGTTACTGAATAGGAGAAGCAGCATGATTTAGTGGAAAAAACCTGGGCATGAGAGTCCCAGCTCTCCCGAATGCTTGCCGGGTGACCCTGGGCAGGTCACTTCACTTCTCAGGGCCTCATTTACTTCAGCTGTAAAATGTAGATGCAATACCAGTTCTGCTTCCTAAACAGACAGTGAACCTCGTGTGAGATAGGGATTGTTGCAACCTGATTGATTTGTATGTACCTCAGCGTTCTGAACAGTGCTTGACACCAAGTAAGTGCTTAACAAATATCATATCAGAAAGAGAATATAGCCTCATATCCTCACTGGGGGAGTAGGATTGGCTAGTCAGAGTAACCAGTGGAGAATCAGAGCCCTCAACACAGAGGTAGGGAGTGACAGATTGGTAAACTCAGTTAGTGTCTGGAGATTAGAAGCAGGTTGGCCTAATGGAAAAAGCCCGGGTCTGGGAATCAGAGAACCTGGGTTCGAGTCCCGACTTCATCGCTCATCTGCTGTGTGACCTTGGGTAAGTCACTGCATTTCCCAGTGCCTCAGCTACCCTCCTCTGAGGGACTGAGAGTCCCCTGTCGGACAGAGACTGTGTTGAAGGTGATTATCTTGTATCTTGCCCATCATTTAACCACATGTTAGCTGGGTGACCTTGGAAAAGTCACATCACTTCTCCTGTGCAGCAGTCTCTTTTTCTGTAAAATGGGGATTAAATCCGATGCCCTCCTTCCTTAGACTGTGAGCCCCATGTGGACAAGGGCTATATCCAACCTGATTATTCCTTCATTCCTTCATTCAATCGTATTTATTGAGCGTTTACTGTGTGCAGAGCACTGTACTAAGCGCTTGAAAAGTACAGTTCAGCTACAAATAGAGATAATCCCTGCGCACAACAGGATCACAGTCTAAAAGGGGAGAGACAGGCATTAAAACAAGTCAACAGGCGGTCAACTGTGGGGGAGAGTTTCCATGATTGCATCCTTTCTCCCTTATTACCCTCCAATTTTCTGATGTTCATAACCACCAGCAGTGATCTTAAAATTCATATAATTACTGTTATTATCAGTAGTAGTATCAACATGATCATTATTGACTTTTTTAAGAATCTACTTGCAAAGGTCTGTTACATCCTGGAATAGAAACAAACTGATCAGATCAGACACGTTTCCTGACCCACAGGGCCTCAGATTGTAAGAGAAAGAGAGCACAGATTGAATCACGATTTTACAGAGAGACACAAAGAGGTTACATGGCTGGACAAAGGTCATACAGCAGGCCGGTGACAGAACCGGGCAGACCTTTCGAATGTCATGACTCCCAGCCACACGCTCATTCCACTAAGCCATGATGCGGCTAAAACAATTACTAGTTAGTCCTTCATTGATTTAATCATATTTCTGAGTGCTTACCTTGCGCAGAGCACTATACTAAGCGCTTGGAGACTACATTTCAGAATAAAGACAGACATTCCCTGCCGACACCGACTTACAGACACACACGTCTTATCAACCTCTGTCCCAGACATTGACAAATCCTCAGGCGCTGGGCTTTCTCTTTGGACAGCTCTTTATATGATACCCCCACGATTAGAGCCCTTAGGAGGAATGGGATAGTCAGCACAAGGAAACAGATATTTTTCCCTTAGAGGAGGGAGGAATAATCTCCCCTTTAGAGACTCTCTCATGGTGGCTTTCATATCCCGGTTCCTCAGGCTGTAGATGAGGGGGTGAAGGGTTGGGGGCACGACGGTTTAGGACACGGACACCAGCAGGTCCAGGGTAGATAAGAAGTCTGACACGGACTTGTAGGTTTTGCCAGCCTTACAGAGGAAGACGGTGATGATGGCGTGGTGAGGAAGGCAGGTGGAGAAGGCTCTGGTCCGGCTCTCAGCACCCGGCATCCTCAGTACGGCCTGGAAGATGCGCGCACAGGAGACGATGACAGAGACGAAGCAGACAAAACTTAGAGCTAGCCCACCTGTGACGCTCACATTGATGGCGACGGGGTCCTCGGAGCAGGAGATCTTCAGCAGGGAGGAGACGTCACAGAAGAACTGCTGGATGACGTTGCACCCACAGAAGCTCAGGGAGAAAGTCGAAGCCAAATACAAGACCTTAAACAACATCCTGCTGATCCAAGTGGCAGCCACCATCTTTCCAAAGGACGTGTTGTTCATGATGAGCTCATAGCGCAAGGGGCGGTAGTTGGTTGTGTAGAAGTCATAGAACATCGCTGTGAGGACAACCAGCTTTTTGAAGTGGCCAAAACGACAACCAGGAAGACCTGGGGGACACAGCCCAGGAGGGAACAGGATCTACGATTGGTCAGGGAGATGACGACAGACTTGGGGACGGTGAAGGACAGGTTCCTGAAGAAGAAGTACATGGGGGTGTGGAGGCGCCGGTCAGGAGCGGTGATAGTGACGATGAGGAGATTCCCCCTCAGGACCGCCAGGTAGACCAGGAGGAACAGCGCGGCCTGGACAACCTGCAGCTCCAGGACCTCCAAGAATCCCAGGAGCAGCAATTTTGTCTCCAGGGTGACACTGGTCATTTTCTGGGAATTGACACTGACTTCTTAAGGACATTTAGAAAAGAGAAGTCGATTCAAATAGGGACGAGAATTACTCACAGAAAAGTTCATAGAGGAGAAAAAAATATTTGCATAGAGGAGGAGAAAATATTTGTGTTGGAGGGAAATCTCAGACTTTGGGGGGTTTATGGTATTTGTTAAGTTCTTACTACGTACGAAGCACTGTATTAAGCCCTAGGGTAGCTGGAATCTGATCATGCCCTTCATCTCCCTCAGTTCATCTGCCTCTGTTTCAGGACAGCACAGAAACCATTCCTGACTCCTAGGTGTCTGTTCCATTTGCAAATATCTGCAAGGATTATAGTCACATAATTGCACATCATTTGAGAAGTAGCCCAGCCTAGAGAAAATAGCTCGGAACTGGGAATCAGAGGACCTGGCTTTTAATCCCCGCTCTGCCATGTACCTGCTGTTTGACCTTGGGCAAGTCACTTCACTTCTCTTCTCTGGGCCTCAGTTCGAGAAGCAGCGTGGGTTAGTGGAAAGAGGCTTGGGAATCAGAGGTCATGGGTTCTAATCCCGACTATGCCACTTGTCTGCTGTGTGACCTTGGGCAATTCAATTTCTCTGTGCCTCAGTTATGTCATCTGTAAAATGGAGATGAAGACTGTGAGCTCCAAGTGGGGCAACTTGATTACCTTGCATCTACCCCAGCGCTTAGAACAGTGCTTGGCACATAGTAAATGCTTAACAAATACCAACGTTTTTATTATTATCATTATTATTATTATCATTCCCTCATTTGCAAAATAGGGATTCAGTACCTGTTTTCCCTCCTATTTAGACTGTGAGGTCCGTGAGGGGCCTGATTAACTTGTATCTACCCCAGAACCTAGTACAGTGCTTACCACGTAATAATAATAATGATAGCATTTATTAAGCACTTACTATGTGCTGTTCCAAGCGCTAGGGAGGTTATAAGGTGATCAGGGACTGTGTCCCACGGGGGGTTCACAGTCTTAATCCCCAGTTTACAGATGAGGTAACTGAGACACAGAAAAATTAAGTTACTTGACCAAGGTCACACAGCTGAAAATTGTTGGAGCCTTGATTTGAACCCATGACCACTGACTCCAACGCCCGTGCTCTTTCCACTGAGCCACGCTGCTTCTCATATGTAGTACGTGTTTAATAAATACCATTATTAGCATTATTATTATTATCATGAACTAGTCAAATCACTTCCTATAATTTTATGCATATTCAATAGCTCTTTTACCTTTCATATCTATTTGACTCATCTTCTATTCCTCAACATATCCTTTTAATTCATCCCTGGCCAATCTTCTAGCTCTGCCTCACTCTCACTCCCACGTCTCTCCCCTCTCTCGGGC
Source organism: Tachyglossus aculeatus (assembly GCF_015852505.1). NCBI lineage: Eukaryota > Metazoa > Chordata > Mammalia > Monotremata > Tachyglossidae > Tachyglossus > Tachyglossus aculeatus. The sequence continues at coordinate 223,881 of NW_024044866.1, read as the reverse complement.
TGTTCCCTCACCTTAGAATTCCCACCCCTTCAAATAATAATTATTGCATGTGCTAAGCACTTCCTATGTGCGAGTCACTGTACTAAGCACTTGGGCGGATACCGGCAAATCGAGTTGGTCCCACATGAGGCTCACAGTCTCAAACTCCATTTTCCAGCTGAGTTAACTGAGTCCCAGAGAAGTGAAGGGACTTGCCCATGGTCACACAGCTGACAAGTAGCAAAGCCGGGATTAGAACCCATGATTTTCTGACTCCCAGACCTGTGGTTTATCCACTCCATAATGTTACGCATCCTGACAGAGCACATTCCTTCCACATTCCAATTTCCATACAAAAGCCCGTATCCTCTGAAGATCTCCTCCCAGTTAACTCTCAGGCAGACAAACCCATCCACCATCTCTACCATCATGGACCAACTGGTACTCCTCCTTGGCATGTATATTGTTTTACTCCATTGCACATCCACCTCTCTAGATTGCTCTGCTGTAAATATGTCAATGTCTAACTCCCCTTTCCTTTATTTTTATTAATGTCTTCCTCTCCCCTTTGACTGCAAGCTTGCAAGCAGGGATCATGTCTACCAGCTCTTCATTATTGTTTTCTCCCAAGTGCTTAGAACAGTGCTCTGCACCCAGTCAGTGTTCAATAAATACCATTGATTGATGGATTGATGAGAGCCTAAGCTCTTTGTGGGCAAGGAATGTGTCATTACTTCTAGACTGTGAGCCCACTGTTGGGTAGGGACTGTCCCTATATGTTACCAACTAGTACTTCCCAAGCGCTTAGTACAGTGCTCTGCACACAGTAAGCGCTCAATAAATACGATTGATTGATTGATTGATTACTGGTCTTATGCTTCCCTTAGGCCAACACTTAATATGACTTCTTCCTTATCCCTAAACACATCTTAAACCAGAAGACAACCTTAATCAATCAATGATAATTATTAATCATTTACAGTGCAGAACACTATATTAAGCACTTGGGAGAGTACAATACAACATGGTTGGTAGTCAACTTCCCTGCCCGCAATCAAACAATTAATCAATCAATGGTATTTACTGAGCACTTTATGTGTGCAGAGCACTGAACTAAGTAGCTGGGAGAATACAGTACAACGGAGCTGGTAGACACGTTCCCTGCCCACATGTAATCAGTCGATAGTATTTTTTGAGTGCTTACTGTATGCAGAACACTGTACTAAATGCTTGGGAGAGGACAATGCAACAAAATTGGTAGATGTTTTCGTACCCACAATGAGCTCTCGGTTTAGAGACTAGTTTAACTAATTTCTATCCCTCACCCTAGGCTCAAACCTGCCCATTTTCCTTACTTTACAATTCGCAAATCAGTATGATACCTAGAGTGTTTTATAAGTACTATAATAAGAATATATATATATATATATATATATGTTTAAATATATGATGTAGATAACATAATAACAATAATTGTATTATTTGTTAAATACATATTATGTGTTAAGAAATATACTAAGTGCTGGGGTAGATACAAGATAATCAGGTCCCTTTTTGTCTCAGTTTGAGGGAGAACTGATTTTGAATCATCATTTTGCTCCTACTTTATGCTAAGTGGAATAGATACGTTGGACACAGTCTCTGGTCTGCCTGAGGCTTACAGTCTAAGAGAGAGGGAGAGCAAAAATGATATCCTTGCCTTCGAGGAGTTTACATTATAAAGGATTGTTGGATCTCTGCCCATAATGTATGAAAGAAACCAAGGTTGCAGCAACTTATGAGATAAGACACAGGGAATAATAATAACGATAGTATTACTATGGACCAAACACTGATCTAAGCTTTCAGATATATATGCAAGTTAATCAGGTTGGACACAGTCCTTGTCCCATATGGAGCTCACACTCTTAATCCCCATTTTACAAATGAGGTAACTGAGGCTCAGAGAAGTGACGTGACTGTCCAGGTTCATACAGCAGACTCGTGGCAGAGCTGAGATTAGAAGCCAGATCATCATCATCATCATCAATCGTATTTATTGAGCGCTTACTGTGTGCCGAGCACTGTACTAAGCGTTTGGGAAGTACAAGTTGGCAACATATACAGAAAGTCCCTACCAAACAGTGGGCTCACAGTCTAAAAGATATCCTTCTGACTTCACTAGGCCACGATGCTTGACAAAAGCTACGATGCTTGAATGAAAGCTACAGATTGATTAATCAATCAACTTTATCTGGTGAGCACTTACCGGGTGCTAGGCACTGTAATAAGCACTTAGCAGATAAGGAAACTGGAACACGGAGCGATTAAGTGGCTTTCCCGAGGTCATACAGCAGGCCAGCAGCAGAGATGGTTGTCTTCTGAGTCCCAGAACTTGAATTTTTCTGACAACTGATTGGTGGATGAGGTCTCCTCACGCACAAATATTCATGTCCCCTCATCTGGCTCTGTAGAGGCTACTAGCTGGAATGGATCATCTCTCCTCAGGGATGTAACATGAAAGATTAGGCAAAATTCTAACTTTGATCCTCTTATTCTGGGCTTACTTTGAAATTTCCCTTCCTTGCCCATCACCTTTCCACTACATGTCTCCACAGTCACAGGGCCTGCCCTGGGCTGGGGTGCACTGACCTCAGCTGGGAGAGGGGCTCACTTAATCTCGTCGGTTCTGGACGCTGATGGCGGTGACAGGAAGGTCTAGTCGAGGGGTGAGATCTGGCAGGATCCTCCCTCCACTTCTCGGCTCTCCGTTTGGCTGCGCCGTCTCCTCAGATGACGGCCGGGTTATTTCCTGAGGGATTCCCCTTGGGAGGATGGGCTCGGAGCTCTGCTGAGACATCTGACTGGCCGGGAATTTCGGAAGGCCTGGATCATTCATTTATTCAGTCAGTCATAATTATCAAGCCGTTACTGTTTGCAGAGCACTGTACGAAGAGCTTGGGAAGTACAAGCCGACAACATATAGAGATGGTCCCTACACAACAACGGTCTCAGGACTGTGGCCTGTCTGGGGTCCAGGCCCCCCCAACCTAAATAATGGCCTAGTCCCACGTGGTTCCCACTCCGGGACTCCTTCCTAGAACAGCCTCAATGGACTTATTGTTCTCTTTCCATGATTAATAATAGCTTTCTGTTTCAACTCTGGGGATTGGAGCTAATCATGATAGGGAGAATAGGCCCCCTAGCCCATTTGGGTAGTCATGGTTGAATCCAATATTCAGATTGACTTGGCAAAAAAAAGAGAAAAGGACCCCAAGATCTCATTCCAGTTCTGACACTAAATGGTTTTGTGTCACAGGTCCCTGTAACGTTTTTGAAAAATATAAGCTCCTTGTGTGCAAAGAATGCACCTTGGCTTTCTGTTGTACCACAATTTGATTGATTGATCGATTGAATTAACACTTAATTATTGAAGTGTATTATACAATAGATAATACTTGTAGCAACAGTAAGGGTAGGAGGAGAAATCATAATGGTGTTTATTGAGTTACAACTAGGCATTAGGTGGTTGGAAAGGTTCAATCTGTACCCCTACTCCTGGCTTCTGTGGCAGATTTGAGGATCAAAAGTAAGTCTAAAACACCCTTCTGCAGCTACCTCTTCAATTTTCTTTAATGGTATTTGTTAAGCACTTACTATGTACCAGACACTGTATTAACTGTACTCAGGCAATGGGGTAGATATAAGGTAATCAGGCTGGACACAGTCCATGTCCCAAATGGAGCCACTGCATTCATCCCCATTTTACAGATGAGGGAACTGAGGCCCAGAGGAGTGAAGTGACTTCCCCAAGGTCACAAAGCAGACAAGTGGCAGATCTAGGATTAGAACCCTGGTCTTTCTGAGATTAGAACCCAGGACTTTCTGACTCGGAGGCCCGTGCTCTACTCTCTGCTGGTGTTGAATAAAGAGGGTGAATCCAAGTTCAGGGACCGATCCTCAGGCGTGGGAACTACATTTAAATACCAGTCAAGATCAGCTGGATAAAAACTCTTCTACCAACCTAGTCAAAGCCATTGATAATAGGCAATCAGAAAAAGTCTCTAACGACAAATATCTCAGATCTTTGCAGGCCGCCTAAGTCTGTATAAAGTCAATCCACGGGGAGAGAAATAACAGGGTCAGAGCGTGAAGTGAAATTTTCTATCTCTGGAGAAAAGACTCCCAACCAGGACCCTCCCAATCGTCGTCTTCACTTCCCTGTTCCTCAGGCTGTAGATGAGGGCGTTCAGGACAGGGGGCACCACCGTGTAGAACACGGACACCAGCAGGTCTAGAGCTGAGGAGATGTCTGATGGTGGATCTAAGGTACTGAAGATAGTCGTGGTGAAAAACACGGTCGTGACGACAAGGAGGGGCAGGCAGGTGGAGAAGGCTTTGCCCCGGCCCTCGGCGGCCGACATCCTCGGCACGGCCCAGAAGATGCTCAAGTATGAGACGACGATGGAGACGAAGCAGGAGATGCCCAAAAGGTCTCGGGTGACTACGTTCACATCGATGATGAGGTGCGTTTTGGAGCGGGAGAGTTGGACCACGGAAGCGATATTATAGAAGAACTTTGGAATCAGGAAGTATCAGGAAGGTAGGGAGAGCATCCCAGAGGTTGAGATCATTGCAAACAGACCCCCGCCAAGCCATGAGGTGGCGGCCATCTTCCCACAAGCCCCTTGGTCCTTGTTGACCTCTTTATACAGGGGGAGGCAGATGGCGGTGTAGAGATAATATGACATCGCCGTGAGGAGGAACAGCTCTGAGACAGCAAACAGGACCACCGAGAAGAGCTGAGTGGCACATCCCAGGAAGGAAATGGATTTACGGTCGGTCAGGTAATTGAAGATGGATTTGGGGAAGTGCCTGAGATGTAGCAGAGGTCGAGGACAGACAGGTACTTGAGGAAGAAGTGCATGGGGGTGTGGCGGCTCCGGTCGAGGGCAGGGATGGTGACAATAAGGATATTCTTCGTCAGGGCCGCTAGGTAGACCAGGAGGAACAGTGTGGCGTGGACCAGCTGCAGCTCCCGGACTTCCGAGAATCCCAGTAGGAGGAATTCCCTCACTGACATGCGGTAGGCCATTTCCCAAGGATTGCTGAGACCACCTAAAAACAATGAGGTGGAAGCTATTTCAGAACCTCAACAGACAATGATGTTCAAATCAATCCGTCAGTTGCATTTATTGAGCACTTACTTTTTGCAGAGCACTATACTAAGCAACTGGGAGAATGCAATATAGCAGAGTTGGCAGACATCTTTGCTGCCCACGAGGAGCTTACAGGTTAGAGAGGAAGACATACATTGAAATAAATTTCAAATATATACATAGATGCAGTGGGGATGAGGGTGGGGAGAATAAAGGGTGCAAATTCAAGTGCAAGGGCAAGGCAGAAGGGAGAGAAAGTAGGGAAAATGAGGGCTTAGTCGGGGAGGGCCTCTTGGAGGAGATGTAATTTTAAGAAGTCTCTGAAAGTGGGGAGAACGATGGTGTGTCAGAGTAGACGGCGAGGCCTATAGGAAAGAGTAAGGACCTGAAAGTCAGAAGGACCTGGATTCTAGTCCTGGCTCTGCCACTTGCCTGCTGTGTGACCTTGTGGAAGTCATTTCATTCATTCATTCAATTGTATTTATTGAGTGCTTACTGTGTGCAGAGCACTATACTAAGCTCTTGGAAAGTACAATTCGGCAATAGAGATAATCTCTACTCAACAACAGCCTCTCAGTCTAGAAGAGGGAGACAGACAAGTGGATAGGCGTCAATACCGTCAAAATAGATGAATAGAATTATAGATATATAAACATCATTAATCAAATCAATAGGGTAATAAATACGTACAAATATACACAAATGCTGTAGGGAGGGGAAGGGGGTAGTTCAGAGGGAGAGAGTCGGGACGATGGGGAGGGGAGGAGAAGCAGAGGAAAAGGGGGGACTCAGTCTGTGAAGGCCTCCGGGTTGAGGTGAGCTCTTAGTAGGGCTCTGAAGGGAGGAAGAGAGCTAGTTTGGTGGATGTGTGAAGGGAAGGCATTCCAGGCCAGAGGAAGGACGTGAACCAGGGGTGAACGGCAGTACAGGCGAGAATTAGGCCCAGTGAGGAGGTTAGCCACAGAGTTGTGGATTGTGTGGGCTGGGGTGCAGAAGGACAAAAGGGAAATGAGATAAGAAGGGGCAAGGTGATGGAGAGCATTGAAGCCAGTAGTGAGGAGTTTTTACTTCACCCGAAGGTTGATAGGCTACCACTGGAGATTTTTGAGGAAGGGAGTGATATCCCCAGAGTACTTATGTAGAAAGATAATCTGGGTAGCAGAGTGAAGTTCAGACTGAAGCGGGGAGAGACAGGAGGATGGGAGATCAGAAAGGAGGCTGCTGGAGTAATCCAGTCGGGATAGGATAAGACATTGTACCAACAAGGTAGCTGTTTGGATGGAGTGGAAAGGGCAGATCTTGGCGATGTTGTGAAGGTGGGACAGGCAGGTTTTGGTGACGGATTGGTTGTGTTTGGTGAATAAGAGAGCGGAGTCAAAAATGACAGCAAGGTTGCAGGCTTGTGAGACAGGAAGGATGGTACTGCCGTCTACAATGACGGGAAAGGCAGGGAGAGGACAGTGTTTGGGTCACTTCACTTCTCTGTGCCTCAGTTCCCTCATCTGTAAATTGGGGATTAAGCCCATGAGCCCCATGCGGGGCAGGGCCTGTTTCCAACCTGATAAACTTGGATTTACCCCGGCGCCTAGACCCGTGCTGTCAAATACAATCATTATTATTATTAATATATAAAGAGGGAGGGAGTTCCAGGCCAGTGGAAGGGCAAGGGTTACGGGTCAGTAGCGGGATAGATGTGACCAAAATACAGTGGCTAGGTTGGTTTTAGACGAGCCAGATATGTGGGATGGGTGACCATGAGAAGCTGCCCCTCTTAACCTTCAACCTTCAGGCAGAAGGAAACCAAAATAAATCAGTCGATCAAATATATTAACCACTTATTATGTGCAGAGCGCTGTGCTGAGTGCGACCAAATAAATGATCACCCACCAGATGGAGCGTCCTATTTCATGGCAGATGTGGAGTAAGAGAGTCTTTTCTCTCCCATGTGAGCTTAACCCTCATCTAGTTGTCAGTGACTGCCCTCTCAAAGGACCCTATCTAATGTAGCCCCCGATGTTCTCTTCTTCAGAACTGAGCACGGTGTTCTTCAGATAGTAGGTGCTTAGTAAACACCATAGAGTGTCAGGCGTTACCAGCTCTCCTCAAGAACCTCAAGTGGTTGTCCATCCACATCTGCGTCAAACAGAAACTACTCACCATTATCTTTAAAGCTGTCAATCACCTCGCCCCCTCCTATATCACCTCACTACTCTCCTACTGCAAGCCAGCCCACATACTTCGCTCCTCTAATGTCAACCTATTCACCATATCTCCATCTCGTCTCTCCCGCCAATGACCTCTCGTCCAAGTCCTGTCTCTTGCCTGGAATGTCCTCCCTCTTTATATCTGACAGACGTTTACTCTCCACACATTCAAAGCCTTATTGAAATCACATCTCATCCAAGAGACCTTCCGAGATTAAGTCCCGATTTCCTCTTCTCCCACTCCCTCCCCTGTCACCCTTCACTTGAATTTACCCCCTTTCCTCACTGCTCTCTCGATCCCACGGCACTTATAGATCCATAATTTATGGATTTCTATTAATGTTTGTTTCCCCTTCTAGACTGTAAGGTCCTACGAGCAGGGAATATGTCTGCCAATCTTATATTTTACTCTGCCGAGAACTTAGTATGGTGCTCTCCACAAAGTAAGTGCTCAATTAATGTGATCGATTGGCCACCCAGATCGTTTGTCACCGATCCCTCCCCATCCATCCCTGCCGCCCACCCAATAGATCCAGTGGATGAAGAGGCAAGGAGACGTCGGGGGAGAGATCTGTTTTACGCATGGAGACGTGAGGTGATTTTAGTACTCTGTCACAGCTGGCTCCCCTGTAAGACCCCCAATCCATCCGTGTTCTCCCGGCCCAGACTCACTTGTCAGACTGAAGCGAGAGGGCTCTGGTCGCTGTCATTCTTCAACATTTTCCCGTCCCCTCAGCTCCCGGACGTCGGCCTCAGGAGGATCTTTGGGAGGTGTGCGGGGTTCTGGCTCTTCTGGCTTCCTGCTTCGAGCGTGCTGGGCTCTCGCTGAAGCCAGGCCTTTCCGGAGAAGCTTCCTGGCGCTCCTGAGGTACTCCCCCCAGGGGCCAGGTCACATGTTGGGCTGAGGGGCATCATTTATTCCTGCTCGGGCCTGGCCTCCCAGGGGTCCTGCTCCCCTGGGGTCCTTGGGGACCTTGGGTTGGGTAGTGGCCCCGCCCCACGTGACTACCCCACTGGAGACCATGTGAGCCGTCACGCGGGCATGAGTCTCACGGGGAGAACCTCCAGAGTAACTGTGGAGTTGACAATGAGGTGCCCATCTGGGTTTTATCAATCAATCAATCAATCAATCGTATTTATTGAGCGCTTACTGTGTGCAGAGCACTGTACTAAGCGCTTGGGAAGTACAAGTTGGCAACATATGGAGACAGTCCCTACCCAACAGTGGGCTCAATGTCTAAAAGGGGGAGACAGAGAACAAAACCAAACATGCTAACAAAATAAAATAAATAGATATGTACAAGTAAAATAAATAGAATAATAAATATGTACAAACATATATACATATATACAGGTGCTGTGGGGAAGGGAAGGAGGTAAGATGGGGGGATGGAGAGGGGGACAAGGGGGAGAGGAAGGAGGGGGCTCAGTCTGGGAAGGCCTCCTGGAAGAGGTGAGCTCTCAGTAGGGCCTTGAAGGGAGGAAGAGAGCTAGTTTGGCGGATGGGCAGAGGGAGGGCATTCCAGGCCCGGGGGATGACGTGGGCCGGGGGTCGATGGCGGGACAGGCGAGAACGAGGTACGGTGAGGGGATTAGCGGCAGAGGAGCGGAGGGTGCGGGGTGGGCTGTAGAAGGAGAGAATGGAGGTGAGGTAGGAGGGGGCGAGGTGATGAAGAGCCTTGAAGCCCAGGGTGAGGAGTTTCTGCCTGATGCGCAGATTGATTATTATCATGTAAGTAATAACAGGAATTGCAATAAAATGCATATGAAAGGAGATGGAATTAATTGCAATAGGTTAAAGGACCTTACGGGAGGGCAGGATTTTTGGAGTATGGCTTTTTTCATCCTTATTGCCTTGGTGAGAACTAGGCTATTAGCCTCCTTTTGAGTGTGAAAGCAAAGGTAGACCTAACATAACCCAGCAGTCCCTTTCTTCAGGTTCCCTAGTTAATTTTCCAGTGCTGAAGCAATTATGTATAGATATAATTATATTTATTCTGACGGTTTAGACACCTGTCTACTTGTTTTGTTTTATTGTCTGTCTCCCCCTTGTAGACTGTGAGCTCGCTGTTGGGTAGGGACCGTCTCTATATTTTGCCGACTTGGACTTCCCAAGTACTTAGTACAGTGCTCTGCACACAGTGAGTGCTCAATAAATGCGATTGAATGAATGAATGAATAAATAAATAAATAAATATGTCATGAAAAAATGAAAAATGAAAAAATCGTCGACTGAAGCAATTTCAAAGGATGACAGAAAGATTTTTCCTGGATTTCACCTGTCAGTCAAGAAGAAGAATCAATGCTTCAGGTGGCCTCTGGCTCTTGCCCAATCCCTTCCTGTTTGGGGGCTGCAAACCTCAGCAGGGAAAAGGTACAGTGGCTTCTAGGACATGAGAGAAATCACGCAGATTCATGGGACTACTACTATAACTAATAGTACTAATAAAGATAATAATAAGTGTGAACTACTATGTGCCAAGTATCATACAAAATACTTGGGAACATACATGAAAATCAGGTTGAATACAGTCCCTGTCCCTTCCAGGAGAACCAGAAGAGGACAGTGTTAGTGAAGCTGAGATAGGATAATAGTTCGTGGAGAAGGGGATAGTTGACAGTAGGAGGGAGATCAGGAATTGAACTCCCATTTTAAAGTGTAAAGTGAGGCACAGAGTGGTTCATTGGCTTACCAAACGTCACCCAACATGCAATCCAGGATTATAAACCAGGACCTCCAGCTCCCAGGCCCGTGCTCTTGCTTCTAGGGCACATTGAATCTCTAAATTACCCTCCCTGACTGCCTCTATCTGTGAACACCGGATGTCACTTCAGAGCCCAGCAAGCTGGTCTGAGATCAGTGCCATGGATTTTATTCTCTCCCTCTCTTTCTTAAGCATCTGTAAATTCCAACCTCCTCTATAAAGTCATTTCTGAAAGTTGAGTCCAGCTAAAACTTTTTACCAAATTAACTTCCAGCTTCATAAAAACATTTACTAAATGCCCAGTAATAGATGCATTCCTTCACTCACTAATCTTACTTGCTCCATAGCTACCAAAATCTCATTTCAGAAGAACCTAGTATAACTAAAGACTAGTCAAAAAGTAAACTCTTTTCAGTGAAACGGTAAAACTTTCGGCCTCCAAGAAAATTGTAGAAGTATTAAACAATGATGAGCAATAGCAAAAGCAAGTTTTTTTTTTTTCATTTATGCCATAAGACATGAGAGTTGCCCTAAATCAATAACTAAATAATAAATGGGCACATAGGTGAAAAAAGTGGTTAAATGGTGACGAAGATTTGGAGTATTGATTGGCCAGGAAACGGTACACTGGAGGGTTCATTTAAAGAGTTATTTGTCTTCAGAGGTAACATGGTCTAGAAGTGAGAGCAAGGGCCTGAGAGCTAGGACACCAGAGTTCTAATCCCAAATCTGCCCTTTCCCTCTTTGAGACCCCAGACAAGTACCTTAACTTCTCCTTGTCTCAGTTTCCTCATCTATAAAATAGGGGATTAAATATCTGTTCTACAACAACTCTTAGAAGAGGCCTTGGCCCATAGTTAGCACTGAATAAATACCAGAATTATCATTGTCCTATTACAATCAGAGACCACTAGTGCTATGTGAATTCAGCAAAATCTATAGTAAAACTTTATAAAAGAAATGAAATTCTCTTAGGAGTGTCTGAAAAAATTTCAGATTGGGAATTGAAATTGGAGAACAATCAGTTCCCTATCTATAGGCTTTCTGGTAAAAACTAATACAATAATTCCTTACATCAGAAAAATGTGGTTATCCTTGGGTGAAACTCTTCATCCATCGAACATCGGATGTCCAGGCACTTCCATCCTTCTGGCTGCTAAACTTAATTTTTGCAGTCACTACTTCATCTCCCACTGAAGTTGGAGTTGATCTTTCCTTGAAGTACTAAAAGCCTTACTGGGAATCAAGCCATCACTGGAATTAATTCATCACTTACTCTGTGAAGAGCACTGTAGAAATCACTTGGGAGTATAGACTACAGTAAGTAGACATGATCTCTACCATCTATGAGTTACAAGTTAATTAGTTTAGAACAAAAAGATTCTGTCCTCTGGAAGACGTAGACAAAACACAACTGGAGGAAGTGTATTATTCGGCTCAGATTAAATCAAATGGTAACCACCCTGGATTCTTGAATTATTGCTCTAGAATAAGGATTGTGTATTTTGAAGTTTGGAAGATGCTCTAGAGAAGAACAGATGGCAGCAAATGGCCCTGCCAAACCAGGAAAAACATTACTTCATTAAAATGTTCAAGGAATCCCAGAGGCGTGGAGGCATCCCTAAGGAACAAAGATAATTTTTTTGATTTGATCTTTCATATTTAAACATTCCCAGCCTAGAAATCTACTTCTATTTCCCCCAGGAAATTATTGTATTTTCAGGTGCACAAGGTGCAATTCGTTCTCAGTGTGACATGCATTCACAAATTCAATCTCATCTTCAGCACTGTTGTCTTTGAATGGCATAGCTCTACATATTCAGCTGAAAATGAAGACACTATGCTAATTAAGAGCTACACGAACAAAGCGTGAATGCTATGCATAGATTTTTTTAAGTGACTTTTATAAAGTAGTCAGTAAAAGGCAGTGTGATTTTAATAGAAAAATTTACCCAACAACTCATTTCATACATCGCCCTGGTTCAGTCTTTCAGGGGAAGTGTTACTCCATAGGTAAGAAGTTTCAAAAATATATGGAGTGCTGCAACTGAATGCAAATCATTTGGAGTTATTAAAGTTCACATTTTTTAATTCCAAATTGAAGCTCCAGTGCTTTGCATCGCCACTACATCGCTACTGACAAGTAAAGTCAGTTTGCAACTTTACCAAACATCAGCACTGACCAAAATGGGAGTTCAAGATTTTTAAAGTATGTTATACATATGCTAACTGTATTTGAAATGAAGTATGGATCTTATGCTTAAAGGGGTACACTATCTCTACACCAAGTGAACCACTCACTGTTGTCCAATTAACCTTCTTGGCTTAAGTGATCAGCAGAGTAAACCTCCAAACTCGTAGAGGAATCCTTCTTTCCTCTTCACTGAGGTGAGTGGATAAGATCAAAAATTGTGCACTACTGACGGTTCAACAGGTTAGAGACTTTTGTTTGACTCCTTCCTGTGGTTGCAGTAATAAAAAGTTATTCTAATATTTAGCTTTATTAAAGCTTTTATATTCTTTTTTTGGATTAAAATTTAGTGAAAATCAAATCATGTCACACAAATTTCCTTCTGAGAAAATTGATAGGAGATGGAAGAGATTAAAGCACAGCTAGCTATTTAATGGATCATATAGTTCATTTATTCATTCATTCATATTTATTGAGCACTTACTCTGTGCAAAATGCTGCGCTTATTACTTAGGGAAGTACAATGAAACAACAAACAGTCATATTCCCTGCCTACAAATTTACAAGATTATTCTTTTTAGGTTTATTGTATAAACTATTTATTTTATTCTTCATAATATTGGCAATTTGAGCCATGTGTCAGACTTTTTCCTCAATTTCTCCATTTGAGTCTTAAAAACCACTGAGTTACTTTATTGTTTCAGACTTTTCATTAAATTTTGGAGGAAACAGCAATTTCTAGCAGATCTTTGTAAATTTACTTCTAAATAAATTCCTTTGTTAATATGGATCCATTGGCAGGGGTTGGTGAGGGTGGAGATAGTGCAGCAGTTGGAGATGATGAGGTGGAGGGAGTTGTCTACACGCACTGCCTCGAATTCGTCAACACCAACTCTCTTCTCGACCCCCTCCAGTCTGGCTTCCGTCCCCTACATTCCAAGGAAACTGCCCTCTCAAAGGTCACCAATGACCTCCTGCTTGACAAATCCAACGGCTCATACTCTATCCTAATCCTCCTCGACCTCGCAGCTGCCTTCGACACTGTGGACCACCCCCTTCTCCTCAACACACTATCTAACCTTGGCTTCACAGACTCCGTCCTCTCCTGGTTCTCCTCTTATCTCTCCATTCGTTCATTCTCAATCTCTTTTGCAGGCTCCTCCTCCCCCTCCCATCCCCTTACTGTGGGGGTTCCCCAAGGTTCAGTTCTTGGTCCCCTTCTGTTCTCGATCTACACTCTCTCCCTTGTTGACCTCATTCGCTCCCACGGCTTCAACTATCATCTCTACGCTGACGACACCCAAATCTACATCTCTGCCCCTGCTCTCTCCCCCTCCCTCCAGGCTCGCATCTCCTTCTGCCTTCAGGACATCTCCATCTGGATGTCTGCCCGCCACCTAAAACTCAACATGTCCAAGACTGAACTCCTTGTCTTCCCTCCCAAACCCTGCCCTCTCCCTGACTTTCCCATCACTGTTGACAGCACTTCCATCCTTCCCGTCTCACAAGCACGCAACCTTGGTGTCATCCTCGACTCCGCTCTCTCATTCACCCCTTACATCCAAGCCGTCACTAAAACCTGCCTGTCTCAGCTCTGCAACATTGTCAAGATCTGCCCTTTCCTCTCCATCCAAACCGCTACCCTGCTCGGTCAAGCTCTCATCCTATCCCGTCTGGACTACTGCATCAGCCTTCTCTCTGATCTCCCATCCTCGTGTCTCTCCCCACTTCAATCCATACTTCATGCTGCTGCCCGGATTATCTTTGTCCAGAAACGCTCTGGGCATGTTACTCCCTCCTCAAAAATCTCCAGTGGCTACCAATCAATCTGTCCATCAGGCAGAAACTCCTCACCCTCGGCTTCAAGGCTCTCCATCACCTCGCCCCCTTCTACCTCACCTCCCTTCTCTCCCTCTACAGCCCAGCCGGCACCCTCCGCTCCTCTGCCGCTAATCTCCTCACCGTGCCTCGTTCCCGCCTGTCCCGCCGTCGACCCCTGGCCCTCATCATCCCCCTGGCCTGGAATGCCCTCCACCTGCCCATCCGCCAAGCTAGCTCTCTTCCTCCCTTCAAGGCCCTACTGAGAGCTCACTTCCTCCAGAAGGCCTTCCCAGACTGAGCACCCTCCTTCCTCTCCCCCATCCCCCTCTCCATCCCCCCCGTCTTACCTCCTTCCCTTCCCCACAGCACCTGTATATATGTATATATGTTTGTACATATTTATTACTCTATTTATTTATTTATTTATTTATTTTACTTGTACATATCTATTCTATTTATTTTATTTTGTTAATATGCTTGGTTTTATTGTCTGTCTCCCCCTTCTAGACTGTGTGCCCGCTGTTGGGTAGGGACTGTCTCTATATGTTGCCAACTTGTACTTCCCAAGCGCTTAGTACAGTTCTCTGCACACAGTAAACGCTCAGTAAATACGATTGATTGATTGATTGATTGATTGATTGTGACCAAGTTGGTGAGTGGGCGAGGTGGAGTGGAGAAGGAAGTTGGCAGTGTCAAGGAGAGATAGAAGGGGGGCAGCAGAGGAGTCACCAAGAACATCCATGTGGATGTTGAAGTCTCCGAGGATCAGAGTGGGCATGGAAAAGGAGAGAAGGAAGGTGAGAAAGGGGTCAAAATCGTTAAAAACAAGTTGGAGGTGGGGCCGGGGGGGTGGCGGTAGATGACGGCTACAAGAATCTGGAGGGGGTGGTAGAGGCGAATAATATGAGCTTCGAAGGAGGGGAAGGATAGGGAAGGGGGAGAAGGGATAGTGCGAAAGCGACACTAGCGAGAAGGAAGCCGACACCTCTTCCTTTTCCTGTGAGTCTGGACGGGGTGGGGGTAGGAGAAGAAGAGACCTCCGCTGGAGGGAGCAGCAGAAGAGACCGTGTCATCCGGAGTGAGCTATGTTTCGGTTAGGGTGAAGAGAAGGAGGAGGAGGAGGAGGAGGAGGAGAGAGCTGGAAAGGTATAGGTCCAGGATGAAAGGGAGCTTACATATAATGGAGCGGGGGTTCCAAAGGCCACATTTGGCAGCAACTCTGAAGGGAGGTGAGGGAGCGGGAAGGGTGCGAGGGGTGGGGAGGGTTTGGATTAGAATGTGTTGGTGTGGGCCTGGGCGGGGAGAGGGGGAAGAGGGGTGGCGATGAGAAAGGAGAATTGGGATGGGGTGGGGGCGGGGAGGAGGAGAGAGATGGGGTGAAAGGGAGGAGTTGAGGGTTGGCGCCGGCATAGAGGGATTCTGGGGAGGGGGTGAAGGGGAGGGGTGGTGGCGGGGGAAAGGTGGGGAAAAACCTGGGTGGGAGAGGGGAAGGGGAAGGTGAGGAATGGGAAGGGCAGTTGGGAGCAGGGGAATTGATCATTCATGGCGAGGTCAGCAAGGTAAATGACAGCACAGCGGTTAATTAACAATTAACATGAAGTAGAAATAATGCCAAGTTTTTAAAAATTATTTTAAAATCAATTTTTTCAACATGATTTTGTTAACCTCCACTTTGCAAATATATGAAATTCCCTTCATTGTGTCTCCACATTTCACGTACAACCAGAGTAAATAGTAACAGTAAAATTAAAAGTCCTCACCTGCCCTTCTTGGTTTTCTCTACCCTCTCTTTATCTTTGTCCCTCTCTGTACCTTCCTCCACCAACTTAATGATCATTTTCTTCTCTCTTTTCCTTCTGGCCTTAGTCTCCTAATTTGTCCTCCTGGTAGATCTTTTACTGTGTTATCTTCTACCATTTAGGTATTAACAATTACCCGGAAGGCTTTACTTCTCATTCTGCTATCTAATTATGATAACTGCGCTCGACTGCAGCCTCCCGGCCCCATCTCTGACAGTCTCCTAATGGTTATCCCAGCAAGCTTCAGCTCTTGGCAGTCAACCTCAGGGTGCCTCTGGGTCTCTTGTACATTCCTACACAGTTTGGAGCTGCATTTTGCCCTGTTTGCCCTGTAACCATATTTTCCCTGAAATGCTGTTCAGATCAAATCAACACATTTTACACCCTGGGGGTTAAAAATCAGGTCCCTAACTTGAAATTTCAAAAATTAGAATTACCAAACCTCAGAAGCAGAAGGTCAGGCCAAAATATGGTATAATCATTATGATTCTGGTTAAGTGTTAATCATGTGCCAAGTGTCGTATGAAGATCTGTGGCAGAAATAAGATAATCAAGTGGGACACATAGGATTCATGACCATAGCTTCCCTATTCTCCCACTCCGTTTGCATCACCCTGACTTCCTCCCTTTGTCCTTCCCCTGTCCCAGCCCCACAGCACCAATGTAAATATCTGTAATTCATTTATTTATATTAATATCTGTCTCCCTCGTCTGAACTGTAAACTCTCTGTGGGTAAGGAATGTGCCTGTTTATTGTTGTATTGTACTCTCCCAAGCACTTAGTACAGTTCTCTGTATGCAGTAAGTGCTCAATAAATACAATGAATGAATAGCAGGAGAATATGGATGCTAGCCTTGCCCCAGACCTATCCCTAACATTATCCCTTACCTAGACTGTGAGACCACTGTCGGTTGGTCGGGTCGGTCTCTATGTGTTGCCAACTTGCACTTCTCAAGCCCTTAGTACAGTGCTCTGCACACAGTAAGTGCTCAATAAATACGATTGAGTGAATGAATGAATGAATGAATAACCTGAAATCTAATCCTAAAAATAACCTAAACCTAGTCGAACTAATAATACTAGCTAAATCAGGTCCTGATTCCACTCATTTTATACTCTGAAGGCTCAGTTCATAGGTAACAAACTGCTCTTCCTTGTCTTTCAGAGTGCCATATTCTCCCAAAACCACCTCAAATGAAGGGCTTGTCACCTAAAATTCTTCCCCCTTTCTTAAAATACTTGTGAAAATGCTTGTGAAATATTTTGTATGAACCAACCCCAGCTGCCCCCGCCCCCCGACCCCCCGTTAATTTAACAGCATAGGTTGGCACCAGAAGATTTGGTGAGGCAAAACTCTAAATAGTCTCCTAAAGTTCTAAAAGAGTCAGTGAAGCTCTTTCTGTGCCTCACCTACCATCAGGGAGTGACTCATGCATATGCTGCAGAAGAACTCACTGAAAACTAACATTTACTTACACTGCACAATCCATACCGAAACATCATCATCATCATCAACATCAATCGCATTTATTGAGCGCTTACTATGTGCAGAGCACTGCACTAAGCGCTTGGGAAGTACAAATTGGCAACATATAGAAACAGTCCCTACCCAACAGTGGGCTCACAGTCTAAAAGGGGGAGACAGAGAACAAAACCAAACGTACTAACAAAATAATATAAATAGAATAGATATGTACAAGTAAAATAAATAAATAAATAGAGTAATAAATATGTACAAACATATATACATATATACAGGTGCTGTGGGGAAGGGAAGGAGGTAAGATGGGAGGATGGAGAGGGGGACGAGGGGGAGAGGAAGGAAGGGGCTCAGTCTGGGAAGGCCTCCTGGAGGAGGCGAGCTCTCAGTATGGCCTTGAAGGGAGGAAGAGTGCTAGCTTGGCGGATGGGCAGAAGGAGGGCATTCCAGGCCCGGGGGATGACGTGGGCCGGGGGTCGATGGAGGGACAGGCGAGAATGAGGTACAGTGAGGAGATTAGCGGCGGAGGAGCGGAGGGTGTGGGCTGGGCTGTAGAAGGAGAGAAACGAGGTGAGGTAGGAGGTGGCGAGGAGATGGAGAGCCTTGAAGCCCAGGGTGAGGAGTTTCTGCCTGATGCGCAGATTGATTGGTAGCCACTGGAGATTTTTGAGGAGGGGAGTAATATGCTCAGAGCGTTTCTGGACAAGGATGATCCGGGCAGTAGCATGAAGTATGGATTGAAGTGGAGAGAGACACGAGGATGGGAGATCAGAGAGAAGGCTGATGCAGTAGTCCAGACGGGATAGGATGAGAGCTTGAATGAGTAGGGTAGCGGTATGGATGGAGAGGAAAGGCCGGATCTTGGCAATGTTGCAGAGCTGAGACAGGCAGGTTTTGGTGACGGCTTGGATGTGAGTGGTGAATGAGAGAGCAGAGTCGAGGATGACACCAAGGTTGCGGGCTTGTGAGACGGGAATGTTCCCTAGAAGTTTACAATTAATTTTAGCATCACAACTAATTTTTCATCTCATTAAGCAGAAACTTTTCTTTTTAGTGACAGTGTCATTTCAAATTAAATGAGGAAATATACAACTGTGTAAAATGCAGTCACTGAGTTGGAGGAAGAAGCATCATGGCCTAATGGAAAAAGCATTTGCCAGGGAGTCAGAGTCCCTGGGCTCTAATCCCAATTCTACCAATTGCCTGCTGTTTGTTTGACCTTGTACAAATCATGTAACTTCTCTGTGCCTCATTTCTCCTGTTATTCCTCCTACTTAGACTATGATCCCTACGCAGGACAGAGATTGTGGCCAACCTCATTGACTTGCACCTATCCCACCACTTAGAACAGTGTTTGAACCATAGTAAGCACTTAGCATATGCCATAAAAAGAAGGGATTAACATCTGAAACACAGGTAGACGTCATGTTGCTTCCTAGCCTATAGACAAAGAAACTTGTATTTGCTGTGCAATTGTTTGCAGTGCATTTGGAATGTACCCAAATGAGTAGGTGAATGATACCAAGGATAGCTAGGAGTGGAGAAAGACATAGGAATACATTTCACCTGAATGATTTTCTCTCTAAATGCAGTTTACAACACTACACCTTCCTCATGGCCATTTTCATTGCTCAGCGTGTAGATGAAGGGGTTGAACCTGGGGGCAGTGATGGTGTAAATCAGAGCAAACACCTTATTGTCGGGAAAGGTCTGGGCCGGCCGGAGGTAAATGAAGATGTAAGAGGCAAGAAAAGCAGTGCCAGCATGGTGATGTGGGAATCTCAGGTAGAGAGGGCTTTGTGCTGTCCTTCCGAAGAGTGGTATTCAGACTGGCTAAAATGGTGACTTAAGAGAAGACCAAGAGAAATGAGATCAATACAATTGTCCCTGAATTGGCGAGGACTAAAAATCCAGTCACATCAGTGACTGAGCAGACCAGTTCTAAGAGAGGGTAAACATCGACAAATAGTGATCAAACTTATTGGGACCATAGAAAGGCAAATAAATGACAAGGAGTTACTGAACGATGAAATAGAGAAATCCTTCTCCCCAGCAAACTTCAACCTCTGTGACACACTGCTGCTTGTTCATGATGACCATATACTGCAAAGATTTGCAGATGGCAATATAGCGATCATAGGCCATCCCGACAAGGATGAGGACCTCAACTCCATTAAATAACTGCATGGTAAAGAGTTGCATCACGCAGTCACCAAAGGTGATGGTTTTCTTCTCAGAAAGCAAATCTTGGACTAGTTTGGGAATAACTGTGGAAGTGTAGTAGATATCCACGAGGGATAAATGGCAGAGAAAGAACCACATGGACTGCTTGATAAGGGAACTGCGTCTGATAGTGATGAGGATCGGGAGATTCCCTAGCAGGATTGCAACATAACAGGAGAGGAACAGCCCAGAGCAGAATATCTGCAAATTTCTGTCACTGAACAGTCCTAAGAGAACAAATTCTGTGACATTGTTACTGTTTTCCATCCTGGGAATAAGGAATATTTATCTGAAATGATTGCAAAATGAAACACTGTAAATAACATTTAGAAAATTGCAGTTCATTGCACATATAATTGAATACGACTTGCAATATTGTTTCAATGTGTGTGAGAACACTGCAAGAGAAATTTAATATCTTTGCTGAATATACATCCCTTTCATTCCTAGTAACATGATAAAAATATTTTTATTTATTTATTTAGCACTCACCGTATGCCAGGCATTGTGTTAAGAACCGTAAGAGAGGCTAATCAGATAGAAAACAGTCCTTCTCCCATACAGGGCTCACGACCACCACTCATCCACTAACTCTCTTCTTCCCTTCAAAGCCCTACTGAGAGCTCACCTCCTCCAGGAGGCCTTCCCAGACTGAACCTCCTTTTTCCTCTCCTCCTCCCTATTCCCCCCTCCCTACTTCCTTCCCCTCCCCACAGCACTTGGATATATTTGTACATATTTATTACTCTATTTATTTTACTTGTACATATTTACCATTCTATTTATTTTGTTAATGATGTGCATATAGCTGTAATTCTATTTGTTCTGATGATTTTGACACCTGTCTACATGTTTTGTTTTGTTTTCTGTCTCCCCCTTCTAGACTGTGAGCCCGTTGTTGGGTAGGAACTTGCTCTACATGTTGCCGACTTGTACTGCCCAAGCGCTTAGCACAGTGCTCTGCACACAGTACGCACTCCATAAATACAATTGAATGAATGAATTAATGAATCTAAGAAGTAGGGATGGGGAAAATTTTATCCCCATTTTACATCTGAGGAAACTGAGGCAAACAAGAATAAGCCTGGCCTAATGGAAACAACAGGGACCTGGGAGTCATGAGATTTGGGTTCTAATTCCAGTTTTGCCACCTGCCTGCTGTGTGATCTTGACCAAATCATTGAACAGCTCTGTGCCTCAGTTTCTTCATCTGTAAAATGGGATTAAATCCTACCTCCCTCATACCTAATGTGAGAGCCCCAGATGGTATAGGGACTGTGCCTGGACGATTATCTTGTATCTACCCCATTATTAAACACTTCATAAGAGAGCAGAGAGAGCCTCAGATCAGGCTTTTGTTCGTTTTGTTTTGTTGTCTGTCTCCCACTTCTAGACTGTGAGCCCGTTGTTGAGTAGGGACCGTCTCTATGTATTGCCAACTTGTACTTCCCAAGCGCTTAGTACGGTGCTCTACACACAGTAAGCGCTCAATAAATACGATTGAATGAATGAATGAATGAATGCTTAGTGCAGTGCTTGGCAATAGTATGGCTTTAACAAATACCATGATAAAACTAATAAAAATAATAATTATCCTTCATCAACTCCTGTGCATAACACAGAGTAAGTCCCAAATAAATACTGTAACTATTACAAATCAAGCAATCAATCGTATTTATTCATTATTCAATAGTATTTATAGAGGGCTTATTTTATGCAGAGCACTGTACTAAGTGCTTGGAAGATTACAATATCACTGAATTGGTAGACACATTTGCTGCCTTATTATCAGTATTGTTATTAAGAGGTTGAGTGGCTTACCTAAGGTCACCCAGTAGTCCAGCAGTCCAGAAGTCCAGGGGCAGAGCTGGGACTAAAATTCAGGTCTCCCACTCGCAGTCCTGCAATCTTCTCACTGGCCCATGGTGGCCAACAATAAATATATGCCTCTAAAGATAATATTTTTCACATAAGGAGTTTTCAGAATTCCAACAATCTGATTTTCTATCTCTAGCAAAGCCCATCATTCATGGGATTACTTTAAGGACCACCTGATTAGGACCAAGAAATCACTTGAATGTGTTTATTCAGATATTTTTAACAGACTTTGAGATCTTCCAAAAGAGATACGGCAGGTTAAAAAATAAGTCTCATCTGTCTCATGATATTTCAGAATTAAGATTGTGATTTAAACGAAGACCAAAATTTACAAGCCATGCTCAACTTTTCAAGGAGAGTCTGCCAATTTGAACCTAGGTCTTTGCAATATGGCTTTCTTTATATACTAAAATGACCAGGGACCTGCTCAGGAAAAGTCCAGGAACTAAAGAATGAGAACTGAGAGATCGAGAGAATGCTCATGTTATAAAAAAGAAAAATAAACTTACTCCATTTTTATTCTTCCCACAGTGATGCATTTTTGTGCGCTTGGATCATTATTTCCAGTCATGTGAACCAAAAGGCTTTTCAGAGCTGAATCAGGATAGAACTCAAATGTCGATGCACAATCCATTCACAGTGAATGGGGATAGTTTCTAAGAAACTGGAGTTTCTGAATCTCACGTCATCTCTGGTTTCCCAGGAGTCAAATCTATTTCCTTGGGGCTGTCTGAGACATTCACCCGCCTACGCCTGAGCTCAGAGGAGAAAAAAGAGACAACTACAAAGTTTTCCCCTCGACCCAGCAAATGTTTGGTGCAGAGCTATCTTTGGAAAAAGTTTTGCCTAGAAGATGCACCTAGCTGTTAAAGGTTCCGGGACCCTTCCAGATCCCAAAGTCCCTGAAGATATTCCTTTGACTCTATGTGCCAAACGTGGGACCAGGACTATGTCTTACTCAATTTGCATATATCCACCCCAGCGCTTAGTACAGTGCCTGGTGCATAGTAAGCGCTTAACAACTACCGCAATTATTATTATCATTATCAGAGGTAGTGGTGGAACAAACCTAGGAACTTTTCTTCATCATGCTGAAAGCAAGTGTCATGGGTACTGCTATTGATTCTTTAACTTTGCCCATATGTTCGACCATAATTGAACTCTGCTGATCATTTTCTTCTCCCCAGATTTACCCTCTTAACTACCCACTCAGTTCCTTTGTGGCCATCCTTACCAATTAGGCACGTAAAGATTAATGTAGGCTATTATTTAACTACTTAATGATTCATTTATCAAGCTTTCCATATTCTTTTTCATCCAATTGGAAATTATTCCTTGCCGGTCACCCCCATTAGATTGCAAGATCTTTGAGTGCAGGGATCAAATCTTTTACCTCTATTGTACTCCCTCAATGGTCTAGAATTCTGTTCTGCACACAGCACTCAGTAAATACTATAGATTGTTTCATGAGCCAGTTACAGTAAGCAAACGTATTACCCTAACCTTCAGCCTAAGGAATAATGGTTCATTCATTCTTAACCTCGAACTATTTCATTCCAACAGTTTGCTGCAGAATTAGGCAGTTACGAAAACACTGAAGGAACTAATAAAACAAAAATAGGAAAACACCACAGGGAGGAACTGGTAAAGTGATAAGTAACATAAGTCCTGTGGTGATGGGCCATTATAGTCCTAACGAGTATAGACCCAGGTTCACTGGTGTAAGCGGGGCAAGGTTTGAAGGCCAGGGTCTAGTAGAAGAACAGGATTTATGTTGGTGCCCTTATACTTTACCTGTTCCTCTAAATAATGCTTTCTTGGTTTTGTTTTTTTGTTTGTTCTTTATCTCCTTTCTATCCATCTAGATTGTATGCTCTGTGGGCAGGGATCATTACCTATTTCATTCATTCATTCAATCGTATTTACTGAGCACTTACTGTGTGCAGAGCAGTGAACTAAGCGCTTGGGAAGTACAAGTTGGCAACATATAGAGACAGTCCCTACCCAACAGTGGGCTCACAGTCTAGAAGGGGGAGACAGAGAACAAAACAAAACATATTAACAAAATAAAATAAATAGAATAAATATGTACAAGTAAAATAAATCAATAAATAGAGTAATAAATACGTACAAACATATATACATATATACAGGTGCTGTGGGGAAGGGAAGGAGGTAAGATGGGGGATGGAAAGGGGGACGAGGGGGAGAAGAAGGAAGGGGCTCAGTCTGGGAAGGCCTCCTGGAGGAAGTGAGCTCTCAGTAGGGCCTTGAAGGGAGGAAGAGAGCTAGCTTGGCGGATGGGCAGAGGGAGGGCATTCTAGGCCAGGGGAATGACATGGGCCGGGAGTCGACGGCGGGACAGGCAAGAACGAGGCACGGTGAGGAGATTAGTGGCAGACGAGTGGAGGGTGCGGGCTGGGCTGTAGAAGGAAATAAGGGAAGTGAGGTAGGAGGGAGCAAGGTGATGGAAAGTCTTGAAGCCGAGGGTGAGGAGTTTCTGCCTGATGCGTAGGTTGATTGGTAGCAACTGGAGATTTTGGTGGTACTGTACACCTCAAAGTGCTTAATACATTGTCTTGCATACAGTAAGCACTCAATACGTAATTATAATGATAATGGCCTTTTTAAGCGCTTACTATGTGCCAGGCACTGGACTAAGCACTGGAGTGGATACAAGCAAAGGGGTTTGAACACAGTCCCTGTCCCTCATGGGGCTCCCAGATCCTCATTTTCCAGATGAGGCCCAGAGAAGTGAAGTGACTTGCCCAAGGTCACACAGCAGACAACTGCTGGAGCTGGGATTAGAACCCAGGTCCTTCTGAATCTCAGGTTCATGCTCTAGCCATTATACCATGCTGCTGCTTCCCAAGAAAAATTGATAAGTTGAATGATAGCATGCAGAGACACCTCCAAGCCAAGTCCCGCTTAAATCCTGCATGGCAGAGTCGGACTCTCCTCAGCTGAGACCATCCCAGCTGGCTCCCCTTGGGTCCTCCAGATCTAGCCTGGCCCTGCCCAGGTCTCCTCAGCTCTCTAGGGGCCAGCTCTCCCTTGCTCCACCGTGCTCATCTCCATCTCTACAGTGTGCATCCCACACATCTTAGGGGAAGCCTGTTTGCAACTGCATCCCAATTCTTTCCTGATATTTAAACCAAACTTGAAATTCTAGCCTAAATTCAATCGTTCAGTTTAGTCAATCATATTTATTAAGCACTTCGTGTGTGCAGAATGCTGATTTAAGTGCTTCGGAGAGTACAATATAACAATGAACAGACAAATTCAAGTCATAGTCCTAACTTTCGCAGAGTGATCTAATGGAGAGAACACGGGCCTGGGGGCCAGCAATGTGATGCTGGGCAAGTCATTCAGCTTCTCTGTGCATTCCTTACCTCATCTGTAAAGTGGGAATCACGCCTGTGAGCCCCATGTGGGATATGATCTTGTACAACCTGATTAGATTTTATCTACCCCAACACTAAAGTACAGTGTCTGGCACACAGGTCTCCCTCCCTTCAGGCTCGTGTCTCCTCCTGCCTTCAAGACATCTTCATCTGGATGTCTGCCCGCCATCTAAAACTCAATATGTCCAAGACTGAACTCCTTATCTTCTCTCCCAAACTCTGCCCTCTCCCTGACTTTCCCATCACTGTTGATAGAATTACCATCCTTCTCATCTCACAAGCCCGCAACCTTGCTGTCATCCTCGACTCCGCTCTCTCGTTTACCCCTAACATCCAATCCGTCGCCAGAACCTTCCGGTCTCACCACCACAACATCGCGAAGAAATGCCCTTTCCTCTCCATCCAAACCGTTACCCTGCTGGTTCAATCTCTCATCCTATCCCGACTGGATTACTGCGTCAGCCTCCTCTCTTATCTCCCATCCTCCTGTCTCTCCCAACTTCAATCTATACTTCACCCTGCTAACCGAATCATATTTGTGCAGAGACGCTCTGGGTATGTTACTCCCCTCCTCAAAAATCTCCAGTGGCTACCAATCTATGCATCAGGCAAAAACTCCTCACTCTCTGCTTCAAGGCTCTCCATCACCTCGCCCCCTCTTTCCTCTTACCTCATGTCCCTTCTTTCCTTCTACAGCCCAGCACGCACCCTCCGCTCCTCTGCCGCTAATCTCCTCACTGTGCCTCGTTCTTGCCTGTGCAGCCGTCGACCCC
The DNA here is from genome assembly GCF_015852505.1 of Tachyglossus aculeatus. Lineage (NCBI taxonomy): Eukaryota > Metazoa > Chordata > Mammalia > Monotremata > Tachyglossidae > Tachyglossus > Tachyglossus aculeatus. Next base: position 198,285 of record NW_024044866.1, on the reverse strand, counting down.
TGGACCACGTCCTCCCCCTGTACTGGAATGCCCTCCCTCTGCACATCCGCCAAGCTAGCTCACTTTCTCCCTTCAAAACCCTACTAAGAACTCACTTCCTCCAGTAGGCCTTCCCAGACTGAGCCCCCTCTTCCCCCTCCCCATCCCCCCCGCCTTACCTACTTCACCTCCCCACAGCACCTGTATATATGTTTGTACATATTTATTACTCTATTTATTTTACTTGTACATATTTACTATTCTATTTATTTTATTTTGTTAATATATTTTGTTTTATTGTTTGTCTCCCCCTTCTAGACTGTGAGCCCGTTGTTGGGTAGGGACTGTCTCTATATGTTACCAACTTGTACTTCCCAAGCGCTTAGTACAGTACTCGGCACACAGTAAGCACTCAATAAATACGATTGAATGAATGAATGAATTTCTTAATGACAAATGGCATTAAAAGAACCCTACTGATGTTAACACCCCTCATCATGCTTCTGACAATAAACTGATATTTTACCTGCCAGTGAAGGGCAAATAGGCTTCACAGTATTAAATAAAACGGTAACAAAGATATCTGAACATTCTCATTGGGGTAGTTCCTTATTGCCCCTCTGACTTCTACATCTAAACTCCATGGATATGCACATTATTGTCTCTAGACTTTTGACAGTTACATTTCCCAGTATTAATTCTCCGTTCTAGTAGGTTTTCTATTTTTCCCTATTATCAGCAGCCATCTCCCCATTCTGAGTTTCTTTCTCTTTCAAGTCCTGAATCCTTACAACACAGTTGTAAATGCAGAGGAAGGTACACCTAGAACACTGTCTCGTTTCCTTAAATGAAAAAATATGATCTCAAATAAATCCCTTCCACAGAGCAATTCCAGGCCTCCCCAACACCTTTAAACTACCTCAGCCTAGTGAATTATTCCCTTAGCAAAAATTATACACCATAGACTGAGCAAAGTGAAAATGACTTTTTTTAAGGTTATTTATGTTTCTACGCTGATGATACCCAAATCTACATCTCTGCCCCTGCTCTCTCTCCCTCCCGTCAGGCTTGCATCTCCTCCTGCATTCAGAACATTTCCATCTGGATGTCTGCACGCCACCTAAACCTCAACGTGTCCAAGACTGAACTTCTTGTCTTCCCTCCCAAACCCTGCCCTATACCTGGCTTTCCCATCACTGTTGACGGCACTACCATCCTTCCCGTCTCACCACAAGTCCACAGCCTTGGTGTCATCCTCGACTCCGCCCTCTGGTTCACCCCTCACATCCAAGCCGTCACCAAAACGTTCCAGTCTCACCTCTGCAACATCGCCAAGATCCTCCCTTTCCTCGCCATCCAAACCGCTACCCTGCTCGTTCAAGCTCTCATCCTATCTCATCTGGATTACTGTATCAGGCTCCTCTCCGATCTCCCATCCTCCTGTCTCTCCCCACTTCGCGCCACTGCCCGGATTGTCTTTGTCCAGAAACGCTCTGGGCATGTTTCCCCCCTCCTCAAAAATCTCCAGTGGCTACCAATCAACCTACGCAACAGGCAAAAACTCCTAACCCTCGGCTTCAAGGCTCTCCATCACCTCGCCCCCTCCTACCTCACCTCCCTTCTCTCCTTCTACAGCCCAGCCTTCACCCTCCACTCCTCTGCCACTAATCTCCTCACCGTACCTCGTTCTTGCCTGTCCCGCCGTCGACCCCCGGCCCACGTCATCCCCCGGCCTGGAATGCCCTCCCTCTGCACATCCGCCAAGCTAGCTCTCTTCCTTCCTTCAAGGCCCTACTGAGAGCTCACCTCCTCCAGGAGACCTTCCCAGACTGAGTCCCCTCCTTCCTCTCCCCCTCCTCCCCTCTCCTTCCCACCGCCTTACATACTTCCCCTCCCCACAGCACCTGTATTTATGTATATATGTACGTATTTATTACTCTACTTATTTATTTTATTTGTTCATGTTTATTCTATATATTTTATTTTGTTAATATGTTTTGTTTTGTTCTCTGTCTCTCCCTTCTAGACTGTGAGCCCACTGTTGGATCCCGGGACCGTCTCTATATGTTGCCACCTTGTACTTCCCAAGCGCTTCGTACAGTGCTCTGCACACAGTAAGTGCTCAATAAATGCGATTGAATGAATGAATGAATGAATGAAATGTTTCTATTCTGTGCCAGGCAGAGTACTATGTGCTGAAGTACATACAAGATACATACAAGATAATCAGGTTGGGCACAGTCTATGTCCCACATGAGGCTCACTGTCTCAATTACCGTGTTACAGGTGAGATAACTGAGGTACAGAGAAGATAAGTGACTTACCCAAGGTCTCACAGTAGCCAAGCAGCAGAAACAGGATTAGAACCCAAATCCTCTGACTACTAGGCTCGTGCTCTTTACACTAGGCAACACTGCTTCCCATTTAAAATCCTAAATGCTACCTTCCTTATGTCTGAAGAGTTTTCAAACCCCCCTCTGTGCCTCACCTACCGGCAGGAAGGGATTGAGGCAATGTTATGAGTAGAACCCACTGAAAACCCTGCTTTGCACATAAACAAATAATAGAGATTGTAACTGCTAAAACCCAGAACTGCCACCACTGCACAGCACATATCAAAGACGTAATTCTCACTCCCTGAAGCTTGCAGTTAATTTCATCATTAACTGAAGACCATAATTAGTTTTCCATCCCATTGAGCAGGAGTTATTCCTTTTTCTGAAAATATTTTATTCGAAATGGCATAAGGTAATGGATGGCTGTATTAATTATAGACATTGAGGTGGAGGAAAGGATGTTTACAGTCTGATAAACAGTTAAAATTCACATTTCCCCTGAGCCTAGGAGAAAACACGTGTTAATTGTACAGAAAAGAGCTGGCTAGATAGATTGAGCCAAACACAGGAGGTGAAGGAGATGTAGACATCTCTTTCACCTGGCTGATTTTCCTTCCAAACGCGACTTTCAACACTACATCTTTCTCACGGCCATTTTCATCTCTCTGTTCCTCATCGTGTAGATGAGGGGGTTGAACATGAGAGCGATAATGGTGTAAAACAGAGGAAACATCTTATCCTCGGGGAAAGACTGAGGCAGACAGAGGTAAATGAAGATGGTGGAGAAGAGAAACAATGCCACCACAGTGATGAGGGTAGCACAGGTGGGGAAGGCTTTACAACCTTCTTCTGAAGAGCGGGTCCTCAAACTGGCTAAAATGGTGATGTAAGAGAAGACCAAGACCACAAATTAGATGAATACAATTGTCTCTGAATCGGCAAGGACTAAAATCCAGGCACGTCATTGTCTGAGAAGACCAGTTCCAAGAGAGGGTAAACATTGCAGAAATAGTGATCAATCTTATCGGGGCCACAGAAGGGCATAAAATGACAAGGAGCCACCGAACGATTGAATGGAGAAATTTTCCTCTCCAGTACTCTGCAACCACTGTGGCACACAGCTGGTTGTTCATGACAACCACATAGAGCAAGAGTTTGCAGATGGCAACATAGCGATCGTAGGCCATCCCCATTAGGATGAAGACCTCAACTCCACCAAATAAGTGCATGATAATCATGAATCATGTAGTCTCTCTTTATTGCTGTAATGTACTTTACAAGTGCTCAGTAGAGTGTTCTGCACACAGTAAGTGCTCAATAAACACAATTTAATAAAATGAATGAATTCTCCACACCTGATAAGTCCTCATATAAATACAACTGATTTACTGATTAACATTATCCCCTCCTGAGCTCAAGTATTGTGGTACTATCACCCAGCACTGTTTTTCCAAGAGAATACTAATAATCATTATGGTACTTGTTAAACGCTGACTATGTGCCAATCACTGTTCTAAGAGCTGGGGCAGCAACAAATTAATCTGGTTGGACACAGTCCCAGTCCCACATAGAATTCACACTCTTAACCCCATTTGATAGATGAGGCCACTGAGGCACAGAGAAGTGAAGTGATTTGCCCATGGTCACACGGCAGACAAGTAGCAGTGCTGGGATTAAAACCCAAGTCCTTCTTACTTCCAGGCCCATGTTCTATCCACTAAGCCATGCTCCAGCCCTCCAGGTCTCAGAGGGAACCAAAGACTTCTCTCATACCCTCCTATATTCCTGTACGTTTTGTGAAGGTTCTCTATAGTTACTGGAGGTCTAAGAGAAATAGTATTTAGAAATGTGATGTTTGTTAAGTGCTCACTATGCGCCAAAAATTGTATTAAGCACCTGGGTAGATATAAAATAATCACCTCAGACACAATCCCTGTCCCTCATAGGACTCACAGTCTAAGTAGGAAAAGAAACAGGTATTGAATACCTATATTACAGACGAGGAAACGGAAACACAGCGAAGTAAAGGGACATGCTCAGGGTTACATGGCAAACAAGTGATATTTTATCATTATTATTACTGTTATTATTATTATTATTATTGTATTTGTAATTTGCTTACTGTATGGATACAAGCAACCCCGTGCTCCTTAATGGAAGCCGGGGTTGACATTGTATTTCAATTCTCTCTTGGGATCGAAATCCAACTTGACATCTAGGCCAAATTCCAACCACAGCCGTGGTTTGAGTCAAAGTCTTAACTCTTGCAGCATGGCCTAGTGGATATAACGTGGGCCTGAGAATCAGAAGGAACTGGATTCTTATCCTGGCTCTGCCACTGGATATGTGTGACTTTGAGCAAGTCACTGGACTTCTCTGTGCCTCAGTTACATCATGTATAACATAGGGATTAAGCCTGTTAGTTCCATGTGGTACATGAACTGTGTCCAACCTCATTAGCTTGTATCTAATATCTTGTATCTTGTATCTTAAGCACTGGGATAGTGCTTAAGTACAGTGCCTGACATATAGTAAGTGCTTAATAGATACCACTAGAAAAAAAGGAAAACTCTGACCCTACTACCACGCATCATGCTTGCAAAAATCATCTTGTAGACAGTACCCTACTGATTGTCTGCCTGCCAAGTGAAGGGCATATTAGCTTCACATTATAACATAAAACTGCAACAAAGATATCTGAACATTCTCATGGGGATGGCTCCTTAATGCTCCTCTTATTTCTACATCATATTTTTCAAGCTCCATGGATGTGCACATTATTGTCTCCATAATTCTGAAAGATACTATTCCCAGTATTTTTCTTCCATTTTAGTAAGTTTTACAATTTATCTTATTTAATGGCAGCCATCTCCCTATTCTTAGTTTCTTTCTCTTTCGAGTCTTAAATCCTCACATCATACCTTCAATCACAGAAGAACATACCACTGAAAACACTGCCCCCTTTCCTAAAATGAAAAATGTGATCTCAAATAAATCCCTTCCATTGAGTAATTGCAGGACTCCCCAACTTGTTTAAAAGACCACAGCCTGATGAGTGAGTCCCTTAGCAATATTATGCACCGATAATGTACATTAAGCGATGTAAAGATGATCTCTTAATCATTTTTAAGTACTTAATGTGTTCCAGACACTGAACTAAGGGCTGGGTTATATATAAGATAATCATTTTGGACACAGTCTAGATTTCACATGAGACTCAGAGTCTCAATTTCCATTTTACAGATGAGATAACTGAGGCACACAGAAAGAAGTTAAGTGACTTGCCCAAGGTCACACAGCAGGCAAGTGGCAGAAACAGGATTAGAGCCCAAATCCTCTTGACTACTAGACCTGTGCTCTTTCCACTAAGTACACTACTTCCCATTTAAAATCATAAATGCTGCTCCGTCCGTATCTGAAAAGAGTTTTCAACCCCTGTTCTGTGCCTCATCAACCATCCAGGAGGGACTGAGACAACTGTATGAGTAGAAACCACTGAGAACCCAGGTTTGCACATAAGCATTTAATAGAAAATATATCTGCTGAAACCCACATCTGCCTTCGATGCACAGCAGAGATCAAAGATGTAACTCTCTCTCCCTAGAAGCTCACAGTTAATTCTAACATTAACTGAAAACCATAATTAGCTTTCCATTCCATTAAGCAGTAGTTATTCCTTTTCTTGAAAATATTTTATTTTAAATGGCATAGGATAATGGAATGCTGTATTAAATATAGGCATTGAGATGGAGGAAGGGATTCATTCATTCATTCAATCGTATTTATTGAGTGCTTACTGTGTGCAGAGCACTGTACTAAACGCTTAAAAAGTACAATTCAGCAACAGATGGAGACAATCCCTACCAAACGACAGGCTCGCAGTCCAAAAGGGGGAGACAGACAACAAAACAAAACAAGTAGACAGGCAACAATAGCATCAAAATAGATAAATAGACTTATAGATATATACACATCATTAATAAAATAGACTAATAAATATGTACAAATATATACAAGTGCTGTGGGGCAGGCAAGGGAGTAGAGCAGAGGGTGGCAGTAGGGGTGATGGGGAGAGGAGGAGGAGCAGAGGAAAAGGGAGGCTCAGTCTGGGAAGGCCTCATGGAGGAGGTGAGTTCTCAATAGGGGTTTGAAGAGGGGAAGATAACTAGTTTGGCAGATGTGAGGAGGGAAGAGATTTCACGTCTTCCAGGCTGTATTAAATATCGGCCATTAAATATTAAGGTGGAAGAAGTCATGTTTATAGTCCGATAAACTGTAAGAATTCTCATTTCTCATGAGCATAGGAGAAAACCTGGGTTGATTGTACAGAGAAGAGTTGGGTGGATAGAATAAGCCAAATGCAGGAGGGGAAGAAAGGAAATGTGGACATCCATTTCACCTGCCTGATTTTCCCTCCAAACATGTCTTCCAACAACACACCTTTCTCATGGCTGTTTTCATTCTCTGTTCCTCAGAGTGTAGATGAGGGGGTTGAACATGGGGGCAATGATAGTGCAAAACAGAGCAAACACCTTATCCTCGGGGAAGATCTGGACTGGCAGGAGGTAAATGAAGAAGGAGGGCAAGAAAAACAATGCTATGATGGTGATGTGGGAAGCGCAGGTGGAGAGGGCTTTGCGATGTCCTTCCAAAGAGCAGGTCCTTAGACTGGCTAAAATGGTTACGTAAGAGAAGACCAAGACTGCAAAAGTAACTAACACAATTGTCCCTGTATTGGCAGGGACTAAAAATCCAGTCACGGCAGTATCTGAGCAAGCCAATTCCAGGAGAGGGTAAACATCACAGAAATAGTGATCAATCTTATTAGGACCACAGATGGGCAAAAAAATGACAAGGAGTCACTGAACCATGAAATGGAGAAATGCTCCTCTGCAGCACACTGCAACCACTGTAGCACACTGCTGCCTGTTCATGATGGACCATATAGTGTAAGGGTTTGCAGATGGCAACATAGCGATCATATGCCATCCCTATGAGAATGAAGATCTCAACCCCACCACATAAGTGCTCAGTGAAGAGTTGCATCATGCAGTGGCTGAAAGAGATGGTTTTCTTCTTAGACAGCAAATCTCTGACCAGTTTGGGAGTCGCTGTGGAAGTGTAGCAGAGGTCCATGAGAGACAAGTGACAGAGGAAGAAGTACATGGGCTCCTTGATGAGGGAACTGCATCTGACGGTGTTGAGGATGAGGAAGTTCCCTAAGAGGATTGTAATGTAACAGGAGAGGAACAGCCCAGAGCAAAGTATCTGCAAATTTCTGTCACTGGACAGACCTAAAAGAACGAATTCTGTGACGTTGTTCCTATTTTCCATCTCGGGAATGAGGAATATTTACCTGAAAGGATTGCAAAATAAAACATCGCAAATAACATTTAGAAAATTTCAGTGACCAGTTCATTCTACTTATAATTGAATATGACTTACAACTGTGTGTTGATACATATGAGAACGCGGAAAGAGAAATTTTATATCTTTGCCTAATATACACCCCTTTCATTTCTAGTGAAATGATAGGGTTTTTTTATTTATTATGTGCCAGACTTTGTGCTAAGTACCAGAATGCAGGTTAATCAGATAAGTAAACAGTTCTTCTCCCAGATACAGCTCACAATCCAAGAAGTAGGGAGAGTGGGAATACTATCCCCATTTTACAGCTGAGAAAACTGTATTATAACAGAAGTAGCCTGGAAAGAACGAGGTCCTGGGAGTCACAAGATTCGGATTCTAATTCCAGCTCTTCCACCTCCCTGTTGTGTGGCCTTGTCCAAATTATTTAACATCTCTGTGTCTCAATTTCCTCAGCTCTAAAATGGGGATTAAATCATTCCTCCCTTCTACTTAACCTGAGAACCCCAGATGGTACAGGGACTGTTCCTGGAATGATTATCTTGTATCTACCGCAGCGCTTAGTGCAGTGCTTTGCATATAGTGTGGCCTTAACAAATACCACTATAAAAATAATTGTGGTAATAATTATCCTGCATTGTATTCTTGTATATAACACAAAGTGCCTAACAAATGTCATTACATATCAAGCAATCGATCGTATTTATTGAGTGCCTAATGTTTGCAGAGCAATCAATCAATCAATCAATCGTATTTATTGAGCACTTACTGTGTGTAGAGCACTGTACTAAGCGCTTGGGAAGTACAAGTTGGCAACATATAGAGACAGTCCCTACCCAATAGTGGGCTCACTGTCTAAAACGGGGAGACAGAGAACAAAACCAAACATACTAACAAAATAAAATAAATAGAATAGATATGTACAAGTAAAATAAATAAATAAATAGCTAGAGTAATAAAGCACTGTACTAAGTGCTTAGGAGACTGCAATATCACTGAATTGGTAGACACATTCACGGCCTGACTATTATCAATACCGTTATTAAGAGATTGAGTGGCTCAAGGTCAGCCAGCAGTCCAGCAGTACAGGGACAGATCTGGGACTAAAATCCAGGTCTCCCACTAGCAGTTCCATGATCGTCCCACTAGGCCATGGTGACCAACAACAAGCATATTCCTCTAGAGATCATATCTGTCACATGAGAAGCTTTCAGAATTCCAACAATCTGATTTCCTGTCTCTAATAAAGCCCATGATTCATGGGATTCGTTTAAGGACCACCTGACTAGAACCAAGAAATCACATAAAAGTGTTTATTGAGACATTTTTAAACCATCTTTGAGATCTTCCTAAAAAGAAACAGCTGGTTTAAAAATGAGTTTTATCTGTCTCATGATAGTTCAGAAATAAGCTTGTGATTTAAATGAAGACCAAAATTTACAATCCATGCTCAACTTTACAAAGAGAGTCATCCAATCTGAACCTAGGCCATAGCAATCTGGCTTCCATTTTATAGTAAAATGATGAGGAACCTGCGCAGGAAAAGTCCAGGAACAAAATGATGAGAACGGAGAGATTAAGAGAAAACTCTCATGTTATAAAAGAGAATGAATAAACTTACCTCTTTGTTAATCTTCACGCAATGATGCATTTCTTTGTGCTTGGATCTTAATTCCAGTCATATGAACCAAACGCTTTTTCAGAGATACATCAGGACAGAACTCAGATCTCAGTGGAAGTCCAGCCTTTACAATGGATGGAGGCAGTTTCTGAGAAACTGGAGTTTCTGAATCTCGAGTCATCTCCGGTTTCCCAAGAGTCAAATTTATTTCCTTGGGGCTGTCTGAGCCACGCATCCTCGCCCACTTATGTCTGAGCTCAGAGGGGAACAAAAAAGGAAGGAAACACAACTGTAAAGTTTTCCCCCTTGACCCAGAAACTGCTTGGTGTAGAATTATCTTTGGGAAAAGCTTTGCCTAAAAGACCCAGCTGTTAAAGCAAAACAGGTCCATGGACTCTGCCAGCTCCCAAAGTCCCTGAAATCTTCCTTATCAAAGGTGGAGGTGGAATAAAAGCAGGAACTTTTCTTCATCAAGTTGAAAACAAGCTTAAGTAAAACAGATTAAAACAGATTATACCCTCTCAAATACTTATTCAGTTCATTTGCACTGACAGCCATCCACACCCCTTAGGCAGACAGAGATTAATGTGCACTATTATTTAAGAATTTAATGATTCATTTGTCCATCTTTCCATTTTATTTTTCATCCAATTGGAATAATTGGAAATTATTCTATTCCAGTCACCTCCAATAGACTGTAGTATATTTAAGGGCGGGGATCAAGCCTTTTACCTCTACTGTACCCTCTTAAGGGCTTAGGATTGTGCTCTGCATACAGTCAGCACTCAATAATTACTATAGATTTATTGTTTCATGAGCCAGTTACAGAAAGCAAATGTATAACCTTAATGGTCCGCATATGGGGTAAGCGTTTATACATTCTTTAACAGACAACTGTTTCATCCTACCAGTTGGCTACAAAATGATGCAGTTGTGAAAACATGAAAGAATGCACCAATCATATAGATAAAGTGTCTTGTTTAAAGAGAAGCTAGTAAAAATCACTTTTGCTGTCTATTTTCAGCAGTTTATATTACATGTGCTTCCCTAGGTAGCACACGTTATTTACACAGTCTATATAATTTATGTAATTTTAAGCTTTTGCTCAATTCACATATTTGGGTTTAGAAAATAGCAGGGAAATGCGTTAGAATTTCAGTTAAAATGATATTTAAACGATCAGCAGGAATGCCTAGGTAATGCAGAGCCTTATGGAAGTTATGCTCATAAGCAATTCAGGAACATCATGTAATTTATATACCTCCGTGATTCGCATTCCTTACACAATTCCTGTACCTAATGTGCCTACCGCATCTTAAGTAATTTCTGTAACTTGAGAGTCTCCCATCCACTGCCCTACTCCTCCAGCCCCCTCTGCTACCAGAGCCAGGACAGACTGTGGTGGGGAGGAGGCTGCAGGCACTCCCCGGGCCCAAGACCACTGCCCCGTTTTCCCCACTCTGGGAACCCCAATGACCCCCATCACTTCTGGGTTCAGTCTCAATGAGGGGCACAAATTACAGCGCGACAGCACCTTCCGTATGCCTTTGGATCAGTCCCTTCAGTCCATAATAATAATAATCGTGGTATTTGTTAAGCACTGTACTAAGTAAGCACTGGGGTAGACACAAGGTAATTGGGTTGGACATAGTCCCAGTCCCACATGGTGATCAAAGTCTTAATCCTCTTTTTACAGATGTGGTAACTGAGGTACAGATAAGTTAAGTGACTTGCCAAGGTTAAACAGAAGACATGTGGCAGCTGGGATCAGAATCCAGGACCCTGCTCCCGCCTACCTTACCTCGCTACTCTCCTATTACAACCCAGACTGCACACTTCCCTCCTCTAATGCTAATTTTCTCACTGTACCTCGACCTCATCTATCTTACTGTCTACCCCTCACCCAAGTCCTGCCTCTGGCCTGTAATGCCCTCCTTCCTCAAATCTGACAGACAATAACTCTCACCCTCTTCAAAGCCTTATTGAAGGCATATGTCCTCCAAGAGGCCTCCCCTGACTAAGCCCCTCTTTCCTCTTCTCACACTCCTTTCTGCATCACCCAGACTTGCTCCTTTTGTTCAAGTCTTTTCACAACCCCTCAGCACTTAGGTACATATCTGTTATTCATATATTTATATTAATGTCTGTGTCCATCCCCTTAACTATAAACTCAATGTGGGCAGGGAATGTGTCCGTTAACTGTTGCATTGTACTCTCCCAAACATTTAGTGCAGTGCACTGCCCACAGTAAGTGCTCAGTAAGTACAATTGAGTGAATGAATAAATGAATGAATGAATGAATGAATGAATGAACTGGGAATCAGAAGGACCTGGGTTTTAATCCTGTCTGCCACTTATGGCTTTGTGACATTTGTGAATACACTCAACTTCTCCGTGCCTCAACTACCTCATCTGTAAAAGGGGCATTAAGCCTATTAGCCCCGTGTGGGACACAGACTGTGTCCAACCAGATTAGCTTGTAACTACCTCAGTATTTACGTACAGTGCCTAGCACATAATAAACACTTAACAAATATCATTTTAATTAAAAAAACCCTCGGACCCTAGCACCCCTCATCACGCTTCCAAAAATCAACTTGTAGGCAGTACCCTACTGATCGTTTAACTGCCAACTGAAAATTAGCTTCACATTATAACATAAAATTGTAACAAAGATATCTGGACAGTGTCATGGGAATAGGTCCTTAATGCTCCTCTGACTTCTGCATCATATTGTTCAAACTCCATGAATATTGTCTCCAGTGTTCTGAAAGTTACTTCTCTTCCATTCTAGAAGGTTCACCATTTTTTCCCACTGGTCAGCAGCCATCTCCCTATTCTTAGCTTCTTTCCCTTTCAAGCCCTAAATCCTCACATCACAATTTCAATTGCAGAAGAAGGTACCACCTAGTACACTGCCCTTTTCCCTTAAATGAAAGACATGATCTCAAATAAATCCCTTCATTAAGCAATTCCAGGCTTCCCCAAATCCTGTAAACGATCTCAACCTGATAAACTATTCCCTTAGCAAAAGTTTTACACCAATAGATCGAGTGATGTGAATATGATTTTTTAAAGCTATTTAAGTGCCTATTCTGTGCCAAGCACTGTACCATGTGTTGGGGTATACGCAAGATAACCATCTTGGACACAGTCTAGGTCCCACATGGGACTCAGAATTTCAATTCCCATTTTACAGGTGTGGTAGTTAAGGCACACAGAAAGAAGATAAGTGACTTGCCCAAGGTCACACAGCAGGCAAATGGCAGAGCAGGATCAGAACTCAAGTCCTCTGACTCCTAGACTCCTCTTTCCACTAAGCAAGACTATTTCCCATTTAAAATCAAAACGCTATTCCCCCATGTTTGAAAAGAGCTTTCAAACTCTGCTTTGTGCCTCACCTACCGGTAAGGAAGTGAGGTATGAGTAGAACCCACTGAGAACCCTGCTTTGTACATAAGCATTTAATAGAACTATATCTGCTAAACCCCACATCTGCCATCATTGCACAACACACATCAAAGACATAACTGCCTCTTCCTAGAAACTCACAGTTGATTTCAACATCAACTGAAGACCATAATTAACTTTCCATCTCATTGAGCAGGAATTGTTCCTTTTCTTGAAAATATCTTATTCTAAATGACATGGGATAATGGATGGCTGTATAGACATTAAGATGGGTGAAGGGAAGTTTATAGTCTGATAACCAGTTAGAGTTCAGGTTTCCACTGTACCTATGAAAAAACTAGGTCTATTGTATGGAGAAGAGCTGGGTGGGTAGAGCAGGGCAATAAGAAGTGAAGGAGAAGTGGATATTTATTTCATCTGCCCGATTTTCTCCCCAAATGTGGCTTCTAACACCACATCTTTCTCATGGCTGTTTTCATCTCTCTGTTCCTCAGCATGTAAATGAGTGGGTTGAACATGCGGGCAATGATGATGTAAAAGAGAGCAAACACCTTATCCTCGGGGAAGGTCTGGGCCGGCCGGAAGTAAATGAAGATGCAGGTAAAAAAAAACCCAACAATGCCACCACGGTGATGTGGGAAGTGCAGGTGAAGAGGGCTTTGTGACGTCCTTCTGAAGAGTGGTCCTCATACTGAATAAAATGGTGATGTAAGAGAAGACCTGGTCTACAAATGAGATCAATACAACAATTCCAGAATTGGCAAAAATTAAAAACCCAATTAAGTGAGTATCTGTGTAGGCCAGTTCCAGGAGAGGGTAAACATTGCAGAAATAGTGACTGAGCTTACTGGGTCCACAGAAGGGCAAAGAGATTGCTAGGATCAACTGTATCATGGAATGGAGAAATCCAACTCCCCAGCAGATTGCCACCATTCTGTTGCATCTCTGCTGGTTCATGACGATCAAATAGCACAAGGGCTTGTAGATGGCAACATAGTGATTGTAGGCCATCCCCACAAGGATGAAAGCTTCAATACTGCCAAAGAAATGCATGCCAAAGAGCTGCATCATGCAGTCGCTGAAGGAGATGGTTTTCTTTTCAGACAGCAGATCTCATACCAGATTGGGAGTCACCATGAAAGTGTAGCAGACATCCATGAGGGTCACGTGGAAGAGGAAGAAGTACATGGGTTTCTTGGAATACATGGGGCTACTTCTGATGGTGATGAGGATAAGAAAATTTCCTAAGAGGATTGCAAAGTAACAAGAGAGTAGCAGTCCAAAGCAGAATATCTGCAAGTTTCTATCACTGGACAGACCTAAGAGAACAAATTATGTGACATTGTATCTGTTATTTTCCATCCCGTGAATGAGGAGTAGTTATCTGTAATGATTGCAAACGGAAATGTCATAAATAGTATGCACAAAGTGACAATAGTTTTTATTATACATGATTTCTCACCTAAGCCTAATAACCAAACTGCAACAGATGACATATTGACAAACCTTGGAGCGTTCAAACCAAACTTTTCATATCCTCCCTATTCAAAATCTTCGTCCTTCGAGTGATAACATTCTGCAAATTGAGCCCCATTAAAATCCTTTCCATAGGAAAAAATACCTAAGAAATTAATGGCCAATGCCTTTCAAATGAATATAGAAGTCTAACAGGCCATACCTCATTCCATTAGTTACAGCCAGCTGAAACAAAACGTTTTGGGCTCATATGAAGCTATTTCACATTTGAATTGGGGGAAAATTACATATTGACATATAAATAATCATGTTCTGTGACTGTTAGACTTCAGAGGTGTTGACCTGTTTGGGATTCCTTTAAACCTTGCCTGATGGAACCAGAATGTCTTTGGAGACTGATCTGAGGGGAGAATCTAAGCAATTCTCGAAGCGTCATATTTTTTTTTTTACAATTCTCTCTTCATATGTCGCTGACTGATTTTGGACATGACAGAAAGAAAGAGGTGATTAATTTTGTGTCAAGTATTTTGGGTTTTTTTCTGATCAAGTCTGAGGATGGTGGACACAAGACACCATACTAACATGAAAAGGGGGTGATTCAAACCTCGAAAAGTGAATTTGGTCCAGATGATTTTCCCCAGCAAAAGATACAGTTTACAGAGATTCATCTGCTGTGTTAACATCAGAGCATGTATGTGACTTTAAAGGACCTTATGACAATTTCCCAGCAGATAAATGCTAGAATGAACAGAATTCTTTCCCTGGAGAACATATCTCTTATCCAGGAAAACGCACCAGTGCTTTACAGGGAAGCACTCAAAGACAAACCTTGATGTGGGCAGGGAATGTCACTTATGATTGTTGTATTGTATCTTCCCAAGCGCTTATTACAGTGCTTTGCACACAGTAAGTGCTTAATAAATGAGATTGACTGAATGAACAAAACCCTTTTTTATAGATAGACAATACCTAGAACTAGAAGACGAAAAGAATCAGTATAGCAAACATACTCCCCTACCACCTTACTGAAGGATTTCTTGGTGGTTCTCTGGTCAGTTTACCAGTTCCTTTCTTGGGAACCATTAAAGGTTTTCAGGGCTACATATAAAGCACTTCTGCATATTCTACTTGCTTAAAAAATTAAGTATTTACATAAAAGCAACTTCTTAGAAACTGGAGTTCCCGATTATCAAGTAGCTTCTGGTTTTTGTGAGCGAGATTGGGAAAAAGTCTCTCTGACATTTTCCTTCATCCAGTTGGGTCTGAGTACAGAAAACACTCAATAAGGCTAAACCAGTAATTCCTGTCCTTGATTCCATTAATGCTCAGAGCAGAAACCCTCTTGGGACAATCTTTACTGAGCAGACTCGATATACTTAAAGGCACTTAGAGGTCCAGGGAATGACTTCCTGGGAAGACTCCAGGGAGGGAGTCTGGAAACGTGCCCCATCTATATTGATATTTGTTAAGCTCTTACTATGTGACTGTACGAAACATTGGGAAGATGGAAGCTAATCAGGTTGGACACAGTTCTTGTCCCACATGGGGCTCACAGCCTTAATTCCCATTTTACAAAGAAGGTGACAGAGGCACAGAAAAGTGAAGTGACTTGCCCAAGGTCACATAGTTGACAAAGTGGTGGAGCTGGTATTATAACCCACTCCCAGGCCCGTTATGTTCCCAGTAGTATCAGACGTATAAGAACCAAAGAAAATAACAACAATAATAATAATTGTTGTATTTGTATGTGTAGTATCTAAACAAAACAAAATAACAATAATTATTATTTTTGTTGCAATTGTTAAGCACTTAGTCTATGTTAGTGCCTTTTTGGCGTTGGATCTAATTTGGGTGGATGTGTTGTCAATCCAGAAACTTTGATCATGCACTTCATTTCCATTTTAGTTAACTGTTTGACCTCTGGCACCATTCTATCTAGGTCTTTTGTTTCTGAGCTCTGAGGCCAACATATTATAAGGAGATATTTTTCTCCCTTTACCATTGGTCTTATTGGAAACTGCCATTGGGAGCCACACAGCTGAAGTCAAGGAAGTTCTGGTCAGGATATATTTGTGGAGTTGAGGAGTTAATTTATTCAAAGATAGCAAAGATAATCTTGGATTCTTTTCTCCCCGGTTCTTCAATTACTATATTTTATTTTGGTAAACCCATCTAGAATATCCAGAGTACCAAAGGCAATATATATTCAACCTTCATCGTTCCCAAACCTTCTCCTCTACCTAACTTCCCATCACGACTGACAGCACAGCTAACCTCCAGGTTTCTAACGCCTGCAATTGAGGTTTGTCCTTGATTCCTCTCTCATTCCTCATAGTCAGTCTATAGCCAAATCCTCCTTAAGAAAATCCTTCCTCCATATATCCAGGTTCCTGAAGGAAGGCAGGAGGAAAATTGTGAGTAAAGGGGTGGATGCAGGAGAGGTGAGAGCAAGGCACAATGAAAATCAAACAAGCATATTTATTGGGCACTTATCTTGTGCAGAGCACTTTACGAAACAAATAGTATAATATAAGAGAGTTGGTGGTCATGTTCCCTGCCCACAGGGAGTTCACAGTCTAGGGGGAAGGAAGTGGTGGAAAGCTGAGGGTGTGCTAAATAAATGTTGCAAATTCAAGTGCAAGTGTGATGCAGAAATGAGAGGGAGTAGGGAAAAGGAGAGTTTAGTCAAGGAAGGCCTCTCGCACGAGATATGAGTTTAATAAGACTTGAAGATGGGTAAATTGGTAGTCTGTCATATATAAAGGAGGAGGAAGTTCCAGGCCAGAGGCAGGATGGGCGATGTGTCAGTGGTGAGATAGATGGGATCAAAGTTCAGTAAATAGGTTGGTGTGGGTGGATCGAAGTGAGTGTGCTGGGCTCTAGTTGGAAATCAGGGATGTAAGATTGGAGGGGACAAACTGGTTGAGTGGTCTAAAACCAATGGTAAGGAGGTTCTGTTTGATGCAGAGATGAATGGGCAACCACTAGAGGTTCTTGAGGAGTGGTGAAACATGGACTGAATGGTTTTGTAGAAAAATGATCCAGGCAATGGAGGAAAGTATGGACTAGAGAGGAGAGAGGCAGGAGGAAGGGAGGTCAGCATGGGGGCTGATGCAGTAGTCAAGGAGGGAGAGAATAAGAGCTTGTTTCAACATATTAGCAGTTTGGGTGGAGAGGAAAGGGCAGAATTTTATGATTTGAGAAGGTAGAACCTGCAGGATTTGGTGACAGCTTTAGTATGTGGGTTGATTAAGAGAGATGAATTGAGGTTAAGATCAAAGTTACAGCCTTGTGAGACAGAGAAGCAGCATGGCCTAGTAGATAGAGCACAAGGGTGGGAATCAGAAGGATCTGGGTTCTATTCATGAATATGCCACTTGGCTACTGTGTGACCTTGGGCGAGTCACTTAACGTCTCTATGTCTCAGTTACCTCATCTGTAAAATTAGGATTAAGACAATGAGTGCTGTGTGAGACATGAATTGTGTCCAACCTGATAAACTCATATCTACTGCAGTGTTTAGTACAGTGCCTGTCACAGAGTAAGTGTTCAGTAGATACCACTAAAAAAGGGAGGATGATGTTGCTGCCTGGAGTGATGGGAAAGTCACAGGGAGGAAACGGTTTGGGTGGGAAAATAAGGAGTTCTGTTTCAGAAATGTTAAATTTGAAATATTGGATGGACACCCAAGTATAGCTGTCCTGAAGGCATGAGGAAATACAAGACTACAGGAACGGAGAATGACCAGGGCTGGAGATGAGCTTGGGAGGGGCAGAGGGAAGAAACTGTGTGATTGTGACGAGACCAGACATGTAAGGTTAATGTGTCTGGAGATTCTTGAAAACAATGCTAAGCAGTGGAAAGAGCGTGTGTCTGGGAGTCAGAGGACCTGGGTTCTAATCCTGATTTCCCCAACTACTTGCCTGCTGTGTGACCTTGGGCAAGTCACTTAACTTCTCTGGGCTTCAGTCTCCTCAACTGTAAAATGGGGATGAAATGCTGGTTGCCCCTCCTATTTAGGCTGTGGGCCCCATGTACGTGTCAGGGAACGTGTCTACCAACTCTGATATACTGTCCTCTCCCCAGTCCTTAGAATAATGCTTGAAACTTAGTAAGCACTTAACAAATACCAAAAATAGGACGTTTTGCTTATTTTGCCTAACCCCTGGGCATTGTACAAAGATAGCCAACTAGAAACTTCACTCTGAGAGACAATAATCACAGAAATGTCCGGACCTGATGGCCAGTAGTGGTTTCTCTTACATTGTGTGATACAGATCATAATAATAATAGTAACAATTGAATTTTGTGATTTGTATACCTTTAGAGCAGAATCTAAAATCCATTAATTCATTCAATCGTATTGATTGAGCGCTTACTGTGTGCAGAGCACTGTACTAAGCACTTGGGAGAGTAAAATACAACAATAAGTAGAAACTTTCCTTGCCCACAACCAGCTTACAGTCTGCGGAGGTGGGGGGACAGACATTAAACTAAATAAATAAATTACAGTTATGTACATAGGTGCTCTGGGAGTAGGAGGGGGAAAGAACAAAGAGAGCAACTCAGGGTGATAAAGAAGGGAGTGGGAGAAGAAGAAAGGGGGGGTTTTAGTCTGGGAAGTCCTTTTGGAGGAGTTGGCCCTACAATGAGATTTTGAAGAGAGGGAGAGTACTTGCCTGTTGGATTTGAGGAGGGAGGAAGACGAAGATAAATGAGATGTTACTGGTTCTGTTTTTATCCCAAGAATGCTTTCTTGTGCCATACTTTCCTTACTTTCCTTATGGCAGTCTTCATTTCCAGTTTTCTCATGGTGTAGATGAATGGATTCAGAATCAGAGCAACCACAGTATAAAGCACAGCAAACACTTGATCCTCACCGACGGTGTTAGGAGGAAAAGTGTAGGTGAAAATACAAGGAACAAAAAATATAACCACAACAGTGATATGGGAGCTGCATGTGGAAAGGGCTGTATAATGACCTGAAGCTGAATAGGTTCTTAGGTTATACAGTATGACAGCATAAGAAATCAGCAAGATGAAGAAGGTTACTTAGGAAGCTGTCCCTGAATTGGCAGTGAAGTTCCCAAACACTGCACCTGTCAGCTCTGAACAGGTATTTGGGGATGGCCGGGGTATGGCAATTCTTTAAGCACCGTCTTCTCCATTATCATCCACATGAACAGCAACACCTGAACAGTGGGTCTGAGCAGTTGTGTCAGAAAGTTCTGCTCAGGATCCTGTCAGTTCATGAGAATCCATGTGGCACACAAAAGAATTGCCACATCTGAACACACCCTGGTGTGTTTGGAGGTGAATATAATACCTTTTCCCCATGGGCCAAAGTCTTGAGAGTCTTCTTCTGTCCATTTAAAATTCCTTTACTGGCTTTTATTGAATTGCCCCCACTACTCAAACATTAATAATTTTTTCCTCCAAGTGCAGCCACTGTGGGCAGAAAAGGTGTCAGTTCATTGTTGTATTGTACTCTCCCAAGTGCTTGGTCCAGTGCTCTGGACAGTTCTCGGCACATAGTAAGTGCTTAACAAATATCAAAATTATTATTTCTATTATTAGTAATCACTCAATGAATACAACTGACTGACTGACTGACTGACAGGTCTATCTTACCCTAGAGCCAGCTGAGGTTCCCGTCACTCCTAAAGGACTACAATAAACTCTTAGAAGCCAAAATGGTCTGAGTCTGCTGAATCATTCTTTCTCATCTTCCTGAGTTCAGGCAGAACAGAAAAGCTGTTAGGTGGCACCACGTGCTGAACCAGCCCAAAAAACACTCCATAAAGTACTTAAAGGCATCTGAAGACTCAGGGAATGAGTCTCTAAGGGACCTCAAACTGTCCAGCTATGAACTTTAGTGAATGAGTCTAATGAACTTGGTATCAGTTTCATCATCTGATGAAGAAAGCTTACTTGCTTTTCATTTCAGTTGCTTCCTTTCTAATTCAGGTAACCAAATCTCAACTACTTGCATACTAAAAAAAAAAACAGAAGAGCCAACAGATAGGCTAGCATGATGACTTCTTCTCCTCATCTCCTCCAACTCACCCTTCCACTCTCACTCTCTTTTTCTTAATGGTTTGAGGTAAGTGTTCACTATGTGCCAGACACTATACAAAGAACTGGGGTAGATACAAGATCATTAGGTAGGACACTGTCCATGTCCCACATGGGGCTCACAGTCTTCAACTCTGCTTTATATATGAGGTAACTGAGACACAGAGAAATGAAATGACTTGCCTAAGGTCACACAACCGACAAGTGGAAGAATCAGGATTAGAACCCAGGCCTGTGCTCTTTCCACTAGGCAACACTGCTTCTCTCCTTTCTTCTCCCTTCTAGCTCCCTTCATATTTACCTATATTGTTGCTGCTTTCTACTAATCAGTTCCTTCCTTCTTGCCTCATCTCAGCCGCTCCTCAAGTCCTCTTGATCTAGTGCTCCCTTAAACTCTTCGCAGAGGTGCTTGTTCACACTGAAAGAGCCAAATAACTCATTCACTGAACTAAAATCAGATTCTCAGTGGCCACGTTAACTTGAGAGATCTGATGGGTTTGGATTGTGAAACCCATGAGGTACAGGGTCAGGGTCTAATTCCCATCTGCGGATTTTCTCCCAGACTTTAATACAGTGGGCCACATACAGTGTGTACTTAACAAATGCTGTTACTGATACTGTAATCCATTCCTTTGATTTCAAATGTTAGGGAGAGTCAGTTTCTTGTTGCATATGCATCTGTTCTGGTCGTAGTCCCTTGATAATGTTGTGTAGTTGATGACCGTGGCGAGATTTCATCATAGAACATCCCATAAAGGCAGGAAAGTGCTTTTTCATTGATTAATCTCTATATACAAGTCTCCATTATTGCCTAATACTATACACATGTGGCTGGTTACTGAGTGATGCTTGAATATATTTTGGACATTTATGGACTGCCATAGGCTTAGATTGTAATGGGTTTGGGGTTTAAATTTAAAAAGGACCATTATTTTAGCCTAAACCTAAACATTAGTTATAATCTAAACCTGGAACTAATCACACAGTGTGTAGAGCTGGAGAGAGAGGGGTGGAGGTAAAGGGGGAGAGAGAGAGAAAGAGAAAGAGAAGAAAGAAGAGAGAGAGAGTGAGAAAGAGAAAATGTATTGGTTCAAAGGTACCACACTCACCTATTATATTGTTACACTGTACTTTCCCAAGCTCTTAGTACAGTTCTCTGCACATGATAAAGGGCTCAATAAATATCATTAATTGATTCCTCGGGTCAGAAAATATATAAATACATATGTTTATAGTAGACAAATAGTAAAGAATAAATTATCTGCTTCCAAGAACAATAATAACAATAGTTCAGTGTTTAGTAGGTGTCGAATGCACTGTTAAGTGCAGGGGTAGAGACAAGATAATCAGATGGACATAGTCCCTGTTCTAGCCAGGGATCACTGTCTATGGGGTTGGGAAATAAGTTTCTGATTCCTCTTCTCAGATGAGGAAAGTGAGGCCAAGAGCAGTTAAGCGACTTACGGAATCACACTCAGGTTAGTGATGAAGCTGGAATTTGAACCTGGGTCTCCTAACTCTGAGTCCCATCCTTCTTTCAATGTGGTTACACAATTAGATTAACGGGTTCAAGTCTTGATATTTTCCAGGTAAGGCCTATGTCCTTTCATCCAGTGAGGGAGAATAAAATCACCCAGTCTCTTGAATATTAAAGGCAAAATAGAAACAGAAAGCAAACAATTGTCCTCAAATAATTTCTTTCAAGATTAGTTTTCATATGAATTCATGTTGGGATTTGCAAGTTTTAGCATATTAACAAAAATAATTAATTATGGTATTTGTTAAGCACTTACTTTGTGCCAGGCACTGTACTTAGCTCTGTATACTAGTCTCAACTTTATGGAGCCAGTGTCAGAGGTCTGAGGGAGGAATTATATTAAATGCAGGAAGGGCAGATGCAAAATATGCGGAGCAAATGAATTTTTAGGTTCTGAATATATTTGAAAGTTATTTGCAAAGGCAACTTACTGTATCACTGAGAGGAACCATGATGCCACAAACACATTGAAATGAATCACATGGAACACCTGATTTTATTTTTTTATTACCAAATTATGACTGTTCCAGGAGCCATTACACAGGCAAATCACTACTATTGAAAATTGTTCTCGAGGGACATGAAGAGTTTCATGATCTTGAAGATTTTGGAAGAGGAGTAGCCTTGGAGGGAGCCCACCATAGAATGGTTGATAGCTATGTGTTGTTAACCCTGCCACAGAGAGACCAGACATGCTGATGATCATTTGATCTGCATGATATTAAGGATCATGTCTACCAACTCTGTGCTATTGTACTACCCAAGGAATTAGTACAGTCCTCTACATACTGTACGCACTTAAATACAACTGATTGATTGGTACTAGAAGGGGGCCTGGAAATACAACATGTGGGTATGCTAATATGGACTAATGTGTGCATAAAACACATGCTAATGGTAATTCATAATGCCACGTTAAAGTGTACAGAAAACATAAGAAATGGAAGTCAAATTTATGCATTTATTTTCCTTCTGATAACTTTCCTACACAATACCTTTCTCCTGGCATTTTTCATCGTAGTGTAACTTAGCATTCATTCATTCATTCTCTCAATCGTATTCATTGAGCGCTTACTGTGTGCAGAGCACTGAACTAAGCGCTAGGGAAGTACAAATTGGCAACATTTGGAGATGGTCCCTACCCAACAGCTGGCTCACAGGCTAGAAGGGGAAGACAGACAACAAAACAAAACATATTAACAAAATAAAATAATTAGAATAGTAAATACGTACAGGCTAAATAGAGGAATAAATATGTACAAACATATATACAGGTGCTGTGGGGGGAAGAGGTAGGGCAGGGGGGATGGGGAGGGGGAGGAGGGGCACAGGAAAGAGGGGGATCAGTCTGGGAAGGCCTCCTGGAGGAGGTGAGCTCTCAGTAGGGCTTTGAAGGGAGAAAGACCGCTAGCTTGGCGAATGTGCGAAGGGAGGGCATTCCTGGCCAGGGGGAGGATTTGGGCCGGGGGTCGACGGCGGGACAGGCTAGAACGAGGCACAGTGAGGGGGAGGGTGCGGGCTGGGTTGTAGAAGGAAAGAAGGGATATAAGGTAGGAGGGGGCGAGGTGATGGAGAGCCTTGAAGCCGAAAGTGAGGAGTTTTTGCCTGATGAGTATGTTGATTGGTAGCCACTGGAGATTTTTGAGGAGGGGAGTAAGATACCCAGAGCGTGTTTGCACAAAGATGATCCGGGCACCAGCGTGAAGTATAGATTGAATTGGGGAGAGACAGGAGGATTGGAGATCAGAGATGAGGCTGATGCAGCAATCCAGTTGGGATAGGATGAGAGATTTAACGAGCAGGGTAGCGGTTTGGATGGAGAGGAAAGGGCGGATCTTGGCGATGTTGCAGAGGTGAGACTGGCAGGTTTTGGTGACGGATTGGATGTGAGGGATGAACGAGAGAACGGAGTCGAGGATGACACCAAGGTTGCGGGCTTGTGAGATAGGAAGAATGGTAGTGCCGTCAATAGCGATGGGAAAGTCAGGGAGAGGGCAGGGTTTGGGAGGGAAGATAAGGAGTTCAGTCTTGGACATGTTGAGTATTAGATGGCGGGCAGACATCCAGATGGACATATCTTGAAGGCAGGAGGAGACACGAGCCTGAAGGGAGGGAGAGAGAGCAGGGGCAGAGATGTAGATTTGGGTGCCATAGTTGAAGCCGTGGGAGTGAATGAATTCACCAAGGGAGTGAGTGTAGATAGAGAACAGAAGGGGACCAATAACTGACCCTTGAGGAACCCCTACAATAAGGGGATGGTAGAGGGAGGAGGAGCCCGCAAAAGAGAGTGAAAATGAACGGCCGGAGAGATAAGAGGAGAACCAGGAGAGGACAGAGTCTGGATTGTTGGATAGCGTGTTGAGGGGAAGGGAATGGTCCACAGTGTCGAAGGCAGCTGAGAGATCGAGGAGGATTAGGATATAGTAGGAGCCGTTGGATCTGGCAAGCAGGAGGTCATTGGTGACCTTTGAGAGGGCAGTTTCCGTGGAATGTAGGGGACGGAAGCCAGATTGGAGGGGGTCGAGGAGAGAGTTGGCGTTGAGGAATTCGAGGCAGCGCGTGTAGACGACTTGTTCACGGAGTTTGGAAGGGAATGGTGGGAGGCAGATAGGGCGATAAATAGAAGGGGAGGTGGGTTCAAGCATGTAGATGAAGCGGTTGAACATGTGGGCGATGATGGTGTAAAAGAGGGAAAAAGCTTTATCCTCACTGATGGAATTGGCCACGGAAATATAAGTAAAGATGAAGGGCAAGAAAAACATGTGTACCACAGCGATATGCGAACCACAGGTAGAGAGATATTTGCGCCGACCCTCTATGGAGTGTTTCATCAGGGCGGATAAAATGATGAAATAGCAAACAATCAAGGCAAAATTAGTTAATAGGGAAAGAGCAGTAGTGCTGTCAATAATTAAGACGTTGACAAAATAGGTCTCAGTGCAGGCGAGCTTCGGCAGAGGAAGCACGTCACAGAAATAGTGGTCAGCTTGATTGGGGCCTCAGAAAGGTAGCTGTACCATGATGAAAATCTGCATGGGATAGAATGCAGAAAATCCCCTGGCATGGCATGGTTTTCTTCAGCCAGATAAGCATTTTAGGAAGGTGCTTGAAGTAGAAATAAAGGAGCAGAATTTCCAAGTTAAGCAGCATTTCTTCACCTGTTCACTGAAGACACTTATAAGAAGAAAGAACTGATGTCTCTAGGCTCAGGAAGGAACTGGAGTCTTATCCTGGCTCTCCCACTGGATGTGTGTGATCTTCAGTAAGTCACTCAACTTCTCTGTGCCTCAGTTACATCACGTATAAAATGGGGATTAAGCCTGCTAGTCCCATGTGGGAGACGGACTGTGTCCAACTGGATTAGCTTGTATCTACCCCATTGTCCAAGTACACTGCCTGACACATAGTAAGCGCTTAATAAATACCATTTGAAAAAAGAAAAAAAAGAAGCAAAAGTCTTGACCCTACTACCACGCATCATGCTTGCAAAAATCATCTAGTAGACGGTACACTACTGATTGTCTACCTGCCAAGTGAGGGGAAAATTTACCTTCACATAATAACATAAAACCGCAAAGGAAATATCTAAACATTCTCATGGGGATAGTTCCTTAATGCTCCCCTTACTTCTACATCATGTTTTTCAAACTCCATGTATATGCACATTAATGTCTCCAGCATTCTGAAAGCTATTTTCCCCAACATTGATCTTCCATTCTAGTAGGTTTCCCATTTTATTTTATTTAATGGGAGCCATCTCCCTATTATGAGTTTATTTTTCTTTTGAGTCCTAAATCCTCACATCATAGTTTCAATTACAGAAGAACTTATCACTGAGAACACTGCCCCCTTTCTTTAAATGAAAAATATGATCTCAAATAAATCCGTTCCATTGAGCAATTCCGGGACTCCCCAACTTGTTTAAAAGATCTCAGCCTGATGAATTAGTACCTTAGTAATATTATGCAACAATATTAATGCACTAAGCGTTGTAAAGATGATTTTGATCATCTTTTTTGAAATGCTTACTGTGTGCCAGGCACTATACTAACTGCTGGAGTAGAAGTAAGATAATCATTTTAAACATAATCTAGATTCCTCATGGGCCTTTGCTCCCCGGGGTTTCGGGGGCAACTCTCGGGTTCTTACCCTCTCCGGGTCTTCGGACGTCTCCGGACGCAGGCCGCGCGTTCACACCAGGAAGAGTCAGCCAGAGGTCCAAAGCTTGGTTGCCGTTTATTTGCTATCAGCGATTACATGGTTAATAAAGAGAGAGAGAACGAGAGAGAGAGAGAGAAGGAGGGAGAGAGAGTACCTGTGTGTGTGTGTGCATGTGCGTGCACCCCCCCTTGCCTTGTTCGTCTCTTATACCCCCCGTTGCCCGGGGGCAGGATTTTCTCAGGCCATGTAGCACACTCACTCGCCACCCTCCAGCCACTAGCCTAGCAACATCTCTGTCCATCACGAAGCGTTTGCTCTGGCTGGCCCCCAGCCACCCGTTGCCAACCATTGCTGGCTGCGGATATGGCCTTGAGGTTGCCTCCGAGCTTTGCAGGTGCAAGCTTGTTTTTCTTGCCCTGGTCCCTTTATCTCCTGTTGTTGAGTCTGTTTGGCTTTGAGCCGTTGGGTACAGTTTGTGTGCACATACTCCCTGTCTTTCCCACGCTCCCCACGATGGGCCTCAGAGTTTCAATTTCCATTTTACAGATGAGGTAACTGAGGCACACTGAAAGAAGTTTAGTGTCTTGCCCAAGGTCACACAACAGACAAGTGGAAGAAACAGCATTAGAACCCAAATCCTCTGAATACTAGATTTGTGCTCTTTCCACTAAGCACACTACTTCCCATTTAAAATCATAAAAGCTGCCACCTCCATGTCTGAAAAGAGTTTTCAACCCCGTTCTGTGCCTCATCTACCAGTAAGGAGGGACTAAGGCAATTGTATGAGTAGATCCCACTGAGAGCCCTGCTTTACACATAAACATTTAGTAGAAACTATATCTGTGAAAACCCACATCTGCCATTGCTTCAAATTTCACATCAAAGACATACCTCCCTCTCTCTAGTAGCTTACAATTAATTTTAACAGCAACTGAAGACCGTAATTAGCTTTCCATCCCATTAAGCAGGAGTTATTCCTTTACCTGAAGATATTTTATTTGAAATGTCATAGGATAATAGATGGCTGTATTAAATATAGGCACTGAGGTGGCAGAAGGGATGTTTATGGTCTGATAAACAGTAAGAATTCTCGTTTCCCCTAGCCTAGGAGAAAACCTGGGATGATTGTGCAGAGATTAGTTGGGTGGACAGAATAAGACAGATGCAGGAGGGGAAGACATGAGATGTGTACATTCATTTCACCTGCCTGATTTTCACTCCAAATGTGGCTTCCTAAACGATAGCTTTCTCATAGCCGTTTTCATCTCTCTGTTCCTCAGAGTGTAGATGAGGGGGTTGAACATGGGGGCGATGATGGTGCAAAACAGAGCAAGCAACTTATCCTTATGGAAGGTCTGGGTTTGGCCGGAGGTTAATGAAGATGGAGGACAAGAAAAACAATGCCACCATGGTGATGTGGGAAGCGCGGGTGCAGAAGGCTTTGCGACAACCTTCCAAAGAGCGGGTACTCAGACTGGCTAAAGTGGTGACATAAGAGAAGAACAGACTATAAATGAGAACAATGTAGCTGTCCCTGGATCGAGAGGACTAAAAATCCTATTATGTCAGTATCTGCACAAGCCAATTTCAGGAGAGGGTAAACATCGCAGAAATAGTGATCAATTTTACTGGGGCCACAGTAGGGCAAAAAATAACAAGGATCCACTGGACGATGAAATGGAGAAATCCTCCTCCCCAGCACACTGCAACCACTGTGGCACACCGCTGCTTGCTCATGACAGCCACATAGTGCTAGGGTTTGCAGATCGCAACATCATGATTGTAGGCCATCATCACAAGGATAAAGACCTCAATTCCACCAAATAAGTGCATGGTAAAGAACTGCATCATGCAGTCCTGGAAGGAGATGGTTTTTTTCTCAGACAGCAAATTTCTGACCAATTTAAGAGTCACCGTGGAAGTGTAGCAGAGAACCATGAGGGACACAGGCCAGGGAAGAAGTACATGGGCTGTTCAATGAGGGAACTGCCTCTGACAGTGATGAGGATAATGAGATTCCCTAAAGAGGATTGGAAAGTAACAGCCCAAAACAAAATATCTGCAAATTCCTGTCACTGCACAGACCTAAGATTACAAATTCCGTGATGTTCTTCCTATTTTCCATCTTAAGAATGAAGAATATTTACCTGAAATGATTGCAAAATGAAATATAAATAACATTTAGAGAATTGCAGTGACGAGTTCATTCTACTTATAACTGAATATTACTTACAATACTGTGTTGATGTATATGAAAACACTGCAAGAGAAATTTTATATCTTTTCTGGATATACATCCTTTTCATTTCTAGTGAGGTGATTTTTTTTATTCATTAAGTGCTCACCATGTACCAGGCATTTTGTTAAGTACCAGAATACAGGCTAATTGGTTAGGAAATAGTCCTTCTTCAATATAGGGTTCACAGTCTAAGAAGTAGGGAGAGGGAAAACTTTATCCCCATTTTGCAGTGGAGAAAACTAAGGTACAAGAGAAGAAGCCTGGTGTAATGGAAAGAGCACAGGCCTGGGAGTCACCAGATTTGGGTTCTAAATCCAACTCTCCCAAATGCCTGCTGTGTGACCTTGACAACCTCATTTAATGTCTATTTACCTCAGTTTCCCCATATTTAAAATGGGGATTAAATTATATTTCCCTCCTACTTAGACTCAGTGCCTCCATTTTTTAATGTTACTTATTAAGCGCTTACTATTTGCCAGGCACTGTTCTAAGCACTGGGATAGGTACACTGAGTAGAGAAGCTGCGTGGCTCAGTGGAAAGAGCCTGGGCTTTGGAGTCAGAGGTCATGGGTTCAAATCCCGGCTCCATCACCTGTCCACTGTGTGACTTTGGGAAAGTCACTTCATTTCTCTGGGCCTCAGTTACCTCATCTGTAAAATGGGGATGAAGACTGTGAGCCCCCCATGGAACAGCCTGATCACCTTGTAAACTCCCCAGCACTTAGAACATTGTTTTGTACATAGTAAGCGCTTAATAAATGCCATTATTATTATTACCATTGCAAGCTAATCAGGTTCGACAGGGTGTGTGTTCCACATGTTGACATGCTGAAGCAGCTGGCTTAGTGGAAAGAGGACGGGGTTGGGAGTCAGAGGTCGGGGGTTCTAATCCCGGGTCTGCCATTTGTCAGCTGTGTGACTTTGGACAATTTACTTAACTTCTCTGTGCCTCAGTTACCTCATCTGTAAAATGGGGATTAACACTGTGGGCCACACATGGTACAACCTGATTCTTTGTATTTGCCCCCGTGTTTATAACAGTGCTTGACACATAGTAAGTGCATAACAAATGCCATAATTATCATTATTATTATTTTACATGATTTGCCCAAGGTCAAGCAGCAGACAAGTGTTGGAGACAGGATTAGAACCCTGGTCCTTCTGACTTTCAGACCCATACTTTATCCACTAGGTCACACTGCTTGTCTGCACTGATTATCTTTTATCTATCCTAATACTTAGTATAGTGCTTAGCACATAGGACTTAACAAATCCCATAATAAAAATAATAACAAAAATAATTATCCTGAATTTACTTTTGTGTATAACACAGAGTACATGCTTAACACTGTTATAAAACATCTGGAGTAAATACAAGTTAATGAGGTTGGACATAGTCGCTGTCCCACACACTCTTAATCCCCAGTTTTGACATGAGATATCTGAGGTACAGAGAAGTGAAGTGACTTGCCCAAGGTCATACAGCAGCTATGTGGTGGAGCCGGGATTAGAACCCAGTCCGTTCTGCCTCCCAAGCCTGTGCTCTGTCCACTAGGCCATGCTGCTTCCCATATCCAGGTCTCTCACTCCCAGTCTTTCATTCATTCAATCATATTTATTGAATTATCTACTGCATTATTATTATCTACTGTGTGCAGAGCACTGTACTAAGCGCTTTCCAATGGGAGATAGTTCCCAGCAACACATATATTCCTCTAGAGATCATATCTGTCGCATGAGGAAGTTTCAGAATTCAAACGATCTGATTTCCTTTTTCTAATAAATCCCACTCTCCTTTGAATCTAGGCCTTATCATGGCGGTAGAGTTTTTGTATGCTGATGAAGCTTAGAGCTTAGAGCAAGAGAGCTATTCTCTCAGCAGGGTTACCCATACTGGAAAGATCTGTGCCAAAGCATCAGACGAAGTTGATTCACCTGTACTGGGCAGCAGTGGCACGGGAAAAGGCGTAATGGTAATGCCCCGATCTGCTTCTTAATATACATTCCTAAAATGCTGACTCCTCCCTCTGGGCGAGTGGGCCATTTTCCCAGGATGTCTATCTGATTGGGAACAGTTCCCACTCTGCTACCTTGTAGTGTAGCCTTGCTGTGGGTTACTTACACCAAACCCCCTCGTACCAGTTTAGCCCTCCCTGTATTCCCAGGATGTAGCTATAAACAGCTGATAGCAAGGTCTGCTCTAACGTAGTCTGCGGCGGCTATATAAACCTCGCCCATAGATTCGGGTGGTTGTGGTGTGCTGTTCGGGGTCCTCCAGAGCCGGTCTGTGAGTATACTTCCCCAAAATAAACCTCTATAAACCTCTATCCCCTTCTAGACTGTGAGCCCATTGTTGGATAGGGACCTTTTCTATATGTTGCCAATTTGTACTTTCCAAGCGCTTAGGTCAGCACTCTGCACACAGTAAGGGCTCAATAAATACGATTGAATGAATAGAACTCAGCAAACCGGCGTGGTCTGCCTCCTTTTCAGAATTCCTGGGCCCTCCCGTTACGCATGGATGACATCAGGCGGGATTTGCTGGAACAATTTGGTGTTGCCAGCGGGATTCCGAGGAAGGAGGCATGGGGAAGGGGCCAGTGGCGGGGGAAATCTCGGGGTGGCCCTGGAAAAGGGGGGCGGCGGCGGTAGCCTGGCCCCTCCTGTGGGCTGCCCCCTTGACGACCGAAGCACAATTAAGGGCAGAAGCCCGCCTCCAGAGTCTGGAGGATGAATTAGCCCGGGAATGGGATTCATTCATTTAATCGTATTTATTGAGCGCTTACTGAGGGCAGAGCACTGTACTAAGCGCTTGGGATGCCCGGACCTCCACTACACTATTGGCCTCTGGGCTGTCGGACTGCCTGAAAGAGCAAAGGAAGGAGATGGAGGAACAGGGACAGAGATTGGGACATTTTGCCTGCCAGTTGTGTGAGACTGGGGGCGTTGAATGCCCTGGCAACAAGTGCGTACCATTATCTCCCGACTGGAGTGGAACGTGAAACATGGAGCCCCTGGGAGGAGGGGAAGGATAGTGATGAAGCTGAGGGCGACGGGGCGGAGGTGGAGGACCCTAGGGGGTTGACCCCATTGCGACGCCTCCCCTAGGAGCTAGGCCAAGGTCTCCCCCAAGTCTGGGCCCTGGTGGGTGACCAAAGGCCTCACTTGGAGCTAGTGATTTACCAGTTCCGCACTAACAAGAAGCGCGTTTTAGCTTTAGTAGGCACAGGGGTGGAGTGCGCCCTCATCTGCGGTAACATCTCCCACTTTCAGGGGCTCATAACGGCTATCGACGTATATGGTGGGACGGCTATCAGAGTTAAAGCAGCAATGTTGACCTTCAAGTTCGGCCGCCTAGCCCTGGCATCATATCAGATGTACATCTCCCCCATAGCGGAGTATATTCTAGGGGTGGACATACTGCTGTAAAGGCATGGGGGTAGGAAATTTAACCAATTTGCCTTCAGGGTCAGTGCTATCAATTTGGAAGATCAGAGGAAATGCCTTTGAGAGAAGGCACCTCCCTCTAGCGAAGGGTTACCTCCCTCAAGTGAATGATTGTCCTCTCCAATCAATGGCCCCTCCCTTTAGAAACTAATTGGGAGTAAATTTGCCAGGGTGCTCCCAGCCTAGAAATAACTGTAGAGGTGGTGATTTAATCATGATTTCTGAAATTCTACTGCAGTTAATCTTGCTAAATTGGTAAAACTGGTAATATAATTGAACCTGGAGTTGTCCTCTCCTTAAGTGAATTTCAAGACGTAACTAAAATAGAGTTAGGCTGAGAAACTTTGTCAGCCATTGATCTTAGGGAGTCTGATAAGGGGACAACTGCACACAAAGTTCACATTTAATTGCTAAATATTACAAGTAGAATGTATAAAAAATGGGGTTAATTGTTCATCCTTATTTGTTAAATTGGTTCAGGTGGTCTTTAATATAAAATTTCCTTTATGTTAAGGTAACCATATAAATTCTGTGTGATGTCTCTGCTATAGCTTAGCTAACGGGACTAAAAACAGGTGTATGTTATTCAGTATCATACATATGATGTACAGATCTGGATGTCTACTTTGTCTTTACAATTTTCCTTTTAAGGGATTGGGAAAGTTTAGCCATCATATCCCCAGGATTTGGAAAGCAACAGAAGGATAATAATAGGAAAGATTGTTACATTGTTATCATTTCCAAGAATGTGTAAAGAACAATTGTTAAATGTTACTAGGAAAGGTATTATTTCAAACTTTATCCATTATATCTGGCTATATGCTGCTCCTGGGTACTTGTCTGCCTCACAATGTTATGGTTAGGATTGCCTGACATCCAGACACGTCCAGCAAAGGAAACATCATTGAATGGCCTCCTCATCCCCTGAAAGGTCAGAAATTCACCTAGACCTGTGACTCAGAAGTACAGGATTGTTTTCTTACATTACCCATAGGGAAGTCCTCTAAGCAGCATTGCATTTAGGCATCCCCCTTGCGCAAGATCATTGTACTCAAGTAGAGAGGGTTAAGGTTAGTAAGAGGAGCTGCAGGGTCGTTCTTTCCTGTGCTCATCTCCAGTCCCGTTCGAGATTTGCACCAGGCCACGTGCGGATGTCATGTTTTTCTCTTACAAGGCTCTGTTCGGGCAACTCCCCATGAAGAGCAGTGATCTATGACCTGAGCGAACCTCCCTGCTAAAGGGGAGAATGATGGCTGAACGAAATTGTATGTGTATGAAGGGTTACAGGAAGTGTATGTGAAGAAGAAAGAGAAGAGGCCCAGGGAATTCGAGACGCCCTCGACGTGTTTTCAAATCTTGAAATGACGCTGCGGTGACCTCTACATTGCCTAGGGTTAAAGGGGTTAAATGTTGGAGAAAAAAATCGTACGAACCTCAGCCAATCCCTGAGCCCTAATTTGCTTATCCACACGATAAGATGCTGAACCAGGATTCGGTAAAGATTCGCTAAACCCCGAGGTATCCTAGCGAGTCTCAGCCAATCCCTTAAATCTTATCTACCAACCCATGCATACAGCAAGTTACCTTGAATGACACTCGAACTTTGCGGTCGAGGGGGCATCAATAATTAGATGTAAATGGGAAATTCCACCGTCTTTTAGGAATATGAGAACCTGCAGGTGGGACTTCCTGAAGTCAATCAATCAATCATATTTATTGAGCTCTTACTGTGTGTAGAGCACTGTACTAAGCTCTTGGGAAGTACAAGTTGGCAACACATAGAGACGGTCCCTACCCAACAGTGGGCTCACAGTCTAGAAGGGGGAGACAGAGAACAAAACCAAACATATTAACAAAATAAAATAAATAGCACAGATATGTACAAGTAAAATAAATAAAGAGTAATAAATATGTACAAACATATATCCATAAATACAGGTGCTGTGGGGAAGGGAAGGAGGTAAGGTGGGGGGATGAAAAGGGGGAGGAGGGGGAGAGGAAGGAGGGGGCTCACTCTGGGAAGGTCTCCTGGAGGAGGTGATTTCTCAGTGGGGCCTTGAAGGGAAGTCTCCATTGGCACCATGGTAACCCGCCAGTCACTAACCCCAGCGAAGGATCGAGGTTCACCCTAAAGCTATAACCCTTTAAAAAGCGCCTTTCTCCTGGTGAGCCATTTTAGGGTTAACCTCGAGACTGGTCATGCCTGTCTGCTCTATGTCATTGTACCTTTTCTTTCTCTGTTGCGCCAAGTAGGACTACCTCCCACTGGGGCCACGAACCTTGTCTCGAGACAGGCGTACGATCCGGGAATGTGAGAGAAATTTCCCTAACAGTTTGGCATCCAATAAGGGCCTATGAAAACCAGACTCTTTGCGAGTCCCGTCGGCGAACGCAAAGCCTGTTCAATGCGTCGCGCATTGTCGGCCTCCACAAGATCCGGATGGGGCGAATATGCGTCACCGCAGCTTCAGAGAAGCTGGCAACAATGGCTCCCCTGTGTTGGGAACAAGCAGCGGACGCCCCCGCCTGTCTGAACACATTGCCTTGGGTCTGGCGTCGGCTGGACCCCCACGGACTATGCACCAGATTGTATGAGCGGGGCAGGAAGGGTGGAGTGTAATGGAATGTCCCGGCCCCGGCCTGTTCTTCCGTGCTCTGCTTCTTATTATATGTCCCTAGAATGCTGTCTCATCCCTCTGGGCGAGCGGGCCATTCTCCCAGGATGTCTATCTAATTGGGAACAATTCCCACTCCACAACCTTTTAGACTGTGAGCCCACTGTTGGGTAGGGACTGTCCCTACATGTTGTCAACTTGTACTTCCCAAGCGCTTAGTACAGTGCTCTGCACACAGTAAGCGCTCAATAAATACGATTAATTGATTGATTGATTGTAGCCTTGTTGTGGGTTGCTTATACGAAGCCCCCTCGTACCAATTAGTCCTCCCCGTGTTCCCAGGATGTAGCTACAAACAACTAATAGCGAGCTCACAGTCTGCAGCAGCTGTATAACCCCCGCCCCCCAGAGTGTTGTGGGGTTGTGGTGTGCTGTTCGGGGCCCTGCCACCACCCAGAGCCTATCTGTGAGTACACGTCCCCAAAATTAACCTCTATAACTCATCAAACTGGCGTGGTCTGCCTCCTTCTACGGAATTCCTGGGCCATCCCGTTACGCAGGGACAGCATCGGGTGGGATTTGCCAGAACAAAAGGACTTCCATATTTTTGATCAAGAAAACGCTATGAACTACATACCCGAACAAGTACAGAGGAAAGTGGGATGTTCTGGAGAAGACGTGTCCAAGGAGTCACCAGGTGTCAGAAATGATTCAAAGGCATTCGACAACAACAATATAGACCATCAGTCACGGGATTCCTTTAAGGACCACCTAATTAGAACCAAGAAATCACATGATGGTGTCTATTCAGATATTTTTTAAACGGTCCTGGAGATCTGCCAAAGGGGAAACGGTGGACTAAAAAAAAAAGAATTTTATCTGTCTCACAATATTTCAGAATTAAGATTGTGATTTTTGGTGAAGACCAAAATTCACAATCCATGCTCAATTTTCGAAGGATAGTCAGCCAATACGAACCTAGGTCATTGCAATCTGGCTTCCTTTTTATATTAAAACGACTAGGAACCTGCACAGGAAAAGTTCATGAATAAAAGAAGGAGAACTGAGAAATTGAGAAAACTGTTGTTATAAAAAAAGAAAATAAATAATCTTACCCATTCGCTTGTCTTCCCACAGGGATGCATTTCTGTGGGCTTGGCTCTTTATAAAGAAAAAGCTTTTCAGAGATGCATCAAGACAGAACTCAATTCTCAATGAAAGTACAACCTTCACATTGGATGGAGGCAGTTTCCAAAAAACTGGAGTTTCTGAATCCTGAGTCATCTCTGGTTTCCCGAGAGTCAAATTCATTTCCCTGGTGCTGTCTGAGACGTGCAACCTCACTGACCAATGTCTGAACTCAGTGGGAAAACAATAAAAGACGGCTCCAAAGTTTTTCCCCTTGACAAATCAAATGCTTGGTGCAGAGCTATCTTTGGGAACAATTTTGCCTAAAAGACTCAGCTGTTAAAGCAAAACATTTTAAAGGTCCAGGGACTCTGCCAGCTCCCAAAGTACCTGAAGATCTTCCTTATCAGAGGTGGTGGTGGAACAAATCCAGTAACTTTTCTTTATCACGTTGAAAACAAATTTGAGTACAGCTTCGTAGTCACTGCTATGAATTCTATGACTGCCCATATTTTAGATTATAATTTAACCATTTGCTGATTATTTTCTTCTCCCGTTTATACCCTCTCAAACACCCAGTCAGTTCATTTTCACTCACAGCCAGCCATACAACTTAGACACCTTTAAAGAACTTACTGATTCATTTAACCATCCTTCCATTTTATTTTTTATCCAATTGGAAGTTATTCTGTACCTCTTACTGCCAATAGATTGCAAATTCTTGAGGCCAGGGATTATGTCTTTTATCTTTATTATACTCCCTCAATGGCTTAGGTTTTTACTCTGCATACAGTCAATATTCAGTATATAGTAGAATGATTGCTTTATGAACCAGTTACAGAAAGCATACAATAACTCTAAAGGTCAATATAAAGATAAATGTTCACTCACCTTTAAATTTCAAAATATTTCATTCTACTATTTTGCTACAGAATTATGCAGTTTTGAAAACATTGAAGAAACTCACAAATCATCTAGTAAAAAATAGCTTTTGGAAATAATTATACATCATTCACGTGTATTGAAACACAGGTTTACCTATTTCTAAATCATGGCAAACTCTTTCCCAGTGGTCTTTAAATTTTTTCAGAATCAAAGAATCAAATGGAAATTTACTCATGGAGTTTCTCACCCCAGCATGTGGAGAGAAGAGCAATTCATAAACACACAGACCAGCTGTGAGTGGAGAAGGTCTCCTCCAGGAGGTCTTCCCTGAATAAGCGCTCTCTTCATTTACCTTCCCCACACTACCCTCTACAGAGACTCTGCACTTGGCTGTGTACCTCTTAAGAACTTTGGTTTTTACCCCAGCGCCCATCATTTATAGTACACGTCCCTACACTTTAATATTTCCTCAGCTGTAATTTATTTTAATGTCTATCCTGTAAATGGTCAGCTCATTGTGGGCAGGGGTAATGTCTAACAATTCTGCTGTATTGCACTTTCCCAAGTGCTTAGTAAAGTGCTCCTACCGCTTAGTACAGTGGTTTGCAAACAGTAAACTCTCAATAAATACTGCTGAATGAAGCCCAGTGTGGGCAAGCATTGTCTCTTTTTATTGCTTTAGTATGCTTTCCAAGTGCCTAGTAAAATGCTCTGCACGCAGTAAGCGCTGAATAAATGCAATTGAATGAAATGAATGAATGCTCCACACATGGTAAGTGCACAATAAACACTATTGATTAACATCATCCACTCCTGAGCTCAAGTATTGTGGTACTATCACCCAGCACTGTTTTCCCAAGGGAATACTAGTAATCATTATGTTACTTTCATTCATTCATTCATTCAATCATATTTATTGAGCACTTACTGTGTGCAGAGCACTGTTCTAAGTGCTTGGGAAGTACAAGTTGGCAACATATAGAGAAGGTCCCTACCCAACAGCGGACTTACAGTCTAGAAGGGGGAGACAGACAACAAAACAAAACATATTAACAAAATAAAATAAATAGAATAAATATGTACAAATAAAATAAATAGAGTAATAAATACATACAAACATATATACAGGTGCTGTGGGGAGGGGAAGGAGGAAAGGCGGGGGGTGGGGAGCAGAGAAGGGAGAGAGGAAGGAGGGGGCTCAGTCTGGGAAGGCCTCTTGGAGGAGGTGAGTTCTCAGTAGGGCTTTGAAGGGAGGAAGAGAGCTAGCTTGGCGGATGTGTGGAGGGAAGGCATTCCAGGCCAGGGGGATGACGTGGGCCGGGGATCGATGGCGGGACAGGGGAGAACAAGGCAAGGTGAGGAGATTAGCGGCAGAGGAGCGGAGGGTGCGGGCTGGGCTGTAGAAGGAGAGAAGGGAGGTGAGGTAGGAGGGGACGAGGTGATGGAGAGACTTGAAGACGAGGAGTTTTTGCCTGATGCGTAGGTTGATTGGTAGCCACTGGAGATTTTTGAGGAGGGGAGTAACATGCCCAGAGCGTTTCTGCACAAAGACGATCCGAGCAGCGGCATGAAGTATGGATTGAAGCGGGGAGAGATAGGAGGATGGG
Organism: Tachyglossus aculeatus; assembly: GCF_015852505.1. NCBI lineage: Eukaryota > Metazoa > Chordata > Mammalia > Monotremata > Tachyglossidae > Tachyglossus > Tachyglossus aculeatus. The sequence continues at coordinate 160,401 of NW_024044866.1, read as the reverse complement.
AGATCGGAAAGGAGGCTGATGCAGTAGTCCAGTCCGGATAAGATGAGAGCTCGAACAAGCAGGGTAGCGGTTTGGATGGAGAGGAAAGGGCGGATGTTGGCAATGTTGCGGAGGTGAGACCAGCAGGTTTTGGTGACGGATTGGATGTGAGAGGTGAACGAGAGAGCAGAGTCGAGGATGACACCAAGGTTGCGGGCTTGTGAGAAGGGAAGTGTGGTAGTGCCATTTACAGTGACAGGAAAGTCAGGGATAGGGCAGGGTTTGGGAGGGAAGACAAGGAGTTCAGTCTTGGACATGTTGAGTTTTAGATGGCAGGCAGACATTCAGATGGAGATGCCCTGAAGGCAGGAGGAGATGCGAGCCTGGAGGGAGGGAGAGAGAGCAGGGGCAGAGATGTAGATTTGAGTGTCATCAGCGTAGAGATGATAGTTGAAGCTGTGGGAGCGAATGAGTTCACCAAGGGAGTGAGTGTAGATCGAGAACAGAAGGGGACCAAGAACTGACCCTTGAGGAACCCCTTCAGTAAGGGGATGGGAGGGGGAGGAGGAGCTCGCAAAAGAGACTGAGAATGAATGGCCGGAGAGATAAGAGGAGAACCAGGAGAAGACAGAGTCTGTGAAGCCAAGGTTGGATAGCGTGTTGAGGGGAAGCGGGGTGGTCCACAGTGTCGAAGGCGGCTGAGAGGTCAAGGGGGATTAGGGTAGAATATGAGCCGTTCGATTTTGCAAGCAGGAGGTCATTGGTGACCTTTGAGAGGGCAGGTTCCGTGGAATGTAGGGGACAGAAGCCAGATTGGAGGGGGTCGAGGAAAGAGTTGGCATTGAGGAATTCGAGGCAGCCCGTGTAGACGACTCTTTCAAGGAGTTTGGAAACGAGTGGTAGGAGGTTGATAGGGCGATAACTAGAAGGTGAGGTGGGGTCAAGAGAGGGATTTTTTAGGATGAGAGAGATGTCGGCATGTTTGAAGTCAGAGGGGAAGGAACCAGTGGAGAGTGAGCGGTTGAAGATGGAAGTTACACAGAAGACATGTGGCAGAGCTGGGATGAGAATCCAGAACCTTCTGACTCCTAGGCCTGTGCTGTATTCATTAGACCATACTGCTTCCCTGTGTCTCCCTACCCCTCCAAAACCGCCAATAATTGCTCATCCATCTCCTCCTCAAACAGAAAGTCCTATCCATCTGCTTTAAGACACATCATCAGCTGCCTATTCCTACCTCACCTCGCTGATCTACTTACATGCCAGCTGCAAATCTTGCTCCACTTGCATCGGTGCACTTGAATCTATACTTGTTGAAGTACTAAAATAGCCCAGTCCCACAGGTTTCATGTTAATGTCCCTACACTTTACCTTCTCCTCTATATGCTGTTTTCTTTTTGTTTGTTTGTTTTTAAGTCCCTCCTATCGTTCTGTATTGTATGCTCTGCGAACAGGTATCATGTCTATCGACTCGGTTGCACTATGCACTTCCAAGAACTTAATACAGTGCCTTGCACACGGTAAGTGATCAACTCATTAATTCGTTGTCATATTTATTAAGAGCTTACTTTATGCAGAGAAGTGTAATAAGCTCTTGGGAGACTACAATATACCAAATAACGGAAACATTCCCTGCCATTCCATTGACTGCATAAGTCAGGGTGGGCAAAGATGTCTCCAAGCAGAGTCACATTTAGAGCCTGCACTGCTATGTCGGGCTCTCCTCACATCACACCGGTCCAGCCCGAACCGGTTCCCCTCGGCCCAGCCCTGTTCAGCCCGGCCCTGCCCAGATCTCCTTAGCTCCCACCGGACCGGCACTGCATCCAGCTCCATTTCTTTCCTTCTACAGCCCTGCCTCCTTCTACAGCTCAGCCTGCACCCTCCACTCCTCTGCTGCTAATCTCCACACCATGCCTCGTTCTCGCCTGTCCCGCCGTCGACCCCCAGCCCACGTCATCCCCCTGGCCTGGAATGCCCTCCCTCTGCACATCCACCAATCTAGCTCTCTTCTTCCCTTCAAAGCCCTACAGAGAGCTCACCTCCTCCAGGAGGCCTTCCCAGACTGAGACCCTCCTTCCTCTCCCCCTCCTCCCCCTCCACATCACCTCCGCTTTACCTCCTTCCCCTCCCCACAGCACCTGTATATATGTGTGTGCGTATTTATTTATTTATTTATTTTATTTGTACATATTTATTCCATTTATTTTATTAATATGTTTTGTTTTGTTCTCTGTCTCCCCCTTCTAGGCTGTGAGCCCACTGTTGGGTAGGGACCACCTCTCTATGTTGCCAACTTGTACTTCCCAAGCGCTTAGTACAGTGCTCTGCACACAGTAAATGCTCAATAAATACGATTGAATGAATTGAATGAATCTCTTCAGGGTACAACCCTGCGCTCCCTAAGACAGCCGGGTTAAAGACTATAGCACAATTATCTCCTGTGATCTCAACCCATTTTGAAATCTTGCCCAAATTCCAACCATAGCCCTTGTTTGAGTTATAGTCCTAACTCTTGCAGTGTGGTCTAGTGGGTAGAACATGGGCCCCACTCCAGTCAATACTACACTCTGCTGCCTAGATAATTTTTCTACAAAAAACGGTCAGGACCATTTTCTCAACTTCTCAAGGAACTCCAGGGCCTGCCCATCCACTTCTTCATCAAACAAAAACTTCTTACCATTTGCTTTAAAGCACTCCATCACCTTGCACCCTCCTACTTCACCTCGCTACTGTCTTATTATAACCCAACCCGCAAACGTCACTCCTCTAATGCTAACCTTCTCACTGCACCTCGATCTCATCTATCTCACCACCAATCCCGCACCCAAGTCCTGCCTTGGCCTGTAACGCCCTCCCTCCTCAAGTCCAACAGACAATTACTCTCCTTCTCTTCAAAGCCTTATTGAAGGCATATCTCCTCCAAGAAGCCTTCCCTGACTATGCTCCCCTTTTCTCTTCACTTCTGCACCACCCTGATTTGCTCCCTTTGTTCATCTCCATTTCCAACCCTACGTAGGTATATATCTGTCATTTTAGTTATTTATACTAATGTCAGTGTCAATCCCCTTGACTATAAACTCAATGTGGGCAGGTAATGTGTGCGTTTATTGTTGTAGTGTACTCTTCTAAGACGTAATACAGTGCTCTGCCCACATTAAGTACTCAATAAGTACAATTGAATTAATGAATGAACTGTGAGTCAGAAGAACCTGGGTTCTAATCCTTTCTCTACCACGTTCAGCTTTGTGACATTTGTGAAGACACTCAACTTCTCTGTGCCTCAATTACCTCATTCATAAAAGGGACATTTAAGCTTGTTAGCCCCATGTGGGACACAGACTGTGTCCAACCAGATTAGCTTGTACCTACCCCAGTACTTAAGTACAATGCCTACTACATAGAAAGCACTTAACAAATACTGAGCCTAGCACCCCTCATCAAGCTTCCAAAAATCAACTTGTAGGTCGTACACGTCTGATTGTTTACCTGCCAAGTGAGGGGAATATTAGCTTCACATTATAACGTAAAACTAACAACATATCGCTCATTCGCTCTTTCGCGAATGACCTCATTCGCTCCCACGGCTTCAACTATCATCTCTACGCTGATGACACCCAGATCTACATCTCTGCCCCTGCTCTCTCCCCCTCCCTCCAGACTCACATCTCCTTCTGCCTTCAGGACATCTCCATCTGGATGTCCGCCCGCCACCTAAAGCTCAACATGTCGAAGACTGAGCTCCTTGTCTTCCCTCCCAAACCTTGTCCTCTCCCTGACTTTCCCATCTCTGTTGACGGCACTACCATCCTTCCTGTCTCACAAGCCCGCAACCTTGGTGTCATCCTCGACTCCGCTCTCTCATTCACCCCTCACATCCAAGCCGTCACCAAAACCTGCCGGTTTCAGCTCCGCAACATTGCCAAGATCCGCCCTTTCCTCTCCATCCAAACTGCTACCCTGCTCATTCAAGCTCTCATTCTATCCCGTCTGGACTACTGCACCAGCCTTCTCTCTGATCTCCCATCCTCGTGTCTCTCTCCACTTCAATCCATACTTCATGCTGCTGCCCGGATTATCTTTGTCCAGAAACGCTCTGAGCATATTACTCCCCTCCTCAAAAATCTCCAGTGGCTACCAATCAATCTGCGCATCAGGCAGAAACTCCTCACCCTGGGCTTCAAGGCTCTCCATCACCTCGCCCCCTCCTACCTCACCTCCCTTCTCTCCTTCTACTGCCCAGCCCGCAAACTCCGCTCCTCTGCCGCTCACCTCCTCACTGTACCTCGTTCTCTCCTGTCCCGCCGTCGACCCCCGGCCCACGTCATCCCCCGGGCCTGGAATGCCCTTCCTCTGCCCCTCCGCCAAGCTAGCTCTCTTCCTCCCTTCAAGGCCCTGCTGAGAGCTCACCTCCTCCAGGAGGCCTTCCCAGACTGAGCCCCTTCCTTCCTCTCCCCCTCGTCCCCCTCTCCATCCCCCCATCTTACCTCCTTCCCTTCCCCACAGCACCAGTATATATGTATATATGGTTGTACATATTTATTACTCTATTTATTTATTTATTTATTTTACTTGTACATTTCTATCCTATTTATTTAATTTTGTTGGTATGCTTGGTTCTGTTCTCTGTCTCCCCCTTTTAGACTGTGAGCCCACTGTTGGGTAGGGACTGTCTCTATGTGTTGCCAATTTGTACTTCCCAAGCGCTTAGTACAGTGCTCTGCACATAGTAAGCGCTCAATAAATACGATTGATTGATTGATTGATTGAACATATCTGGACAGTCTCCTGGGGATGGTTTCTTAATACTCCTCTGACTTCTGCATCATATTGTTCAAACTCCAAGGATATTGTCTCTAGTGTTCTGAAAGCTACTTTTCCCAATATTTATCTTCCATTCTCGTAGGTTCACCATTTTTCCCCACTGATCAGCAGTAATCTCCCAATTCTTAGCTTCCTTCTTTTTCAAGTCCTAAATCCTCACATCACAGTTTCAATTGCAGAAGAAGGTACCACCTAGAACACTGCCCTCTTTCCTTAAATGAAAAACATGATCTCAAATAAGTCCCTTCCATTAAGCAATTCCAGGCTTCCCCAACTGCTTTAAACGATCTAAACCGGGTGAATTATTCCCTTAGCAAATTTTATGCACCAATAGACCGAGCAATGTGAAGATGATTTTTTAATGCTATTTAAGTGCCTATTGTGTTCCAAGCACTGTACTAAGTGCTGGGGTTCACACAAGATAATCAGGTTGGATGCAGTCTAGGTCCCACATGGGACTCAGAGTCTCAATTCCCATTTTACAGATGAGGTAACTAAGGCACAAAGAAAGGAGATCGGTGACTTCCCCAATGTCACTCAGCAGGCAAATGGCAGAGCAGGATCAGAAATAAAGTCTTCTGACTCCTAGACTCCTTCTCTTTACATTAAGTAAGACTGTTTCCCATTTAAAATCCTAAATTCCATTCCCCCACGTTTGAAAAGAGTTTTCAAACCCCTGTCTGTGCCTCACCTACTGTCAAGGTATGAGTAAAACTCACTGAAACCCTGCTTTATACATAAGCATTTCATAGGAACTCTATCAGCTAAAACCCACATCTGCCATCACTGCACAGCACACATCAAAGACGTAACTCCAACTCCAACTTCCTAGAAGCTTACAATTAATTTCAACATCAACTAAAGGTGATAATTAGTTTTCCGTCTCATTGATCAGGAATTATTCCTTTTCCTGAAAATATTTTATTCTAAATGACATAGGGTAATGGACGGCTATATAGACATTCAGATAGAAGAAGAGACGTTTATAGTCTGATATACAGTTAGAATTCAGATTTCCACTGCACAGCACAGCTGGGGGAAATCTAGATATTCGACTGACCTCGTCCACTTCAGATTAGTCCTTCCATGCTTTAACTCTGCCCTCTTCTCTGCCTGGCAAAAATACTTCTACATTCATTCATTCATTCATTCATTCATTCACATTTATTGAGGGCCTACTGTGTGCAGGGCACTGTACTAAGCACTTTGGAAGGATGAATCGGCAACCTGTAGAGACGGTCCCTACCCAACAGTGCGCTCGCAGTTTACAAGGCAGAGACAGACAACAAAACAAAACAGGTGAACATGTGTCAATACCATCAGAATAAATGGAGTTATGGCTATATACACAGCATTAATAAAATCATTATTGTACATATTTACAAATAAAATAAATAGAGAAATAAATATGCACAAACATATAAAGTGCTGTGGGGAGGGGAAGGGAGTAGGGCAGAGGGAGGGAGCGGGGGCGATGGGGAGGGGAAGAGAAGAGGAAAAATGGTTCAGTCTGGGAAGGCTTCCTGGAGGAGGTGAGCTCTCAGTAGGGCTTTGAAGGGAGGAAGAGAACTAGTTTGATGGATGTGCGGAAGGAGGGCATTCCAGACCAGAGAAAGGACGTGGGCCAGGGGTCGACGGCAGGACAGGAGAGAAAGAGGCACAGTGATGAGGTTAGCAGCAGAGGAGCGGAGTGTGTGGGCCGAGCTGTAGAAGAGAGAAGGGAGGTGAGGTAGGACAGGGCAAGATGATGGAGAGCTTTGAAGCCGAGAGTGAGGAGTTTTTGCTGGATTCGAAGATTGACAGGCAACCAATGGAGATTTTAGAGGAGGGGAATGACATGTCCAGAGCGTTTCTGTATAAAGATAATCTGGGCAGCAGAGTGAAGTATAGACTGAAGTGGGAAGAGGGAGGAGGACGGGATATCAGAAAGTAGCTTAACACAGAAATCCAGTCGGGATAGGAGGAAAGATTGAACCAGTAAGGTAGATGTTTGGATGGAGAGGAAAAGGAGGATCTTGGTGATGTTATGGAGGTGAGATGGGTAGGATTTGGTGACGGACTGGATGTGTGTGGTGAATTACAGAACCGAGTTAAGGATGACACCAAGGTTGAGGGCTTGTGAGACTTGAAGGATGGTAGTGCCGTCTACAGTGTCGGGAAAGTCAGGGAGATGACAGGGTTTGGGAGGGAAGATAAGGAGCTCAGTCTTGGACAAGTGGAGTTTTAGATAGTGGGCAGACATCCAGATGGAGATTTCCTGAAGGCAGCAAGAAATACGAGCCTGGAGGGAAGAAGAGAGAACAGGGGTGAAGATTTAGATTTGGGTGTCATCAGTGTAGAGATAATAGTTGAAGCCGTGGGAGCGAATGAGTTCACCAAGGGAGTGAGTATAATAATAACAATAATAATAATAATAGCATTTATTAAGCGCTTACTATGTGTAAACCACTGTTCTAAGCGCTGGGGAGGTTACAAGGTGATTAGGGTGTCCTCCGGGGGTTTTACAGTCTTCATCTCCATTTTACATAGATAGAGATAGCATAGATAGAGAACACCTATCATCATTCATCTTCATCTTCGTCCTTTTTGACACCCATGCCCATTGCCCTCACCAGTTATTCCAGATAGTAGTAATAATTATAGTATTTGTTAAGCGCTTACTATGTGTCAAGCAGATGCGTAACCCCCTCCTGAAACCCTCGGCCCTCTGCATCCCCCATCTCTCACACCTAAAGACCAGGCCCCCTACTTTATTGTGATAACTGAAACCATCAAGCATGATCTTCCCAAAATCTTCCCTGCCCGTCCCAAATCCTTCCCCCTCATGATCCTTCTTCGACTCTCCCATCTTTCCCGACAGCATCTCAAAAGGAGGTCTCTTGCCTTCTTTCATGATCGACCCCCTCCACATGTGCAGCCCGTTGTTGGCTAGGGACCATCTCTATATGTTGCCATCTTGTACTTACCACGCGCTTAATACAGTGCTGTGCACACATAAAGCGTTCAATGAATACGATTGAACATCCCTTCACACCTTTTCAAAACACTTGCCCCCTTTCCTGCTCTCTCCTTAGCTTACAAGTTCAACTATTCGCTCTCCAGTGGCTTCTTTTCCACTGCCTTCAAAAGTACCCATGTCTCATCTATCCTAAAAAAAAAGTTTCTTGACCCCACGGTTCCTACAATTATCGCCCCAACTCCTCCTTCCATTCCTCTCCAAACCCCTTGAGCGAGTGGTTTAGATCTGCTGTCTCCAGTTCTTATTCTCCGGTTCTCTCTCCTTGACCCCCACTCAAATCTAGCTTCCATCCTCTTCAATCCACAGAAGTTTCCATCTCAAAGGTCACCAGTGATGCTCTTCTTTCCAAACCCAATGACCTTTACTACATCCTAATCCTCGTTGACCTCTCAGTTACTTTCAACACTAGCAACCTTCCCCTTCTGTAAACATTATCGAACCTCACCTTCACTAACACTATCCTCTCCTGGATTTCTTAGCTCTCTGGCTGCTGATTCTCAATCTCTTTCATGGGCCACTCCACTGTCACCCACCCCCTAATTGTTCGGGGGATTCCGCAGGTGCAGTTCTGTGCCCTTTTTTATTTTCCATCTACACCCCCTACCTTGAAGAACTCATTAGCTCCCATTTCTTCAACTGCCACCTCTATGCGGATGATTCCCAAATCTACATCTACAGTTCCAATCTCTTTCCCTCTCTGCAGTCTCACATTTCCTCCTGCCTTCAAGACATCTCTACTTGGTTATCCTGCTGTCGCCTCAAAGTCCCTCCCCAGACTTTCCTATCATTTTGTAGATGCCCACATAGTCTCTCATTCAACCCACATATTCAATCCATCACTAGGCCTAGGGCTAAGGATAAAGTTATATTTCATCTTACAGATAGAGTTTCAGCTGGGGTAGCACTCAGGCTAAGGATAGGGTTAAGTTTAGGGGTAAGTCTAATGATAGTCTTAGGGATAGGGTTAAGGTTAAGGTGATAGTTAGGGTTGGGGTTCGGGTTAAAGTTAAGGTCAGAGTTAGGGCAAGGGCTAGGGCTAGGGTTATGGAGAGGATTAGGTTTATTGTAATATTTAGGATTAGTTCTAAGGCTAATATTAGGCCTAAGGTTAGGACTCTGACTAAGGTTAGGGTTAGGGCTAGACCTATGGTTAAGGTTAGGTTTGGGTTCGTGATAGAGTTACTGCTAGGGCTAGGGTTACGGTTAGCACTAAGGATCATTCATTCATTCAATTATATTTATTAAGCACTTATTGTGTGCATAGCACTATTCTATGTGCTTGGGAAAGTACAATACAACAATAAACCGTGACACTCTCGGCCACTGGCATAGGGGTAGGGTTAGGTTTAGGCTTAGGGTTTAGAACAGTACTTTGCACATAGTAAGCGCTTAACAAATACCATTATCATTATTCTTAGGGTCAGGGTTAGTGTTATGGTTAGGTTTAGGGCTAGGGTTAGGGTTAACACTAGGGCTGGATTTTAGGGTTTATGGTTAGGTTTAGGGTTAGGGTTAAGGTTTTGCTTAGGGTTAGCATTAGAGTTGGGGTAGGAATAGGGTTAGCTTCAGGGTTAGGGTTAGTGTTAGGATCAGCATTTGGGGTGGTTTAGGGTTAGGGTGAGGATTAGTATTAGGGTTAGTGGTAGGCTTTTAATCTTGGCCTAGGCCTAGGATTAGGGTCAGGATTGGGACTAGGCCTTGGGCTAGAAGGAGGGTTACTGTTAGGTTTAGGTATAGGGTTAGGTTTATGGCTAGGGCTACGTTTAAGGTTAGTTTTAGGGTTAGGTTAAGGGTTAAGATTAGGATTAGAGTTAGAGTTAGTGATAGATTTCAACCTAGGCCTAGGGCTAGGTTTAGGATTAGGGTTAGTTTTATCTTTAGTTTTATGTTGAGTTTTAGGGATAGGGTAAGGGTTAAAATTAGGTCTAGTGCTCTGGTAAGTGTTAGGGATAGGGATAGATTTAGGGTTAGAGTTAGGGCTAGGGTTAGGGATAGGAATATGGCTAGGAGTATTGTAGACTTCAAGTTAGGAAAAGGGTTAGTTTTAGGGTAAAGTTTAAGGATAAAGCTCAGATAAAGGTTGGGGTTAGGGCTGGGCTTAAATGTAGGGTTAGGGCTCCGGATAGACCAGCGATTAGGGCTGGGTTATGGTGAGAGTTAGGGTTAGGGTTGGGATTAAGGTTATGATGAGATTTATTGTTAGATTTACAATTAGGTCTATGAATAGGCCCTGGTGCTTTATTAGGGTTAGAATTATGGTCAGAGAGAAGGCTAGGTTAATGTTAGGGTTATTATTAGGATTAGGGTTAGGGTTAAGCCTAGGACTAGAGAGAGAATTAGTAATAGGGTTACTGCTAGGGTTAGGCTTATGGTTAGGGTTAGTGTTAGGGTCAAAGTTAGCACTAGGGCTAGGGCTAAATTAGAGTAGAGTTAAATTTCAGGTTAATGTTACTGCTAGGTTTAGGGTCAGGGTTAGGGTAGGATTAGGCTTAGGTTTAGGGCTAGGGTTGGTTGTAGTCTTAAAGCTAGGACTAGGGCACTCAATGTAAAGGCTAGGGTTAGGCCTAGATCTAGGGTTAGAATTAGGGTTAGAGATTGTGTTAATGTTAGAATTAGTGTTAAGTGAGGTTTGGAGTTAGGGTTAGGGTTAGCACCAAAGCTATGGCTCATGTTAGGCATGCGGTTAGGTTTAGGATTATGTTTAGGCTAAGTTCTCAGTCTAGGTTTAGAAGTATTGTTCAGGTTAGCTTTTGGTTATTGGTAGGCTTTAGGCTAGGCCTAGGACTAGGTTTAGGATAAGGACTAGGATTAGGTTTAGGGTTAGGGTTAGGCTAGAGGTAGGGTAAGGTTTAGGTCTTGGGTTAGGGCTAGGGTAAGGGTTATTGATAGGGTTTGGATCAGGGTTAGTGTTAGGTTTAGAGTTAGGATTAGGTTTAATATTAGAAGCAAGCAATAGTTTGTTGCCTTGGAAGAGTTGCAAGGTGAATAGCATTTTCGAGACTGGAAGAGCCCACCCACACGGCCCCCGAGACATGCTTTGAAAGCTCGGGGATTTAGTGTACTGTAGGAGGGCAGGGGACACGAGGTTTCCTGGAACTGTAAAAGGGGAGGGAGCTACAGTCCTCCTTGGACTCCAGGTTGGGAGGGAGCTGAACCTCTTCTGGGACTGTTGGAAGTGGTGGAAGCAGCAGTTCTCCTGGGATTGTAATGGAGAAGAGAGCTGCCCTTCTCTTGGAACTGTGGGAGGAGAGTGAACTGTAGTTCTCCACGGTTGCAGGAAGGGACCTAGGCGTAGCTCTCCAGGGACTGAAGCTGCGGAGGGAGACCAGTTCTCCTGGAACTGTACCTGGGGAGGGAGCAGTAACTCTCCTGAGAGCAGTGCCTCTCTTAGGACTGTATGAGGAGAGGGAGTCACATTTCCCCTGGGACTGTGTGAAGGAATGGAGTCACACTTCTGGAACTGTAGGAGGGGAGGGAGTTGCAATTCTCTGGAGAATGTAGGAGAGGAGACAGCTGCATCTCTCCTGGAACTGTAGGGTAGAAAAGGGAGTCACAACTCTCCTAGAGTTGTTGGAGTAGAGGGAACTGCAGCTTTGCTGGAAATGTAGGAGGTGAGGGAGCCGCAGCTACCCAGGTACTGTGGGAGAGGAGGGAGGCACAGCTCTGCCCAGACTGTTGTGGCGCTGGGAACCGTAATTTTTCTTGGAATGGAGCAGGACAGGGATCCAAAGGCCACCCAGGACTGTAAAAGCGAAGTGAGTCACAGCTCTTCTGAGACTGTAGGAGAAGGAAACCCACTGTTCTGGGAGTGTGGAAGTGGAGGAAAACAGCTCTTCTAGATCAGTACAAAGGGGTGTAGGCACAGCTCTCTTGGCACTGTCGGAGGAGAGAGAGGTACAGCTTTCCTGGGACGCTTGGAGAAAAGGGAGCCACAGCTCTCCTGGGATCATAGGAGGGCATTCAGTCAATTGTATTTATTGAGTGTTTACTGTGTGCAGAGCAGTGCTCTAAGCGTTTGGGAAAGTACAATACAGCAATATAATAGACACATTCCCTGCCCTCAGTGAGCTTACACTCTAGAGGGGAAACTGACACTCATATATTAATAAAATTACAGATATGTGTATAGCTCTGTGGCTGGGAAGGAGGATGAATAAAGGGAGCAGGTCATGACAACACAGAAATGAAGAAATGAAAATAAGTGTGGGGTCTGGCTATGAATGAGAAGAGAAGGAGTTGGGCTTTGGACTTGTGTAGTTGGAGGTGTCGGTGGAACCTAGTAAACATGGTCTCTGCCCCAAGCAATTGGACAATATAGATGGGAGGGGGGACAAAAAATCTCTTCCCGGGAAGGGGGATGTCATACAGGATGACGTAGTACTAAAGGACCGCAGTATCGGTTGAGCACTGGTATAATACTCCTGAGTTCCCACAAGAGGGCAGCTGCCCTGATACCACTGTCCCTGGCCGGCACGTCTGGATTCCCAGAGCCCCGCTGCCATCCAAAGAAAATCACACGATCAGCGAAAAGCAGCGAAGCCAGTGGGAAAGGGCGCAGGGCTCGGGGGTGGGATACCCGGTAACCATGTCCCAGCTGTGTCACTTCTGTGCTAGTTGATCTTGGACAAAGCACTTTGGAATTCATCTGCCTTAGCAGCCATGCCGCGAAAACTGGGGATTATCTAACTCTTCTCCCTATTCCACAGGATGCGAGTCTCGATGTGGGACGCGGGCTGCCTCTGCTCTGTTCAGACAGTCCCCACACTTGCTAATGTCCAATAATAATCACTGAACCAACATCACTTGGATAATACGGCTCCGATGGGGTCCAGCCTAGCCACCCCCATCCTGCCAATCAGGCCTTCTGGACAATGGAGGGAAAGTAGCGTGGCATCTCTGGGCACAGAGCCTTCTGGGAATTCTAGTCTGACTTTCGCTATTAAGGGCAGTCTCTTCCACTTACCGAACCACGACTCCCAAGGAGCCCCTCGACAGGGCCCGCGGCCATTGGTTGGAGCGCGGAATCCACGGTCGGCTGTTCTTCAGGCTGTTTTCCGTTGGAGAATGATAGTAATAAGGGGGTTTCCTAAGTACTTGCTACCCCTGCCCATGAGGTGTAGCGTAGAGAACACAAAGATCCCAGACTCGCTCCAAATGAGGCACGTTTAATCCCATTCCCTCCAGGGAAAGTTTACCACACAACCAACAGTGAGAACACTAAGCGGCCCCACGTGCGGAGGGCGGGCCGCTTGCACGGGCGGAGTTTTACACCATCCTTTCAGTGACCTGATCCCGCTCTGAGCAGGTCCAGGCAACTGCTCTTGGCCCTCCCCAAGATCCTCCCAAAGGACCGAGCCCTCATTAGTCTCCTCCCTGTCCATCGAATTCCTTCCTATGTATCCCAGCCCAGGCACCAACCCAGCCATTCAGACTCTGTCATAGGGGTTTCAGTGGAAGCTCGAGGCCCAAAGACTCCTGGCAATCATTCCTTCGCTCGCTTTGACCGAAATACCAGTCACGACGTGCCCCTCGACTGGGCTTGGGCCGTTGCGCGGGAGCAGCGCAGAATAATAATAATAATAATAGTAATAATAATAATAATATTTATTAAGCGCCTACTATGTGGAAAGCACTGTTCTAAGCGCTGGGGAGGTTACAAGGTGATCAGGTTGTCGCACTGGGGGCTCACAGTCTTAATCCCCATTTTACAGATGAGGTAACTGGGGCACCGAGAAGTGACTTGCCCAAAGTCACACAGCTGACAATTGGCAGAGCCGGGATTTGAACCCATGATCTCTGACCCCAAAGCCCGCGCTCTTTCCACTGAGCCACGCTGCTTCTCTGAAGCAGAAGGCGCCTGAGGCCGATATTCAACCTGGGTAATGCCTGCATTGTGAGGAGCTGTGTCTGCGCTAAAATATGCTGAGCCCCTCCCCGCAACCCCCAGTCCCACACCACTTCGGTCTATACCAGTAATCCATTTATTCCTATAGGTGTCTCTGTTTCCCTGGAGACTGAATGTTCCTTGTGGCCAGGGAATGTGTCGGTTATATTGTTGTGTTGTCCTGCCCCAAGAACTTAAGATAAAGGTCTACACACGGAATGCACTCAATCAATACAATTGAGCAATCGGCGATTGACTGAGCCAAACACAACCCCAAAGAATCAGGCTCGTGGAGCAGGAAGATAAGTGGTACGATCTCCGGTGATGGGAAAGGAAAGCAGCTTGATCCAGTGGAGAGAGCTCTAAGGCCGACTCTCCACAAAGTGACCCTGTGGATAGGTCATCTCTCAGTAATTTACCGATTTATTCATTTGTTTCTTTCCTTATCTATTTCTGTATAGTAACCTCTTTCTCTCTCTCTAGACTGTGAGCTCACTGTAGTCAGGGAAAGTGTCCGTTTATTGTTATAGTTTATTCTTTCAAGCACTGAGGACAGTGTCTTGCATACAGTAAGAGCTAAATCAATAAGATTGATTGATTGAATGAATGAATGAACGAATAAATGAATGAATTCTGGGGGCCTCGCTTACCTTATCTTGTAAGGGGTAGGTGAGTACTGTGAGTCCCATGTGGGACAGTAGTGTGTCCAACGAGATTAGTCAGCGCTTAGTACAATACGTGGCACTTAGCAAGTGATGATGAAGAAACACAAGTAGAAGAAAAAACAAGGAAAGAAATGAAGAATAAATAAATAAAGAAGAATAAAGAAGAATAACCCCCCCGCCTTACCTCCTTCCCTTCCCCACAACACCTGTATATATGTATATATGTTTGTACGCATTTATTACTCATTTATTTATTTATTTTACTTGTATATATCTATTCTACTTATTTTATTTTGTTAATATGTTTTGTTTTGTTCCCTGTCTTCCCCTTCTAGACTGTGAGCCCACTGTTGGGTAGGGACCGTCTCTATATGTTCCCAATTTATACTTCCCAAGCGCTTAGTACAGTGCTCTGCACACAGTGAGCGCTCAATAAACACGATTAATTGATTGATTGATTGATTGATTGATTAAAGAAAACAATTGCCGGCTCTGGGTTTGAATATGAAGAGAAGGAGTTGTGTTTTGGACACGTGCAGTTGGAGGTGTCGCCACGATGTAGTGCACATGGTACCTACCCCGAAGAATCGGAACAATATAGATAGGAGGAGGGACAAAAAAATAGATTCCCCGGTAAGAGGACGTCACAGAGGATGAGGAAGTACAAAAAGGACTGCAGCGTGGGTTGAGCGCTGTTGGAGTACTGAGTGTAATCAAGCACCTGCACCAGCCACCTGCTTTTTTATTGGTCTCTTTGCTTTTTCTTCTACTGGTATTTCTTCATAAGCGCTGGCTATATTCCTTCATTCATTCATGCAATCGCGGGGAGTTGGGAGACCTGGACCCTTGTCCCGGCTCTGCCACACATGCTGTGGGACTTTCGGCAAGGCACTTGGGAATCTGTGTGCCTCAGTAGCCACGCTGGTAAAACTGGGGATGAACAAACTGTTCTCCCTCTTCCACAGGCTGCGAACCCCGATGAAGGACACAGGCTTCCTCTTGTCTTTTCCGACGGTCCCCACACCCGCGATTGTTCAGGAATGATGTCTGAACCAACACCACTTCGATAATGCACGTACGACAGGGTCCAGCTCAGGCATCCCCACCCAACCAATCCGGCCGTGTGGGTAGAGGAGGGAGGGTGGCATGGCGGCTTGGGGCACAGAGGTTTCTGGGATGCCCTGAAGGCCTGTCTCCCCCTGTATACTGTGAGCTTGCTGTGCTCAGGGATTAGGTCTGTTTATTATTAAAGCATACTCTCCCAAGCCCTGAGGACAGTGCTTTGCATACAGTAAGGGCTCCATCAATGCGTTCACCTCCGCCTACAGAATTACCACTTCCGTCATGCCCCGTAGGGAACTGGGGCTATTTTGAGGAGCGCGATAGGCACTGGAGGCAGATGTTCAGGGCGTTTTCTCGTTCATAATGATAAGTAATTATGTTATTTGTTAAGTACCTATTACCACTCCTCTTGAAGTGTCGTAGAGTGAACAAGAAGACCCCAACCTCACTCAAAATCAGGCTCCTTTAATCCCATTCCCTCCCGAGTTTACCACACAACAAAGTGTCAAGGTACTGAATGGCTCCACGTACTGTGTTAGGACATCTTACCTGGGCTGGGTTGTAACACATTCCTGCATTTGAATAAGACTGCTCCTTGCTATTAAATGCAGATGTCCTTGTCTCTCCCTAAAACGTTCCCACAAGAGTGAATCCTCATTAGTCCCCACCCTATCCCTAGGGTTCCTATGTAGTCGAGCCCGGTCACCAACCGTGACATTCAAGACCTGTAGTGAGGTGAGGGAGAGTGGCTTCGCGGCTTGTGAGACAAAAGAGTTCTGAGAGTTATATTCTGACTTTTGTTCTGACCGGCATTTACCTCTGCCCAACGAGCTACTATTCCCGTTATGGCCCCACGGACAGGCCCTCGGACGTGTCTGGCCCGGCCATGAGGTGAGGGAGAGTGGCATGGCGGCTTGGGGCACAAAGAATTCAAGGAATTGTAATGTGATGCTCGTTCTGGACAGCCTTCATCTCCGTCTACTGAAACACCACTCTCATAATTTCACGTGTCGGAGCCGCAGCCATGCCAGGCCCTTTCCGGGGGAGAAGGAGAGTGGCACAGCAGTACAGGGCACAAAGTCTTAAAGGAGTTTTAGTGTGAAGCTCGTTCTAGACAGCGTTCACCTCTGCCTACCAAACTACAACTCCCATCATGACACGCAGCAGGGCCAGGCACCAAGTCAGGCCCTGTCGGGAGGAGAGAGAGAGTGGCATGGCGGCTCAGGGCACAAAGACCTCTGGGAGTAGAAGTGTGATGCTCGTTCTATTGAGCCAGTTTGTGGAGCTCGGAAGGTGCGGGAAGCGTATGTTCAGGGAGTTTTCTCATTGCTAATAATAGTAACTATAGTGTTTACTAAGTGCCTATAGCCACGCCCCTTGAATTGTCCCACAGAGACCACGGAGACCCCAAACTCGCTCCACATCAGGTTCCTTCAATCCCATTCCTTCCCGAAAGAGTTTACCACTCAACCTAGTGTCAAGGCACTGAGAGGCTCCATACATTGTATTCGGGCATCTTACCTGATCTGGATTATAACACATCCTTGCATTTGAATGTTCCTTTGCACGCTATCAAATGCAGATGACCCTGTCTCTCCTGAAGTTGTTCCCACAAGAACTTGAACCTGGTTCTTGCATTGGATTTTGGAAAGCAGTGTGGCCAAGTGGAAAGTGCATAGGCTTGGGTGTCAGAGTACCTGGATTCCAATCCTGACTCTGCCACTATTCCTCTGGGTGACCTTGTGCAAATACTTCAGTTCCCTCATCTGCAAATAGGGGATTCAGTACTTGTTCTTCCTCCTATTTAGACTGTAAGCCTCATGTGGAACCTGATTATCTTCTATCTAGTAGAGTACTTAGTAGAGTACTTGACACCATAAGGGATTTACTCCATTTATTTACCCCGCACCTCAACTCCATAGCACTTATGTACATACTTTTATTAATTCATTAACGTTCTATTAATGTCTTTCTCCCCCTTTAAACTGAAAGTACATTGTGGGCATTCTCCCAAGCAGTTACTAAGCTGTTACTTTCAATAAGTATGTTTGATTGATTGATTAATTGATTGATAGGGTCATGAGGAACCAGAGTTGTCTTAACACCAGGACTTTCTTTCCAGGAGCCAGAGGACCCTCACTATAGTTGCTGTTGATATATTGGCCCAGGACCTAAGAACCTAAGACCCTCACCTGAGGGGCTTGGATACAGAACCAGGACCGAAGATACATGGGCCGGCCCTTCCCCAAGCCCGATAGCTTGACAGGTACATGTCAAATTTAGGTTTAGGGTTAACATTTACACTATGGGTAGGGTAAGAGTCAAGGTGAGCATTAGGGTTAGGGTTAGGTCATGGGTTAGGGTTAGGTTTAGGCTTAGGGTTAAAGTTAGGTTTAGGCTTAGGGTTAACGTTAGGTTTAGGGCTAGGACTAGGTTTAAGTTAGAGTTCGGGTTGGCTTTTGTACTATGGATAGGACAAGGGTCAGGAAGAGGGTTAAGGTTAGGGCTAGGTCAAGGATTGGGATTAGGGTTAAGCTTAGGTTTAGGTCTAGGGCTAGGTTTAAGTTAGGGTTCATCTTAGAGTTAGGGATAGGGTTAGGTTTAGGGCTAGGGTTAGAATATGAGGGTTGCTCATAGGACTAGAGTTAGGGTTAGGGTTACTGTTAGTGTTAGTTTTAGCGTTACAATAATGGTTAGGGTTGAAGTTAGGGTTATGTTTATTTCTATGGTTTAAGTTAGGGCTAGGGCTAGGGGTAAGGTCAGGGTTAGGGTTAGGATTAGAGTTAGGGATAGTGGTAGTGCTAGGGTTCCAATTAGGGCACTTTCTTGACCTGGGAAATTAATTGGCTTAATGGCATTCTCAGGGCTGGAAGAGTCCATGTACATGAGCCCAACATAGGCTTCCCTATGTTTGGGCAGTTATGTTTAGGTTTAAGGTTTGTGTTGAAGCTATAGGGTAAGGGTTACAGTTAGGGTTGGAGCTAGGGCTATGGCTAGGGTTAGGGTTAGGATTAGAGTTAGAGTTGAAATTAAAGTTAGGGTTAGGGCATAGGCTAGGTATAGGTTGGGTTAGGGTTAGGATTGTAGTTAAGATTTTGTTTATGGTTAATCAGTCAGTCAATTAGGATTAGGTTCAGATTTAAAGTAAGGTTTAGGGTTATGATTGGGATTAGTGTTAGGGCTGGGGTAGGAATAGAGTTTGAGTTGGGGTTAGTGTGAGGGTTAGGGTTAAAGCAAAGGCTAAGCCTATGGTTAGGCCTAGGTTTAATGTTAGGGTTAGGATTAGGATTAGGATTAGGGTTATGTCAAGGTTTAGGGCTAAGTACTGAGTTGGGGTTGAGCCTGGCCTAAAATTTCTGGTAGGGTTAGAGTTACGATTAAGATTACAGTGTGAGTTAGATGTGTGGTTAAGTTTAGGGTTAGGTGTGGGGTTAGGGTCGGGGTTAGGGTTAGGGTCAGGGTTGGGACTAGATTGATACTAGGGTTATGGTCTGGGTTACCAGTGGGGTTAGAGTTAGGGTTAGAGCTAGGGCTAGATTTAAAGTTAAGTTATGTTTAGGGTTATAAGGTTAAGGTTGTGGTTAGGTTTAGGGTTATGGCATGGGCTAGTCCAAGTGCTTAGGGTTAGGGTTAAGGTCAGGGTTAGCATTAGATCTCTGGTTAGGTTTTGGCCAGGGTTAGGTTTAGGGTTGGGTTTAGAGTTATGGCTAGGGTTAGACCTAGGCACACGGTTAGTATTAATGTTTTGTATATTAGTGTTATTTATATTAGTGTTATTTAGGTTTAAGGTTAGGGTTAGAGTTATCTGGTTAGGGTAAAGTCTGGGTTTCTGGTAAAGTTCGGGGAGTGGGTTGGGTTAAGGTTAAGGTGAGGGCTGGGGTTTAGGGTTAGTGTTAGTATTAGGGCTAGGGTTAGGGCTAGATCTATGGTTAGGATTTTGTTTAGCACTAGGGCTAGGCCTAGAGCTAGAAGGGATAGGGTTAGGTTTGGGATTAAGATTAAGGTTAGTTCTAGGAATAGCATTAGGATTAATGATATGCCTAAAGTTAGTGGTAGTATTAGGGTTAGGGTTAGGATTAGTGCTAGGGCTGGGGTTTGTCCTAGCAGTAGGATTAGGATGAGGGTTAGAGTTAAAATCATGGGTGGTTGTTTTATGGTTAGGGTTAAGGTTCAGGTTAGGGTTCAGGTTAATGCTAGGATTAGGGCTGCAGATAGAGTTAAAAAGTTATGGATAAGCTTAGGGTTAAGGTTAGGTGTAGGGTTAATGCTGGGCTAGTTCTAGGGTTAGGGCTGGGGTTAGGGTTAGGATAAGGATTAGGGTTAAGTTTGGTTAAGGTTAAGGTTATTGTTAGGGTTAGGGTTAGGGTTACGATTAGTATTACAGATAGGGTTACAGTTACAGTTAGATTTAGTTTTATGGCTCCTGAAAGGTTTAGGGTTAAGGTTAGGGTTAGAGCTAGGGTTAGCTTTCAGGTTAAGAAAAGATTTAGGGCTAGTGTTAGGGCTAGGGCTAGGGCTAAGGTAATGATTAGGGTTAGGGTTAGGTATAGGTTCATAGGAAGAGTTAGGGGTAGGGTTAGGGTCAGGGTTAGGGTTAGGGTTAGATATAGGGTTAGTATTATGGTCAGTGTCAGTGTTAGACATAGGGCTATGGTTAGGGCTGTCACTATGGCTAGAGTTATGGCTAAGGCTAAGGTAAGAGTTGAGTTTAGTGTTCAGGCTAGAACTAGGACTAGGGCTAGTCTTTGGTCTAGGGTAATGTTTAGGACTAGGGTTAAGGTAAAGCCTAGGGTTAGGCTTAGGACTCAGGCTAGTGTTAGCTTTAGGGTTAGAGCTAGGCCTAGGACTATGGTTAATGTTAAGTTTAGGTTTAGGGACAGGATTAATTGCTAGGGTAGGATAAGGCCTTCGGGGTAGGGTAAAGACTCAGGCTAGGGTTAGGGTCAGGGCAAGGCGTAAGGCTAAGGTTAATGTTAGGTTTAGGGTTATGAATAGGGCTAGCATTAGGGTTAGGGTTAGGTTTAAGGGTAAGTGTCGAGCTAGGCTACCTTCTACCTTGTCTTGATGATGGAAGTGATGCTTTCAACACCACCCTCTCTACTCAACTCAACGCAATAGCTTCCCTGTCCCTTCATCAGTTGAGCTTGTGCCACTAACCCACAGTCCTGGATAACTTCCATAATCCACCTCCTCCGTTCTTGTGCACAAGATGCACAGCACAGCTGGTGGAAACCTAGATTTTTGACTGACCTCATCCACTCTAAGCTTGTCCTTATGGGTTGTACCTTTGCCCTCTCCTCTGTCTGGCAAAATTATTTTTTCATCCTTATTAACACTCATGCCCATTGCCCTCACAAGTTATTCCAGATGTTTAACTCCCTCCTCAAACCCTTGGCCCCCTGCTTCCCCCATTCCTCGACCCCAAAGACCTGGCCACCTACTGAGATAACTGAAACCACCCGTCATGATCTCCCCAAAATCTTCCCTGCCCCTCTCTAGTCCTTCTTCACTCCTGACCCTTCTTCAACTCTCCTGTCTTCCCGACATCATCTCAAAAGGAGGTCCCCTGCCTTCTTTCAAAATTGACCCCCTCCACCTGTGCATGCAACCCCATCCCTTCACATCTTTTCAAAACACTTGCTCCCTCCCTTGTTCCATCCCTAACTGCCAACTTCAACTGTTCACTCTCCAGTGGCTTCTTTGCCACTGCCTTCAAAAGTACCCACGTCTCACCTATCTTAAAAAAAGGTCTCTTGACCCTACGACTCCCACCGATTATCTCCCCAACTCCTTCCTTCCATTCCTCTCTCAAATCCTTGAGCTAGTGGTTTAGATCTACTCTGTCAGGTTCCTCCTCTCCAAGTCTCTCTCCTGGACACTCCCCTCCAATCTAGCTTTCATCCCCTTCACTACACAGAAATTGCCCTCTCAAAGGTCACCAAATCAAAGCTCTTTCTAAATCCAGTGACTTTATGCCATCCTAATCCTCCTCCACCTCTCAGCTACTTTCAACACTGGCGACCTTCCACTTCTGTAAACATTATCCAACCTTAGCTTCACTGAAACTGTCCTCTCCTGGTTCTCCTCCTAACTCTCCTGTTGCTCATTCTCAATCTCTTTCATGGGCTCCTCCTCTGCCTCCTATCTCCTAATTCTTGGGGGATCCTTCATGCTGCAGTTCGGAGTCCTCCTCTATTTTCCATCTACACCCACTCCTTTGGAGAACTCATTAGCTCCCATGGCTTCAACTACCACCTCTATGCGGATGATCTACATCTCCAGTTCTGATCTCTCTCCCTCTCTGCAGTCTCACATTTCCTCCTGCCTTCAAGACATCCCACCATCACTTCAAAGGAACATCATCTTCCCACTCAAACTCTGTCCTTCCCCTAACCTTCCGATCAATTTGTAGATGCCAGATGTAGATTTGTAGATGTTGTGGTTAAGGTTAAAGTTAGGGTCAGAGTTACGGTAAAGATTAGGGTTGGGCTAGAGTTGCTGATATGATTAGGCTTATTGCTAAAGTTAGGATTAGTTCTAGGGCTAGTATTAAGCCCAGGGCTAGGGTT
Source organism: Tachyglossus aculeatus (assembly GCF_015852505.1). Classification (NCBI taxonomy): domain Eukaryota; kingdom Metazoa; phylum Chordata; class Mammalia; order Monotremata; family Tachyglossidae; genus Tachyglossus; species Tachyglossus aculeatus. The sequence goes on along the minus strand of NW_024044866.1, from coordinate 138,399 downwards.
AGGACTCAGGCTAATGTTAGGGCTAGGTCTATGGTTAAGTTTTGGTTTGGGTTAGGGACTAGGGCTAGGGTTGGGGTTAGCACTAGGGATCATTGAATCATTCATGCATTCAATCATATTTATTAAGCGCTTATTGTGTGCAGAGCACTATACTAAGTGCTTGGGAAAGTACCATACAACAATAAACCGTGGCAAACCCGGCCGCTGGCATAGGGGTAAGGTTAAGCTTAATGTTAACCCCTAAGGTCAGGGTTAGGTTTAGGGTCAGGGTTAGGGTCAACACTAGGGTTAGGGGTTAGGGTTTAGGGTTAGGTTTCGGGTTAGGGTTGGGTTTAGGGTTAGGGTAAAGGTTTTGGTTAGGTTTAGCACTAGGGGTATGAGTAGGAGTAGGGTTTGGGTTAGGGTATGTGTTAAGATTAGCATTTGGGGTGGCACAGAGTTAGGGCAAGGTTTAGTATTAGGGTTAGTGGTAGGAATTGAGCCTTGGCCTAGGCCTAGGGTTAGGGTCAGCTTTAGCACTAGGCCTTGGGCTAGGAGTAGGTTTACGGTTAAATTTAGGAATAGGGATAGTATCATGGCTAGGGCTAAATTTAAGGTTAGGTTTACCCTTAGGATTATGGCTAGGGCTATGTTTAAGGTTAGGTTTAGGCTAAAATTTAGGATTGGGATTATGGCTGTGGCTACATTTAAATTTAGGTTTAGGTTTAGGGTAAAGATTAGGATTAGAGTTAGAATTAGACTCAGGTTTAGGGTTATTGTTAGTGGTGGACATAAAAATAGGCCTATGGCTAGGTTTAGGATTAGTGTTAGGGTTATGGTGAGGTTTAGGGATAGGGTTAGGGTTAAGGGTAGGTCTAATGCTCTGGTAAGTGTTATGTATAGGGATAGAGTTAGGTTTAGGGTTAGGGTTGGGTTAGAGTTAAAGCTAGGGCTAGGGTTAGGTATAGGGATATGGCTAGGGGTATTGTAGATTTTAAACTGGGAAAAGCGTTCGTTTTAACGTAAAGTTTAAGATTAAAGCTCAGGTAAAGTTTGGAATTAGGGCTGGGTTTAGGTTTAGGTGTAGGGCTCCTGGTAGACAGCGATTAGGGATGGATTATGGTGAGAGTTATGACTAGGGTTGGGGTGGGGTTATGATGAGGTTTACTGTTAGATTTACGGTTAGAGCTAGGGTTAGGGCCAGATGCTGTGTTACGGTTAGAATTCTGGTCAGGGAGAAGGCTAGGTTAATATTACAATTAGTGTTATGGTTAGGGTTAGGACTAGGGCTAGGTTTAGTATTAGGAATAGGGTTACTGCTAGGGCTAGGTTTACGTTTAGGGTTAGTGTTAGGGTAAGGGTTAGCACTAGGGCCAGGGCTAGGTTATAGTAGGGTTAAATTTCAGGTTAGTTTTACTGTTAGGTTTGGGGTTAGGGTTAGGGTAGTATTAGGATTAGGTTTAGGAGTAGTGTTGGTTGTAGCCTTAAAGCTAGGATTAGGGGACACAGTGTAACGGGTAGGCTATGCTTAGGACTAGGGTTAGGATTAAGTGTAGAGATAGTGTCAAGGTTGGATTAGGGTTAAGTGAGGTTTGGAGTTAAGGTTAGCACTATGACAATGGCTAGGGTTAGGTGTGGGTTTAGGTTTAGGATTATGTTTAGGCTTAGTCTTCAGCCTAGGTTTCGAAGTAGGGCTAGGGTTAGCATTCGGATTAGTGGTAGCCTTTAGACTAGGCCCACGGCTAGGATTAAGTTTAAGTATAGGGCTAGACCTAGGGCTAGATTTAGGGTTTGGATTAGGTTTACAGTTAGTGGTAGACTTAAACCTAAACCTATGGATAGGGCTAAGCTTCAATTTAGGGTTAGGCTTGAGTTTAGGGTTGGGGTAGTCGTAGGCTTAGGGTTAGAGCTAGTTTTATAAATTAGGGCTAGGGTTAGAGTTAGGTTTGTTGTTAGGGCTAACTCTAATTGCACTAAATTTGTTATTGGGAGAGTTTTAGGGTTAAGGACATTTTGGGGGCTGGAAGAGCCCACCCACACAACCCCTATGAGAATTCCATAGCTTCGGGAATTTAGGCTATAAGTGAGAGTTAGAGTTAGGGTTAAATTTAGTTTTAGGGTTCGGGCTATACTGAAGATGATGTTTAGGGCTAGGGCTAGGTTTAAGATTAGGATTAGGGTTAGGGTTAGTATTAGAAGTAAGGTTAGGCTTAGGGCTTGGTCTAGAGCCAGGGTAAGGGTTATTGATACGGTTTGGGTTAGGGTTAGTGTTAGGTTTAGAGTTTAGGATTAGAGTTAAGGTTAGAAGCAAGCAACAGTTTTTGCCTTGGAAAAGTTGCAAGGTGAATAGCATTTTCGGGGCTGGAAGAGCCCACCCACGGCCCCCGAGACATGATTCCACAGCTCGGGGATTTAGTGTACTGTAGGAGGGCAAGGGGCACGAGGTCTCCTGGTACTGTAAAAGGGGAGGGAGCTAAAGTCCTCCTTGGGCTCCAATTGGGGAGGGAGCTTCAGCCCTTCTGGGAATGTAGAAGGAGGTTGGTGCAGCAGCTCTCCTGGGATTGTAATGGTGGAAAGAGCTGCCCTTCCCTTCCAACTGTGGGAGGAGAATGAACTGCAGCAAGGGAGGTAGGCGTAGGTATCCTGGGAATGTAGCTGGGAAGGGAACAACAGCTCTCGAGGGACTGAAGGTGGGGAGGGAGACCACTTCTCCTGGAACTGTAGCTGGGGAGGGAGCAGTAATTCGCCTGGGACTGTATGAGGAGAGGGAGCCGCATTTCCCTTGGGACTGTGTGAAGGACGGAAGCTACCGCGCTTTTGAAACTGTAGGAGGGGAGGGAGTTGCAGTTCTCCAGAGAATGTAGGAGAGGAGAGAGCTGCATCTTTCCTGGAACTGTAGGGTAGAAGAGGGAGTCAAAACTCTCCTGGAACTGTGGCAGGAGAGGGAACTGCAGCTCTGCTGGGACTGTAGGAAGAGAGCAAGCTGCAACTCCCCAGGGAAAGTAGGGGAGGAGGGAAGCACAGCTCTCCCCAGACTGTTGTGGGTCTGTGAACTGCAACTTTTCTTGGACTGTAGCAAGACATCAATCAATCAATCAATCAATCATATTTATTGAGCGCTTACTGTGTGCAGAGCACTGTACTAAGCGCTTGGGAAGTACAAGTTGGCAACATATAGAGACAGTCCCTACCCAACAGTGGGCTCACAGTCTAAAAGGGGGAGACAGAGAACAAAACCAAACATACTAACAAAATAAAATAAATAGAATAGATATGTACAAGTAAAATAAATAAATAAATAAATGGAGTATTAAATATGTACAAACATATATACATATATACTGGTGCTGTGGGGAAGGGAAGGAGGTAAGATTGGGGGGATGGAGAGGGGGACGAGGGGGAGAGGAAGGAAGGGGCTCAGTCTGGGAAGGCCTCCTGGAGGAGGTGAGCTCTCAGTAGGGCCTTGAAGGGAGGAAAAGAGCTAGCTTGACGGATGGGAAGAAGGAGGGCATTCCAGGACCGGGGGATGACGTGGGCCGGGGGTCAATGGCGAGACAGGCGAGAACGAGGTACGGTGAGGAGATTAGCGGAAGGGGAGTGGAGGGTGCGGGGTGAGCTGTAGAAGGAGAGAAGGGAGGTGAGGTAGGAGGGAGCGAGGTGATGGAGAGCCTTGAAGCCCAGGGTGAGGAGTTTCTGCCTGATGCACACATTGATTGGTAGCCATTGGAGATTTTTGAGGAGGGGAGTAACATGCCCAAAGCGTTTCTGGACAAAGATAATCCGGGCAGCAGCATGAAGTATGGATTGAAGCGGAGAGAGACACGAGGATGGGAGCTCAGAGAGAAGGCTGATGCAGTAGTCCAGACGGGATAGGATGAGAGCTTGAACGAGAAGGGTGGCGGTATGGATGGAGAGGAAAGGGCGGATCTTGGCAATGTTCCGGAGCCAAGACCGGCAGGCTTTGGTGACGGCTTGGATGTAAGGGGTGAATGAGAGAGCGGAGTCGAGGATGACACCAAGGTTGCGGGCTTGTGAGACGGGAAGGATGGTGGTGCCGTCAACAGAAATGGGAATCTCAGGGAGAGGGCAGGGTTTGGGAGGGAAGAAAAGGAGTTTAGTCTTGGACATGTTGAGTTTTAGGTGGTGGGCAGACATCCAGATGGAGATGTCCTGAAGGCAGGAGGAGATGCGAGCCTGGAGAGATGGGGAGAGAGCAGGGGCAGAGATGTAGATCTGGCTGTCATCAGCGTAGAGATGATAGCTGAAGTCGTGGGAGCGAATGAGGTCACCAAGGGAGTGCGTGTAGATTGAGAACAGACGGGGACCAAGCACTGAACCTTGCGGAACCCCCACAGTAAGGGGATGGGAGGGGGAGGAGGAGCCTGCAAAAGAGACTGGGAATGAACGACCGGAGAGATAAGAGGAGAACCAGGAGAGGACGGAGTCTGTGAAGCCAAGGTCAGATACCGTGTTGAGGAGAAGGCGGTGGTCCACAGTGCCGAAGGCAGCTGAGTGGTCTAGGAGGATTAGGAGGGAGTATGAGCCATTGGATTTGGCAAGCAGGAGGTCATTGGTGACCTTTGAGAGGGCAGCTTCCGTGGAATATAGGGGACGGAAGCCAGACTGGAGGGGGTCGAGGAGAGAGTTGGTGCTGAGGAATTCGAGGCAGTGCGTGTAGACAACTCGTTCAAGGAGTTTGGAAAGGAATGGTAGGAGGGATATGGGGCGATATCTAGAAGGTGAGGTGGGGTCAAGAGAGGGTTAGGATGGGAGAGACATGGACATGTTTGAAGGCAGAGGAGAAGGAACCAGTGTAATGTGAGCGGTTGAAGATGGAAGTTAAAGAGGTGAGAAGGGGTGGAGCGAGAGATTTAATGAGATGAGAGGGAATGGGGTCCGAAGCCCAGGTGGCCGAAGTAACACTTGAGAGGAGGGAGGAGAGCTCCTCTGAGGATACTGTTGGGAAGGATGGGAGAGTATCAGAGAGTGTTGAGAGCCGGGGGGTTGGAGAAGGGGGGGAAGTGACTTTGGGGAGGTCGGACCTGATGGATTTAATTTTGTTAATGAAGTAGGAGGCCAGATCGTTAGGGGTGAGGGAAGGAGGAGGGGGAGGAACCGGGGGTCTGAGAAGGGAGTTGAATGTTTGAAAGAGCTGGCGGGGGTGATGGGCATGGGTGTTAATGAGGGAGGAGAAATAGTTTTGTCTGTCAGAGGAGAGGGCTGAGCTAAGGCAGGAAAGGATAAATTTGAAGTGAACGAGGTTGGCATGGTGTTTAGACTTTCGCCAGCAGCGTTCGGCAGCTCGAGCATAAGAACGAAGGAGGCGGACAGTGGCAGTGATCCAGGGCTGTGGTTTAGTGGTAGGAGAGCGGCAAAGGGAAAGGGGAGCGATTGAGTCTAGCTGAGTAGAAAGGGTAGAGTTGAGAGCAGTAATCTGATCATCAACACTGGTTAGAGAGGAGAGGGAGGCGAGGTGGGGTGTGCGGCGCTCAGAAAGATGGATGGGGTCAAGAGAGCGGAGATCTCTGTGAGGGAGTAATATGGATTTACGGGGAAAGGATTGTGAGTGAGGAGGCAGGTGAGAAGATTATGATCAGAGAGAGGGATTTCAGAGTTGGTAAGGGTGGATACAGTGCATCGATAGGAGATGATGAGGTCGAGGGTATGACCAAGTTGGTGAGTGGGTGAGGTGGGGTGGAGATAGAGGTTGGCAGCGTCGAGGAGAGATAGAAGGCGGGCGGCAGAGGAGTCATCAGGGATATCCATGTGGATGTTGAAATCTCCGAGGATCAGAGTGGGCATGGAGATGGAGAGAAGGAAGGTGAGGAAGGGGTCAAAGTCGTTAAAGAAGTTGGAGGTGGGGCCGGGAGGGCGGTAGATGACGGCTACAAGAATCTGGAGGGGGTGGTAGAGGCGAATAATGTGGGCTTCAAAGGAAGGGAAGGAAAGGGAAGGGGGAGGAGGGATAGTGCGAAAGCGACATTGGGGGGCGAGAAGGAAAACGACACCTCCTCCTTTTCCGGTGAGTCTGGGAGAGTGGGAGAAGAAAAGGCCTCCACTGGAGAGAACAGCAGAAGAGACCGTGTCGTCCGGAGACAGCCATGCTTCAGTTAGGGCGAGGAGGAGTAGAGAGCTGGAAAGGAATAGGTCCAGGATGAAAGGGATCTTACTTAAAACGGAGCGGGGGTTCCAGAGGCCACACTTGACAGCATCTGTCGAGGGAGGGGAGGCAGGGGGAAGGGTGGGAGGGGTGGGAAGGATTTGGATTGGGATGAGTTGGGGCGGGGACCTTCGCGGGGAGAATGGGAAGAGGGGTGGCGATGGGAAAGGAGAACTAGGATGGGGTGGGGGCGGGGAGGAGGGGAGTGAGGGGGTTGGGAGGGAGGAGCGGAGGACCTGCGCTGGTACAGAGGGATCCTTGGTAGGAGGTGAGGGGCAGTGGTCTTGGTGGGGGAGAGGGAGGGGAAAAGCTGGGTGGGTGAGGGTAAGGGGAAGGTGAGGAATGGGAATGGCAGTTGGGAGCAAGGGAATTGAAAGTTCATCGTGAGTCAGCAGGGCGAGTGACAGTACAGCAGGAAGTTAACAATAGAGATGCAGAAGCAATAAAACAGTAGCGATGATGTAAGAAGGCATCCCAGGGTGTAGTTAAACAATTAATATGGTATGGCAATAATAAAATTGGCAGATAATGATGTCACAGACAGCAGATGCAAACTATTATGTGCTGGAGTAGGGTGGACCTGTTAAGGGGGATCAGGGAGCAGAGATACCTGGGGAGAGGAGCGAACAGCCAACTAGCATGGTAGGGCTGAGTAGGTGCGAATGAGGTTGTCGTTAATGTAACTTGCTGCTAACCAGGGCCTTTTTCCCGGGGTTGGGGTTGGGGAGAGTCAGTCAGGACCGGACCGGGCACTGTAAGGAAGGTCGCTTAAATTGGGGGTGGAGTGGAAGCAGGGGGCGTCTATGGGGGCGCTCTGAGGAGGGGAGCCTTCCGGGAGCAGCGGGGGCCACGCGGTGTGATGGCGGGCGGGCGGGCTTCTCGGGAACGGAGTCCCGGGCGTCTATGGCGGCGCTCTGAGCAGAGGATCCTTCCGGGAGCAGCAAGGCCGCGCGGTGTGATGGCGGGCGGGCGGGCCTCTCGGGAACGGAGTCCCGGGCGTCTATGGCGGCGCTCTGAGCAGAGGATCCTTCCGGGAGCAGCAAGGCCGCGCGGTGTGATGGCGGGCGGGCCTCTCGGGAACGGAGTCCCGGGCGTCTATGGCGGCGCTCTGAGCAGAGGATCCTTCCGGGAGCAGCAAGGCCGCGCGGTGTGATGGCGGGCGGGCAGGCCTCTCGGGAACGGAGTCCCGGGCGTCTATGGCGGGGCTCTGAGGAAAGAATCCTTCCGGGAGCAGCGGGGGCCACGCGGTGTGATGGCGAGCAGGCAGGCCTCTCGGGAACGGAGTCCCGGGCGTCTATGGCGGCGCTCTGAGGAAAGGATCCTTCCGGAGCAGCGGGGGCCACGCGGTGTGATGGCGGGCGGGCAGGCCTCTCGGGAACGGAGTCCCGGGCGTCTATGGCGGGGCTCTGAGGAAAGAATCCTTCCGGGAGCAGCGGGGGCCACGCGATGTGATGGCGAGCAGGCAGGCCTCTCGGGAACGGAGTCCCGGGCGTCTATGGCGGCGCTCTGAGGAAAGGATCCTTCCGGAGCAGCGGGGGCCACGCGGTGTGATGGCGGGCGGGCAGGCCTCTCGGGAACGGAGTCCCGGGCGTCTTTGGCGGCGCTCTGAGGAGAGGATGGAGCCTAAGGTCTCACAGGACTGTAGGAGGGAAGTGAGTCACAGCTCTTCTGAGACTGTAGGAAGAGAAGGAACCTCACTGTCCTGAGAGTGTAGAGGTGAAGTGAAACAGCTCTTCTGGGACAGTACAATGGAGTGTAGGCATAGCTCTCTTGGAACTGCAGTAGGGAAAAGTGCTACAGCTTTCCAGGTACTCTTGGAGAAGAGGGAGCCACATCTTTCCTGGGATCATAGGACGGCATTCAGTCAATTGTATTCACTGAGTGTTTTCTGTGTGCAGAGCACTGCACTAAGCGCTTGGGAAAGTACAATATAGCAATGTAACAGACACAATCCCTGCCCTCAATGAGCTTGGACTCTAGAGGAGAAGACAGACACTCATATATATTAATAAAATTACATATATGTACATATCTGCTGTGGCTGGGAAGGAGGATGAATAAAGGGAGCAAGTCAGGACAATACAGATAGGAGTGGGAGAAGAGGAAAGGAGGGCTTAGTCAGAGAGGCCTCTTGGAGATGTGTCTTCAATAAGGCTTTGAAGTTGGGGTGGGTAATTGTCTCTCAGATATGAAGAGGGAGGATGTTCCAGGGCAGAAGTAGGATGTAGGTGAGAGGTCGTTGGTGAGATAGACGAGATTGAGGTACAATAAGAAGGTTAGCATTTTAGAAGTGACCTGTGTAGGCTAAGAAATGTGAGGTGAGGTAGGAGGGGGGAAGGTGATTTAGTGTATTAAAGACAATGGTAAGAAGTTTTCGTTTGATGCGAAGCTGGATGGGTAATTACTGGAGGTTCTTGAGGACTGGGGAAATGTGGTCTGAACGTTTTTGTAGAAAAATGATCTGGGCATCATGGTGAATTTTGTACGAGAGTGGGGAGAAGATTGAGGCAGGGGGGTCTGCAAGGAGTCTGATACAGTAATCAAGACATCCTACGCTAAGCGCCTGGTTTAATGTGGTAGCAGCTTGGATGGAGATATTGTTTTGTTTTGTTATCTGTCTCCCCCTTCTAGACTGTGAGCCCGCTGTTGGGTAGGGACCGTGTCTATATGTTGCCAACTTGTACATCCCAAGCGCTTAGTACAGTGCTCTGCACACAGTAAGCGCTCAATAAATACGATTGAATGAATGAATGAATGGAGAAGAGAGGGAGGACTTTAGTGATGTGAAGGTCGAACTGACAGGATTTAGTGATAGACTGAATATCTGGGTGAATGATAGAAAAGAATCAAGGATTATCAAAGGGGGGAAACACGCTCTCCAGGGACTAGCCGGTGAGAGAGCCCCATCTTTTCTGGGACTGTAAGAAAGATGGGATCTACTGGGATTGTAGTAGGACTGGGCATTGAAGCACTCCTAGGACTGTAGGAGGGGAAGAATAGCTGCTGTCTTTAGACTGTATGGCGGGGAAGGAGCAGTAGCTCTCTTGAGACTTTAGTAGTGGGGCGGGAGCTGCAGCTGCTCTAGGACTGTTGAAGGGAAGGGAGTGACCATTCTCCTAAGACTGTAGTAGTAGAGGGAGCCACATCTTTACTGGGGCTATTAAAATGGAGGGAGCTAGGGCTGTCCTGTGATATTTTGATATTTGATATTTGTGATCTCCTCTGATGCAGCTTTCCTGGGAATGTAGTAGGGCTGGGACTCCCAACTCTTCTGGCACTTGATGAGTGGAGTAAGATGAAGCACTCCTGGAACTAGCAGGAAAAGGGAACATCAGTTCCTCTGTGACTGTAGGAAAGGAAGCCATATTTCTCCTGGGATTGTAGAAGGGGAGAAAGTTGTAACTCTTCAGAGACCTTAGGAGGGGAGGTATTCATTCATTCATTCTTTCTTTTAATCGTATTTATTGAGTACTTACTGTGTGCAAAGCACTTTACTAAGTGCTTAAGAGGTAGGTGAAGTAGGAGTTGAGATAGCTGCCGCTCTCCTGGGATATTGGAGGGGAGATCGGTGCAGCTTTCCAGTGACAGTAGTGGGAAAGGGATCCTGCTCTCCTAGGACTATAGGAGGGCAGGGAGTAACATTTTCCCTGGGTCTGTAGGTGCAGAGTGAGCTACAGATAAGCTGGAACTGCATGAGCTATATTTCTCTTGGGATTTTAGGAGGGGAGGGAAATGGAGCATTTCTAAGACTGCCAGTGTGGAGAGATCCTTAGCTCTCCTGGGAAATAGAGGAAATAGAAGCAGCACTCCTGGGACTTTGGGTATAGAGGGAGGCACAGGTCGTTCATTCACTCAGTCACTCATATTTATTGAGAGTTTAATGTTTGCAGAGCACTGTACTAAGTACTTGGGAGAGTATAATATAAGACATATTCTCTACCCACAAGGGGCCTTTAGCCTAGAGAGGAGCTTACAGTCTAGAGATGAGCTTATAGTCTAAATGTCTCCTGTAACTGTAGGAAGAAAGGGAGACACAGCTCTCCCCAGAATGTGTGTGTGTCTTGTGGGGGAGGGGCAGGGATCCAAAGGTCTCTTGGGACTGAAGAAGGAGAGGAAGCCGCAGCTCTTCTGGGACTGTAGAGGATGGTCAAAACAGCTACTCTTCCGGGATTGTAGGGTATGGGGGGAAGGAGCCACCTCCCTCCTGGATTTGTAGAAGGGGAGGTAGGCACAACTCTACAGATACTGTAGGAGAAGAAGGCATTGCCGCTCTCCTGGATTGTAGGAGGAGGGATAGAGTCATGTCTTCTGGGATTATGGAGTGGAAAGAGTCTCAGTGCTACTGGTACTGTAGAATGGGAGGTACTCACCTATCTCTGTAGGATGTAGGAAAGGAGGGAGCTGCGGATCCTATAGCCCTGTGGTTTCATACAGGTGTAGGGAGCTGCAGCTCTACAGGGACTGTAGGAGAAGAGGCAGGCACAGGTCTACCAAAGTTCGGGGAACAGGGAGCCACAGCTCTTCTAGAACTGTAAGTGTAGTGTTGCGGGGGAGAAGTGAGGAAGCTGCAGCTCTCCAAGGAATGTAGGTGGGGAAGGAGCAGCAGCATTCCAAGGGACTGTAGGAGGGTGGATAGGCAAAGGTCTCCTCATACTGGAGGTGGGGAGGGAGCCATATCTATCAGGTGACTGTAGGAGAAGAAGGAGTTGCAGCTCCTCTTGGACTGTAAGGCGTGGTGGGAGCAGCAGGTCTCCTGGAATTGTAGGAGGGAAATGAGGTACAGCTCTCTGGGACTGTAGGGGGGGAGGCAGCAGCTTTCCTGGAACTGTACGAGGGGAAGGAGCTGCATTTCCTTTGGGACTGGAGGACGGAAGGGAGTAACAGCACTTCGGAAACTGTAGGATTGGGGGAGTCAGAGTTCTCCGGGGAATGTAGGAGAATGATCTGCAGCTCTCCTGGGATTGTAACAGGGGAAGGAGGCATGATTCTCCTGGGATTGTAGTGGAGAGGGAGCTGCAGCTCTCCTAGTACTGTGGCAGGGAAAGGGAACATCAGATTTCTTGAGTGTTTAGAAGTGCAAGGAGCCACATCTCTCATGGGAATGCAGGAGGGGAGGTCTCAGAGTTCTCCAGGGAATGTAGGAGGAGAAAAATCTGCAGCACTCTTGGGTTGTAGGAGGGAAGGGAGTCACAGCTCCTTTAGTCCTGTAGGTTGAGCGAGGGAACCGCAGTTCTTCCGGGACTGTAGGAGGGGAGGACGTTGCATCTCTCTTGGGACTGTAGGAGGGGTACGACCCACATATTTGCTGGGATTCTAGGGGGGAGCCACAGCTCTCCTGGGACTGTAAGAAGGTAGAGAGCCGTACTTCTCCCGGGACTGGAGGTGGTCGGGATTGGGAAGAGAAGAGTTCTGCTCTACTGGAACATTACAAGGGGTGGGACCCACATATTTCCTAGGACTCTAGTGGGGGATGGAGCTACAGCTCTCCTAGGACTGTAGGTGGAGAGGGATCCACAGCTCTTCTGGGACTGTTTTGAAGGGCGGGAACCACAGCTCTCCTGGGACATTAGGAAGGGAGGGAGGTGTAGCTCTCCTGGGACTGAAGGGATTGCGGGAATCCCTGGCTCTCTTGAGACTGTAGTTTTGGGGAGGGAGCCACAGATCTCCTGGTACTCTAGTCGGGGAGAGACTAAGGCTGTTCTGGGATTTTAGAAGAGGAAGTAGCCACAGGTCTCCTGGGACTGCAGGAGGGAATGTATGTAAAGATCTCCTGGAACAGTAGGTTGGAAAGTAGCTTTAGGTCTCCTGGGTCTGTCGGAGGGGAGAGAGCTGCAGCTCTCCTGCGAGTGCAAAAGAGGGAAACACAGCTCTCCCGGGACTGTATCGGGGGTGAGAGCCTCAGCTCTTTCGGGACTGTAGGAAAGAGGGGAGCAGAAGCACACCTGGGCTGTAGGAGGGGAGATAGACGCAGCTCTCCTGGGACTCTAGCAGCTCTCCTATTACTGCAGGTGGGGAGGCAGCCCAGCTGCCCTAGGACTGAAATTGGAGAGGGAGAAACCGGTTTTTTGGGTCCAAGAGTCCAAGCCGTGGCTTCGTGCCCTTCTGCAGTTTCAGGATCTGCAGCACCCCTGCTATTTTCTCTTCCCGAGTTGAGAGCGGGCTGAAGGTGGGCTCACGGCACCGCCACTTTGTTTCTTAGGAGGGTGGGGCTAAACCCGATTTTGATTTTGAACTCCATACCTGGAAGGAGCAGCAGGATCACCACTGTCCAGTGATGATGAGCGGCATCCCCGAGCCAGCCAAGCAAGTAGCAGGGCTGGTGGAGGAGCGGGACTCTGGAACCTGGCAACACCACTTTTTCCACCACCCCAGACGCCTAGTGAAGTTTTGGGGCGATCATAAGTGCCGCGGGCATGGCGATGCGATCCAACAAAGACGGGTGGTGTCCCCTAGCCGGCCTGGGATGCGGAGGTTGCGGGGAGGGATGTGCTACTGGAGCTTGGTGCTGTCGCTTCCTCCCACCCCCGATATTCCCAATGAAATTTCTGGGCCACTGTGGAGGGCAGGTTGTGGTACCGTGATATGGGGATGGCAAGTGTGGTACCCGAGCCGGCCTGGGCGTAGCCGGAGTCGGGGGCCGGGGGTCGGGAGGAGACGGGTAGCAAGATGCAGCCACTAGAGTGTGCCCGCGCTGTTCCTCCGACCCAGTCTCTCCGGCTCCTCCAGAAGTCCAGCGAAATTTTGGGGTCGCCCAAATGAAATCACTCTCCCTGTTTATGCTTAGCTCCACTCATCGGTCCAGTGGTGTAACCCCTCTCCACACTTCCGATTTGCTTGTCAGATTGACTGAGACTGTGAGCCCCATGTGGGAGAGGGACTGTGTCTAACCCGATTTGCTTGCATCCATCCTAGCGCTTAGTACAGTGCCTGGCACAGAGTAAGCACTTAACAAATACCACCATTATTATTATTATTATTGTTCCCGCTGCAGTGCCCCCGGCAGTGATTTCCTCACACGAGTGGCCAGCCTTGCATCGGCCCTGGGCCTGTTTCGTTCGGTCCTGCACGCTGTCGCCCGCTAGTGATAGCTGCCCTAAACAACAACCCCTCCCCATTTCTTCCCTGAACACACCCACCCACTCATTCGATATTGACCCTTCCCATAAACCCACAGCTTGTATGTACATACATAAAAATTATATATTATGAATTACCTTTTTATTCATCTTACAGAGTATCGCCCCCTCTAGACTGTAAGCTCGTTCTGGGCAGGGAACGAGTCTACTAATTGGTATATTGTACTCACTCAAACGCTCAATAAATATGATTGATTGATTGATTGATTCACCCACGCCCTCGAGAGAGGGCTGGCAGTGGGCTCGCCAAGGCTCTGCCTCTTTTCTGGTAGGAGGAAACTAGAAGCTTTGCAGTCTGGAGTGCAGTCTGGAGGCTTTGCAGTCCCGAGAAGTCCCGAGAAGTACATTGGGAACTCGACGGTGGGGGAAAGGGTCGGAGTCGGCTTACACAGCTGGACTGGTTGGCATAGATGGGAGCGTGGGGAAAAGGGGGTGCATGCCTCCGGAGCACTGCCAAGCTGCTTTACAGCCCATGCCAGATGCCAACTAAATTTTGGGATCTCTCATTTCGCTTTCCCTCATTACCCTCAGCTCGACTCACTGATCCCCAGTTGAGACACCTTTCTCTCGTTAACCTTGACCCCATTCACAAAATCCCAGGTATCAACCCTCTCCCTCATTATACTCTGCCCCTTCCAGGGGGTAACCCGGGTGTAGCCTTTCTACTTCAGGATCTTCAGCCTTACCTACCTGTCCCCAGTTGTAACCCCTCTCCCTGGTTATCCCCAGCCGCACCCACTGGACGCCAGGTTTAACCCCTCTCCATCATTATCCTCGGCCCCCACCTCCCGGTCTCCAGCTGTAACCCCTTTTTCTCATCATCTTTGGTTGCACCGACCTGTCCCGATGTGTAAACACTTTCCTCATTATCCTCGGTACCAACCACCGGTCCCCCTCTGTAACGCCTCTCCCTCATTATCCTCGAATATAATCACCGATCCCCAACTCTAACCCTTCTCCCTCATCCTCGGCCCCAACCACAGGTCCCAAACTGTAACCGTTCTCTTTCATCATCCTAGGACCCACCCACCAGTCCTTTGCTGTAACCCCTCTCCCTCATTATCGTTGGCCCAACCCACCGGTCCCCCAGTGTAAGCCCTTTCTCTCATCATCTTCGGTTCCACCTACCCGTCCCGAGGTGTAAACCCTCCCCCTCATTATCCTCGGTTCCACCCACCTGTCCCCCACTGTAACGCCTCTTCCTCATTATCCTCCGCCCTACCCACCGGTCCCTAGATGTAACCCCTCTCCACGCGTCCTTCATGGGTCTCGGATTGTTCCGGCCGCAAACCTTCCCCGCCCCACCCCCTCTCCCCACTAGTGGTTTCCTCACACCGGTGGCCAGGCCCGGAGAGGCCTTGGGCAGGTTTCGTCTCAGACTCTGCTCCTTTCCCCGAAGCTCCCTTCCCACCGCCGCGCGTTCGCCCCCTAGCGACCACCGACTGGAAACAACACACTCCCCCCCCCACCGTTGGAGAGTGGACTGACGGTGGGCTCGAGGCGCCGCCGCTTTTTGTCTGCGGAGGGAGGGGGAAACTCGGCATTTTGCGGTCTTTCCCCGGAAGGCCGCGGGGCGGCGTCCACGAGCCGGACCGGGCGGCAGCTGGACGGGACCCACATTACAGCGCCGCCGATTCTCCCTCGCCCCCCCACCCCCAAACACCCAGAGAGATTTCGGGGCCATCGTGGGTGAAGGCAAATGTAAACTGGGTCAGGGTCTCCCGGGCCTCTGGTGTCCAATTGCTGTGCATCTGAGTTCCCTAAAGGGTCATATATGAAGACATCTGGTCACCAATCACACGATCGCCAGTAGTTTTTGACCTTCTTGTGCACAGTGTCTCTTTCTTGGATCGAACGTGGTGACCCTTCCGATGGGACAAGGAAAATCTAGTTTTAGCAAAGCACTCTCTGCCTCTTCGCATTCTGAAACACACAACAATTAACAAGGAATTGTGGGGCAGGGAAGAGAGTTTACACCTGGGGTGGTGTGTTTGCACAGTGAAGACTTTGAACAGAGAAATGATCAAGAAGGGGGCGGGTGCAGCTGGATAAGTCTGGGGCAGAAAGAGCTAATGGTTTTACTTCCACCTCCATCTGACAAAGCGCCATTGTTAGTAGGGCAGGGGCTATGTAGGATCATCCTGCTCAACCTGCCACAGGGGCTTACTAGGTCTTCTTCGAGCATTCTCCCTATGATGGCTGAAATGGCTGCGTCTGTGCCTGACTAACAGGCCTGATGTGGAGTTATGAAATGTGAAATTTCATCTACTAGCTCATGTTTAAAATGGGACGCTGAGGATGCTTGATTTAGTCTCCCTTTAAAAACTACTACCAATAGTGGGCAAGACCGTGCGGTTTTTATTAGTTTAATTTGACTCAGAGCCCGAGGAATAGGAGTTCAGGAAATCAAGCCTGTTCTGCCCTGACGAGCAGGACACCTGGAAGAATATAAGGATGGGGAGGATCCAGGCCTGCTTTTTCCGATTCAACAATTAAAATGTCTGTGCAGCAACTTGGGCTGCCATGTCAGATCAAAGCAGTGGGATGGTGAGCACAAAACCCACTGTCCAAAAAGAACCAGACTGACAATAGAGGAATGAGCAGAAGATAATTTAATTTTCTCTACATATATGGGAATGCCTTCCCCACGACACTACAGATCCTCTGACAGGAAAACAGGAAATGTTTTCCTGTCCTCAGGCTCAGGCCAGAAGCTGGGTGTGTCCACCCAGCCAATGGTTAACAGAACACTTCCTATTCTGGACTTCAGAATTAATATAATCAAACAGCACTCTCTTGAGCAGGGCATGCAGCAAAGCATCATCAAATGAAAATTAATTCGCAAATTTCGAGTAAGGAGGACTTAACCTGCAGTGAAAGCAGGAAATACGGAGCTCAGATTGACTGGATCTACATTCTAATAATCCTGCTCTACTCCCATAAACACTTATTGCAGTGCTCTGCACAGAGTAGATGCTCAATACATACTACTGCCTGACAGGAATCAGATAATGAATGTGGCCATGAGCAGGCATTTGGGCTTCTGCATGAGTTTGTTATCACTTGGAAATGCAAGAAACTGGGCAATTCCTAGAGTCATCCCTCTGCCTGTCCTGCAGTCACCATAACCTCAGGCGCCGTCTGTTTTTTCTTGAATCCTGGTGATTCTAGCCCAGGCAGAGTGGCCTGGTTACTAGGCCCTTGCAGTAAAAGGGTTGAGTTGGAAAATGAGTAGGATTTCATGGATTCAATTCTGAAGTGGACAGACATCTGAAATGTGGAGAAATTTACTGGCTGATTAATGAAAAGGAAGGTTTTAGGATGGAAACATCCAGATTTAAAGTCCTGGCCAGTTTAGGAATTCAGAGAACACATTTTTGAAATGATTTTTCACCTCACCTAATACAATTTCCACAAAAGAAAGAAATCTACATTTTAAAAGAAAGGTTTGATAAATTTATTTTTACAGTGCTACTACACTGCTTGAAACAATAAATTATTTTACTTCAAAGCTCAAAATTGGAACACTAATCTGCTTCGGAAAATACTGAGTTTCTTATCAACAGGTACTACTCAGTTCAATTAGCTACTACTGTTCTTCTCTCTGATTTGAACCAAGCTGGATAAGAAGAAATTGAGCATTTTGTGACATACCCACTGAAACATACTATAGGTATTTACACTCCCCCTCTAAAAGAGTACAGCAGGCAAATGGAATCCCCACAGACTCTCCTTCAAATGGAAGTAGTCACAGTAATCTCTCCTAATAAAAGACTTGTTGACAAAGATAATTCTCTTCCTAATATCACGGTGTGGCCAAATTCAATTCAATTTCAATTCAATCGTATTTATTGAGCACTTACTGTGTGCGGAGCACTGTACTAAGCGCTTCCAAACAGACCAGCTTATTCAAAGAGCTGTCTTTACTCAAACCTAGGGCAGAGGCCCAGGTTTCTTTGACTTTCAAGGGCCAACCTAATACTACCCAGTTTAACAATCCCCCAAATCACCTGCCACATGTCTGCAAAAGAACACTGCATTTCAGAAATCCCCTAGGCATTTCCAATTAAGAAAAATGAAAGGCCTCTCAGAAGAGAGGTGGTGACAGAATCTATTTCCACCATACTTTCTGGGTCTCTTCACTCAGGCTGCGTTCTTTGGCCTCTGCAAGCATCTGGAATTGGACACACAGAAGAGTTGAAATTTGTAGGAAAATGAAGGCAAGCCTTAAGGTTTTTATTGAGGTTCCATGGGCTTATACACTTTCATTCATTCATTCAATCATATTTATTGAGCACTTACTATGTGCAGAGCACTGTGCTAAGTGCTTGGGAAGTACAAGGTGGCAACATATAGAGACGGACCCTACCCAACAACGGGTCACTTCCCTGAAACCTGCTGTATCAGCGGAAAGGGGAGCTACTCATCTCTGATTCCCTTGGCATTGTAATGTCCAACTATGTGACCCATGAACCCCCAAGCCTCTGGAGTTGGCCCTGTCTGTCATCACAGACGGAAATCGTTGGGAAGACCGGTTCTGTTGGAACACTGAGAAGCCTAGAAAATTTAACCCCAATTCAACATTTGCTCTTATTCTTTTCATTTGTGAGCTATTTTATCATTTGAACCCTCTGTTGTTCATCTCTTGCCATTTCTCTCATCCCATTTTAGGACTGTGAGCTCTCTGAGGGCCAGGGACCTTACCTTACCCAATTCTCATCCTTGTATCTCAGCAACCAATAAATATCATTCAGTGAATGAATGGATGAATGAATGAATGAATAAAAAGTAGAACCTGAGATGTGCATTCAGTTATTTCTTCTGTTTGCAGTATTTGTAAATATTTTTATACCTATCTCCCCTGCTAGAGAACATACGTTCTTTGTACACAGGAAATTTGTCTTGTACTTCTGTTGACCCTTTCCTAAGCACTTAAAACTCAGTGAGTACTCAAGAGATACCATTACTACTACTACTAATAAAAAATTGTGGTATTTGTTAAGCACTTACTACGTGCCAGGAACTGTCCTAAGCGCTGGGGTAGATACAAGGTGACTAGGTTGGACACTACTACTACTCCTACTGTTACTGTTACTACTACTACTACTTCTAGTAATCGTATTAGGTACTTAAGGCAGTGCTCAACACACATAGACATTCAGGACACAGCTTTATAAAAGAGTGCCCAGTACAGCATTTCATTAAAAGTAGGTACTCAGTACAGTTTCCCTGGAATCAGGAGGCAGATTGTACAGTGCTCTGCACAGAGAGGGCACTCAACAAATCCTGTTGATGAAAATAGCCAGAATATGTTGCTTACCTGACAGCCTTCTGTTGTCTATGAGAGCTTCATTTAATTGTATTTATTGAGTACTTACTGTGTGCAGAACACTGTGCTAAGCACTTGGGAGAGTGCAATATAACAATAAACATACATGTTCCATGCCCACAACAAGCTTATAGTCCAGAGACGAGCTGTCTTGTAAGACATCATTTCCTGGACTTAGTCTAGTTCTTGAAGGGTAGTTATTTTTATCCAGTCATGGCTACAAATAACTTTAGAGTTGGAGGCCTAAGCTGAGAGACTGAGTACTGTATTGGGCACCTATTTTCGCAGAAGCCTGGTCAGCCACTATATGCACTGTATGCTTGGGAGTACACGAAAAGAATAACAGTTAATGCCCCAAAGAATCTTCTCATCTAATCATCATCATCATCAATCGTATTTATTGAGCGCTTACTATGTGCAGAGCACTGTACTAAGCGCTTGGGAAGTACAAATTGGCAACATATAGAGACAGTCCCTACCCAACAGTGGGCTCACAGTCTAAAAGGGGGAGACAGAGAACAAAACCAAACATACTAACAAAATAAAATAAATAGAATAGATATGTACAAATAAAATAAATAGAGTAAAAAAAATATGTAGAAACATATATACATATATACAGGTGGTGTGGGGAAGGGAAGGAGGTAAGATGGGGGGGATGGAGAGGGGGACGAGGGGGAGAGGAAGGAATGGGCTCAGTCTGGGAGAGACAGGTAAACACTAAACCAGGTGTTAGGTAAACCAGACTAATGGGAGAGACAGGTAAACACAGACTGATTGCATAGTGAGGGCCAGATTAAACTTGGTATGACAGAGTTCTTGTTTCTCTGAGGCCTCAGTGGGCATGTGTATGCTGATGGGGTGGGTGTGTCGGCCAGCCATGTAGCACTTAGTGGTCCCTGGAAATTACGTTATTTTCAATGGACCATGCCATCACACTCCCACCTGGCTCCAAGCCAAAGCCATTTCACTCTAACAAGGTTTTACCTCTGAGTCAAGTAGGAGAGTCAGAAGAACGGAACGTGGTTGCAGTTAAGGAACTTCCACTCCTCAAACTTATCCCACCAACACACATATACACACAAACACATTCACAAACACACAGGTTTCCAGTCTGGCCCTCAGGCACTTCCAGTTCAGGTTTGGGTCTGGGCTCTGCTGTCTGGATTGCGGATTAGGTTGATGGACAAGAACCAAGTTCTTGCCCACGATTGGTTTATGGACAAATCTGGGGTTTCTAACCTATTCTTTCCTGCTGCACTTGGAAAGCCACCAGGGTACACAGACTGGAACAAGCTCTTGAAGAAGGTTAGGGAAGCAGCGTGGCTCAATGGAAAGAGCACGGGCTTGGGAGGCAGAGGTCATGGGTTCAATTCCCAGCTCTGTCAATTGTCAGCTGTGTGACTTTGGGCAAGTCACTTAACTACTCTGTGCCTCATTTACCTCATCTGTAAAATGGGGATGAAGAATGTGAGCCCCACGTGGGACAATCTGATCACCTTGTATCTTCCCCAGCGCTTAGAACAGTGCTTTCCAACACATGGTAGGCACTTACACATAGTAAGTGCTTAACAAATACCATTATTACTATTATTACTATTATCTAATTTGGTATGAGGTAGTGGATGGTATACATACCTGCCACGCTCATCCTGACCAGGTTGGGTACATTTACGGGTGAAATTCTGCCTCGTTACTGATGGACAGGCTGCATGTTCGTTTCTCTTCCTGATTATATGGAGCTGTAAATTGGGTCGGGGCACCACCCCTCGCGGCTGTTTACTTGACATGGTCAATTTCTTAAATTCACTAGCAAAAGAAATGCCTTTCCGTTTGTCATCCCGAGCTGCCAATCAAAAACAACCCAAATATCAGAATAATTTACTCAAAACAGTGACGCAGGTCAGTTTGAAAAAATGTCAAGAGTCATAAATCAGATCTCCCTTTCATCCTTGACCTGTTCTTTTCCCGCTCTCTCCTCCTCCTCACCCTTACCGAGACTTGGCTCACCCCAGACGACATGGGCTCTTCTGCTGCTCTCTCCAGCGGAGGCCTCTTCTTCTCCCACTCCCCGAGACTTACCAGGCAGGGAGGAGGTGTTGGCTTCCTTCTCGCACCCCAATGTCGTTTTTGCATTACCCCTCCTCTCCCTTCCCTCTCCTTCCCCTCCTTTGAAGCCCGTATTATCCACCTCTACCACCCCCTCCAGATAGCCGTAATCTACCGCCCCCCTGGCAATACCTCCAACGTTTTTTAACCATTTTGACCTCTCTCTCACCTTCCATCTCTCCTTTTCGATGCTTGGAGACGTCAACATCCACATGGATGTCCCCGGTGACTCCTCTGCTTCCCGCCTTCTATCTCTCCTTCACTCTGCCAATCTCCTGCTCCACCCCACCTCAGCCACTCACCAACTTGGTCATACCCTCTACCTCATCATCTCCTACCACTACACTATCTTCACCCTCTCCAGCTTTGAAATCCCACTCTCTGATCATAACCTTCTCACCTGCCTCCTCACTCGCACTCCTCCCCACGTAAATCTATATTATTCCCCTACAGAGACCTCCAATCTCTCGACCCCATCCATCTCTCTCAGCGCATCACACACCACCTCGCCTCTCTATCCTCTCTGTCCACTCTTGATGACCAGATTACTGATATCAACTCCACCCTCTCTACTTAACTCAACTCGCTCGCTTCCCTTTTCCTTCGTCACTCTCGCACCACTAACACACAGCCTTGAATCACTGCCACTGTCTGCCTCCTTCGCTCTTATGATCGAGGTGCTGAACGCTGCTAGCGAAAGTCTAAACACCAGGACAAGCTTGTTCACTCAAAATCTATCCTTTCCTACCTTAACCCTGCTCTCTCCTTTGCCAGGTAAAACTATTTTTCTTACCTTATGGACACCCATGCCCATCACCCCCGTCAGCTGTTCCGTGCATTTAACTCCCTTCTCAGGCCCCCTGCCTCCCCTTCTTTCATCTTTCACTCCCAACGATCTGGCCACCTTCTTCATTAGTAAAATTAACACTATCAGGTCTGATCTCCCCAAAGTAACCCCTCCCACTTCTCCACCCCCCCACTCTCAATCCTCTCCTCCACTTTCCCATCCTTCCCAGCAGTATCTTCAGATGAGATTTCCTCCCTCCTCTCAAGTGCTACATTATTCACCTGTGCTTCGGACCCCATTCCCTCTCACCCTATGAACACTCTAGCCCCTTCCCTCCTCCGCTCCCTAACTTCCATCTTCACCCTCTCACTCTCCACTGGATCCTTCCTCTCTACCTTCAAACATGCCCACGTATCCCCCATACTTAAAAAAATCCCTCTCTTGACCCCACTGCCCCTTCTAGTTATCGCCCTATCTCCCTCCTACCATTCTTTTCCAAACTCCTAGAACGAGTCCTCTACATTCACTGCCTCGGATTCCTCAACTCCAACTCGCTCCTAGACCCACCCTAATCTGGCCTCCATCCCCTACACTCCACGTAAACTGCCCTCTCAAAGCTCACCAATGGTTTGTGATTTCTGTATAAACAGTGCTTGTTTCTGTATAAACCGCACCCTTTACATATTGATGTTGTGGGAGGCATGGGTGGGAGATCCTATCAATCAATCAATCAATAGCATTTATTGAGTGCTTACTGTGTGCAGAGCACTTGGGAGCGTTCAATGTAACAGAGTTAGTAGGCTCTGCCTACAAAGGTGGGTGAAAGGTATTTGACCGACTGCTTAAGTCTCTGCTGGGGGGATCGAAGATGTCATGCAAAGCTCACTGTATGATGCACAGGGGACGCTAGCTTTTTTCATGATGCAAGATTGAATGTTTTGATCCTAATAGCTAAATAGATTCTAACGTATTCGTGATCCTGTCCAAAGTATATTCTAAGTTCTCTCATAATAGAGTTCTAGTCTTTGTGGTTAAAGCATTGAGACAATTGAGAAAATTCAGAAACTGTGTGATCTGGTTAAGTCAGCATAAGGAATAGTTGTTATTGATCTGTTTTCCTGAATTTTCCAGCCTATCACCTCAACCTCACATGGCGTTTCCCAAGACAAACATGTACTGTACCTAGAGAAGCAGAGCTGCAGGCTTCTCATGGCTCAGAGACCAACAGTGGCAACCACAGTAACCTCCATAACCTTCCCTACACTCTAAAATTTGTGGAGGAATTCCTGCCAATGTTTGAGTCTTTTCTGGCCCGACTGGCCCAGAGCATGTCAGGAGAGAAGCCCCAGCATCATCATAATCATTATCATCATCATCAGTAGTATTTATTGAGTGCTTACTGTTCTAAGTGCTTGGGAAAGTACAATACTTCAGACACAGTAGACAGAGGAGGCACAGTATCTGCCCATAACAAACTTACAGTCTATGAGAGGGATTGAGACATTAATATAAATAAATAATTTATAATCTATAATTTACAGACATGAATACAATGTTTTGGGTTTGGGAGTGAGGTGAATATCAAATGCCCTAAGGTCTCAGATCCAAATGCTTAGACAATGCAGAAGAGAGAGCGAGTCGGGGAAAGAGGGCTTAACCAAAGAAGGCCACTTGGAGGAAATATGACCTTAATAATGCTTCGAAGGTGAAGAGAGTGATGGTCTGGCAAATGTGGAGTGGGGAGGGAGTTCCAAACTGGGGGCGGGGGGGGAAGCCTGGAGAACGTGGGAAAGAGGATGGAGGTGAGATAGACAAGATCAGGACACAGCGGGTTAACTGGCACTATACTGTACCCACTCTGATGATCTTGTACCTACTCCAGTGTTTTGTGTAGTGCTTGGCATATACTAAGTGCTCAACAAAGTACCAATATCATTATTACTGATCTCATTAAGCTATAGGGCTCAGGATGGTCTTGTTCGATCTTACAGAGGTTTGAGTCTACCTGTCTTACCAGTAACACTTTGATAGCGTTAAAGGAGCCTTCAGTGTGGTCCCGTTATGAAAGGGATTGCATGGCCAACCCTCTTTATAAGGACTAAGAACATTACTGTTCCAGCTTCCAATCTGCTGGCCCTAGCTAGATGCCTGGAGGCACCTTGGGGGTGGAGGAAAGGGGAGAACATGACCTGGGCCCCCAAAAGAGACAGTTGTCATGGTAGTGCTCCTAACTACAACAAAAGGAGAAGAGATAAGTGGCTTGCGGCAAGACAACCCACCCTCCATTCAGAGATTTGGGTTTATTTATTCTACCCCCTGTATCTGTGCCCAGAATGAGCCCAGACTTTTATGTTCATGTCCCAGATGATCTGGAATCAATGAACAATTTCTGTCCCTTCTTAGTCTCTCAGGTCAACCCTCTCGTCACCCAACCACTTGCATAAATGAAAGAATTCATTTCACTTTCCTGCTCCACAGCTTCCTCATGACACTTTTCACCTCCGCGTCTCTCATGGTGTCGATGACGGGGTTCAACATGGTGGTGATGGTAGTGTAAAATATGGCCACCGACATGAACACAGGGAGCTTGTACAAGGTCCTTATGTACATGAAAATTCATGGAAAGGAGAACAAAATGACTACGACTATGTGGGAGACACAGGTAGAGAGGGATTTCCGTCTCCCTGCAGAAATGTGAGTCCTCAGGAAGTGCCAGATGACGACGTAAGACAAGACCAGTAGGAGAAAATTTAATGTACACATCACCGCACTGTTGGCCACGACCAACAGGCGACAGACCTGGGTGCTGGTGCTAGCAAGTTTCAACTAAGGGATCAAGTCACAGATTAAGTGATCGATCACATTAATGCCACAGAATGGCAACTGGACCATGAAGAGGATCTGGATGTTTGCATGAAGAAAGCCTTCTGTCTAGGCCACCAGCATCAGTAGGCCACACACGTGCTGACTCATGATGGCTGTGTAGTGCAGGGGCTTACAGATGGCCATGTAGCGGTCAGAGGCCATGGCCACGAGAAGGATGATCTCGGCACTGGTGAACAAATGACCTGCAAAGAGCTGTGATGTGCAGCCACTGAAGAAGATAGTTTTCCTCTCCTGCAGCAAATCTATAATCATCTTGGGAGCCATACAGGATGTATAGCAGGTATCTGTGAAGGACAAATAGGTCAGAAGAAAGTATATGGGGGTGCCCAGAGTTTGAATGGCCTTTATGGTTATGATGATGAGCAGATTCCCCATCACGGTGACAAGATAGGATAAGAGAAAAATGACAAATAATGTTCTTTAACTGTTCGGACTTTGGGTAAAACCCAGGAGGATGAATTCACTCACATTTTTTTCTCCATGTTTTCCATGAAGGACATGGGTAAGAGTTGGTTTATCTAGAAAGAGAATAAAAATTTAATCGATATTGGAGTCATAATGACCAAGTAAGAAGACATTTGAGAGTTCTCTATCGTTGAATGTTTGACAGATTTCCAAAATAATTAGGCTAAAAGGGACCTCGGGCTTTCAACTCTTCCAATTGCACAGTCACATAGCAGCACTGATTGAGTATCTATCTAAGCATCAGCTCTGTTCAGAAGATGAGGAGAAAACTCACTTCCCGTCCTTGAAGAGTTTTCCATCTAACAAGAAAGTACCATAAATATAAAAAAAGTGTGCATTACAATACCACTTCACATAAACTGGATCCTTTTTATGGAACTAGTTAAATACTTCTATGTTCCTGAACGCTGTACTAAGTTTTGAGATAGATACAAAATAATCAGGTTAAACACAGTCCACGGCCCAAAAGTGGCTCACAGTCAAAGTCTCAGATGGGGTAACTGAGATACAGAGAAGTGAAGTGACTTACCCTAAGTCACACAACAGGTAAATAGGTAAACAGGTAAAGAGTGGAGCCAGTATTAGAACCCAGGTCTTTCTGACTCCCATACTGGCCCTCTGTCTACTAGGCCATTCTGTGTCTCTGATCACACCGCTGCCCGGATCATGTTTGTTCAGAACCGCTCTGGGCAGGCATGTTACTCCCCTCCTCAAAAATCTCCAGTGGCTACCAATTAGCCTACACATCAGGCAAAAACTCCTCACTCTCGGCTTCAAGACTCTCCATCACCTTGCCCCCCACTCAGGTCACCTCCCTTCTCTCCTTCTGCAGTCCAGCCCGCACCCTCTGCTCCTCTGCTGCTAATCTCCTCACTGTGCCTCGTTCTCACCTGTCCCGCCGTCGACCCTTCGGCCCATGTCATCCCCCTGGCCTGGAATGCCCTCCCTGTGCACGTCCACCAAGCTAGCTCTCTTCGTCCCTTCATAGCCCTACTGAGACCTCATCTCCTCCAGAAGGTCTTCCCAGACTGAGACCCTTCCTTCCTTTCCCCCTTCTCCTCCCCATCCCCTTTACCTCCTTCCCTTCCCCACAACACCTGTATATATGTATATATGTTTGTACGTATTTATTACTCTATTTATTTATTTTATTTGTACATATTTATTCTATTTATTTTATTTTGTTAATATGTTTTGTTTTGTTGTCTGTCTCCCTCTTCTAGACTGTGAGCCCACTGTTAGGTAGGGACCGTCTCTATATGTTACCAACTTGTACTTCCCAAGCGCTTAGTACTATGCACTGCACACAGTAAGTGCTCAATAAATACGATTGAATGAATGAATGATCATTCAGGACTAAATACAATCCAGATAGTCAAAAATCCAGAAAATCAATAATGTGGATGGGCTAGACCATAAGGCATTCCCATCACTATCTGACGGTAGGCAATCAATCAGTCAATCAAAAGTATTTGTTGAGCACCTTCTTTGTGCAGATTACTCTGCTAAATGCTTGGGACAGTATAACATAACCTTCACTCTCAAGGAACTCATAGCCTATTTGGGGGTCAGACACAAAGAACATTACAGAAAAATAAGAGAAAGAAAAAATGGACATCCATCAGTCAGATCATATTTATTGAGTGCTTATTGTGTGCAGAGCACAATACTAAGCACTTGGGAGATTATAACACAACAAGGTTGGTAGACATGCTCCTTCTCACAACGAGCTCAAAATCTAGAGGATATACATATATATGAAAAGACAAGGAACAATTTTTAGGTATCCAAAGGCACTAGGTTGTTTAAATAAAAGTGTACCCGAGTAGCATTTCTGTCAGAAATATCCTTAGCCTCATTTTTACTGCAACAGGGAAGAGGAAGGTGGTGGCAGATATTTTACTAGTCTATAGAATTTTTGATGTATTTTTAAAGGGAGAGAGCAATTTCAGGTGAACAAGGAGAAGGTGATCCACCTAAGGAGAAACAATCCAAATTACAATTATATGATAATGGACTCGGAGTTATCAAGCATGGTTCACGGGAAGAGATCTCAAAGTAAGTGTTGATTTGTGATCTGGTTGCTCCATCTTAAGAAAGATAAAGTGGAGATGGAGAAGAACCAGGGAAGAACAATAGAGATGATCGGGGGGTGACGAAGCTTCCTTGTGGAAAGAGAATTAAATCATTAATGTTCAAATCTGAGAGGTGGTGTGCTTAAAGTCAATAAACCTACTAAGGATGCAAATCTGGAATTGATAGTCATTCATTCATTCAATCATATTTATTGAGTGTTTACTGTGTGCAGAGTAGTGTTCTAAGTGCTTGAAAAGTACAGCTCAGCAATAAAGAGACAGCCCCTGCCAACACCGGGTTTACAGTCTAGAAGTGGGGAGCAAATAACACCTCATGAGGAGAAGGTGACAACCTGCAAGGCTGTGGGAGGATGGTTCAAACCAAACAAAAGGAAACACTTCACCCTGCAGTAATGAGCATTTCACCTTCACTGTATTTTGTTTTGTTTAATAGTACTTTTTAAATATTTACCATGTTCCAGGCCCTATACTGAGTACTGGGGAAGGTACAATCTAATCATACTGGACACAGTCCATGTCCCACATGGGGCTCACAGTCTTAACAGAGCTCACAGAGAAGTGAGGAGAGGTGATGCTACTTGCCCAATCTCACACAGCAGACATGTGGCAGAGGCAGGATTAAACCTAGGTCCTCTGACTTCCGGGACCGTGCTCTGTCCACACGCCGAGCTACTTCTCTGTAACTGTTCACTATAACAGGAAGAAATGCTGGTCTAAAATATTAGTAGGCTCAGGAGGTTCGAATTAATGTGTGGATGAACAGACCTCACCTCCCTTCTCTCCTTCTACAGCCTACCCCGCACCCTCCACTCCTCTGCCGCTAATCTCCTCACCGTACCTCGTTCTCGCCTCTCCCGCCATCGACCCCCGGCCCACGTCATCCCCCGGGCCTGGAATGCCCTCCCTCTGCCCATCCGCCAAGCTAGCTCTCTTCCTCCCTTCAAGGCCCTGCTGAGAGCTCACCTCCTCCAGGAGGCCTTCCCAGACTGAGCCCCTTCCTTCCTCTCCCCCTCGTCCCCCTCTCCATCCCCCCCATCTTCCGTCCTTCCCTTCCCCACAGCACCTGTATATATGTATATATGTTTGTACATATTTATTACTCTATTTATTTATTTATTCATTTTACTTGTACATATCTATTCTATTTATTTTATTTTGTTAGTATGTTTGGTTTTGTTCTCTGTCTCCCCCTTTTAGACTGTGAGCCCACTGCTGGGTAGGGACTGTCTCTATATGTTGCCAATTTGTACTTCCCAAGCGCTTAGTACAGTGCTCTGCACATAGTAAGCGCTCAATAAATATGATTGATGATGATGATGATGATCAGAATGGGATACTAGAGGGACATAGCGATGTTGAAGGGGATTAGGAATGTAAACCCAGCCCAGCAGGCACCCTCCGCTACTCTGCCGCTAATCCCTTCACCGTGCCTCGTTCTCGCCTGTCCCGCCATCGACCCCCAGCCCACGTCATCCCCCTGGCTTGGAATGCCCTCCCTCCCCACATCTGCCAAGCTAGCTCTCTTCCTCCCTTCAAGGCCCTACTGAGAGCTCACCTCCTCCAGGATGCCTTCCCAGATTGAGTCCCCTCCTTTTTCTCCCCCTACTCCACCTTTCCATCCCCTCCCGCCTTACCTCCTTCCCTTCCCCACAGCACCTGTATATATGTATATATGTTTGTATGTATTTATTACTCTTTTTATTTATTTACTTGTACATATTTATTCTATTTATTTTATTTTGTTAATATGTTTTGTTTTGTTCTCTGTCTCCCCCTTCTAGACTGTGAGCCCACTGTTGCGTAAGGACCGTCTCTATATGTTGCCAACTTGTACTTCCCAAGAGCTTAGTACAGTGCTCTGCACACAGTAAGTGCTCAATAAATATGATTTAATGAATGAATCAATGAAAGAAAGTAATAATTAATCACTAATATTAATTGAGCACTTACACTATGTGCAGAGTATTTTACTAAGTGCTTAGGAGAACACAATACAACCCTGTTGGTAAACATGTTCCCTGCCTACAAGGACCTTACAGTGTATTCGGGGAAACAGACATTGAAATACCTAAATAAATTATGGATAGGTACATAAATCCTGGGAACTAAAGGTGGGATGAGGAGCAGCATGGTTTAGTGGATAGAGCACCGGCCTGGGAATCAGAGGTCATGGGTTCTGACCCTGGATCTGCCACTAGTCTGCTGTATGACCTTGGATAAGTCACTTCACTTCTCTCGGCCTCAGTTACCTCACTTGTAAAATGTAGATTGAAACTGTGATCCCCATATGGAAGAGGGATGGTGTTCATTCATTGATTCAGTCGTATTTATTGAGAGCTTACTATGTGCAGAGCACTGTACTAAGTGCTTGGGATGTATGTCAGAAACATATAGAGACGGTCCCTACCCAACAACAGTTTCACAGTCTAGAAGGGAGAGACAGACAACAAATCAAAACATGTAGACAGGTGTCAAAATTGTCAGAATAAATAGAATTATAGCTATAAGCACATCATTAACAAAATAAATAGAATAGTAAATATGTACAAGTGAAATAAATAGAGCAATAAATCTGTATAAATGCTTATAAGTGCTGTGGGGAGGGGAAGGAGGTAGGGCAAAGAGGGGTGATGAGGAGGAGAGGAAAAAAGGGTGATAATTATCGGAAGGCCTTCTGGAGGAGGTGAGCTCTCAGTAGGGCTTTGAAGGGATGAAGGGAGCTAGCCTGGCAGATGTGTGGAGGAAGGGCATTCCAGGTCAGGGGAAGGACGAGGGCCAGAGGTCGATGGCGGAGCAGGCGAGAACAAGGCACAGTGAGAAGGTTAGCAGCAGAGGAGCAGCGGGCGTGGGCTGGGCTGTAGAAGGAGAAAAGGGAGGTGAGGTAGGAGGGGGCGAGGTGATAGAGAGCCTTGAAGCCGAGACTGAGGAGTTCATAGTTTGGCAGGCAACCACTTCAAATTTTTGAGGAGTGGAGTGACATGCTCAGAGTGTTTCTGCACAAAAATAATTCGGGCAGCAGAGTGAAGTATAGACTGAAGCGAGGAGAGACAGGAGGATGGGAGATCACAGAGGAGGCTGATGCAGTAATCTAGTTGGGATAGGATGGGAGATTGAACCAGCAAGGTAGCAGTTTGGATGGAGAGGAAAGGGCAGATCTTGGCGATGTTGTGGAGGTGAGACTGGCAGGTTTTGATAACGGATTGGATGTGTGGGGTGAATGAGAGAACGGGTCGAGGATGACACCAAGATTGCGGGTTTGTGAGATGGGAAGAATGATAGTGTCATTTACAGTGACAGGAAATTCAGGGAGAGGACAGGGTTTGGGAGGGAAGATAAGGAGTTCAGTCTTGGACATATTGAGTTTTAGATAGCGGGCAGACATCCAGATGGAGATGTCCTGAAGGCAGGAGGAGATACGAGCCTGGAGGGAGGGAGAGAGAGCTGGGCAGAGATGTAGATTTGGGTGTCATCAGCGTAGAGATCATAGTTGAAGCCGTGGGAGCGAATGAGTTCACCAAGGGAGTGAGTGTAGATAGAGAACAGAAGGGGACCAAGAACTGACCCTTGAGAAACCCTTACAGTAAGGGGATGGAAGGGGGAGGAGGAGGCCGCAGAGGAGACTGAGAATTAATGGCCGGAGAGATAATAGGAGAACCAGGAAAGGACAGAGTCTGTGAAGCCACGGTTGGATAGCATGTTGAGGAGAAGGGAGTGATCCACAGTGTCGAAGGTAGCTGAGAGGTCTAGGAGGATTAGGATAGTGTGTTTTCTATGTGCCATGCACTGTTCTAAGCATTGAGGAAGATATAAGCAAATTGGCTTGGACACAGTCCCTGTCCGGAGTGGGTCTCACAGTCTCAATCACCATTTCAGAGATGAGGTATGTTAGAGCCGGCCATGGGTATGTCCATTCAGACAATTATTAATAATATTCACACTTTAACAATGGATGACAAGATCAAGGTTGATGGTGCTTGCATTGCATCGATTTGAAAAAGAAAAAATTGTGAGTTGTTTTTGATAAAAACCAAATATAAGTCATTATTCAAATCTTACATTTGCTGCATTCTAAAAGTGATTATTTCCTGTGCCTGACTTGGCTTTTCTTCCCAGCTCTGACTCTCTCAGGTACTGCACAACTTCAGATTGCAAAGCACAGGTCCACCTTCAGGTTAGAAAGTCAATATCAACACTCAACTGAGGCACTGACTTCAAAGAATCCTATGTCCTAAGTGGACCTAAGGACGCAGTTATTTCCTGCAGGTCTGATCAGAACTTCGTACATCTCTCTGTCCTCAGAAAACAGGAGGAAGCTTACCCTGCCATTTGGAGTCAAAACTCGGCTATCATGGCAAACTCAGTCTGCTTTTTGTCACCATCATTCATTCATTCATTCATTCAATCGTATTTACTGAGCGCTTACTGTGTGCACAGCACTGTACTAAGCTCTTGGTAAGTTCAAGTTGGCAACATATAGAGACGGTCCCTGCCCAAAAGTGGGCTCACAGTCTCATCAGCTTTCTAACCATCTCCTCGCAACAAATATTGTATCTTATTCAAA
Organism: Tachyglossus aculeatus; assembly: GCF_015852505.1. NCBI lineage: Eukaryota > Metazoa > Chordata > Mammalia > Monotremata > Tachyglossidae > Tachyglossus > Tachyglossus aculeatus. The sequence goes on along the minus strand of NW_024044866.1, from coordinate 106,891 downwards.
GTTCAGAGACCTAGTTAAGTACCAATTTTCACTCTCTCAAAGGAATAGCTAATCTCTACTGTTAAGAACATTTGCCAAAGTATATCTACACTGGGCTTTGTTTTGGTCATGTGTTTGAGGAAATGTTTATGTCCCTCCTGAATCTGTCCCTTTTATGACTTGCTAACTAGACCTTAATTTGTCTGGGAGGAGAACTGAAGCATTGAATGCCCAAACCTCTCCCTTCGTGGAAGCAGCAACCTGTGAGGAGGGGAGGCCTAGGGTTCAGGTGGAGATGTATGGGGATGATAGACTCTTACAGGCAAAATTCATGCCCAGAAATACCTGCAGAAGGGAAGATCTTCTAGACTGGAAGAGTGTGTCTTCCAACCCTCTTACATTGTACTCTCCCAAGAGCTTAGTACAGTGCTCTGCAAAGAGTAAGCACTCAAAAAATATCATTGATTGACTCAAAATAACAAACTTAGTCATTTGGAAAATTCTGTTTAAAAAGGCAGTTATTATGAAAGTGGATATTTGAATGTTTTTAACATCTTGCTTTAATTATCTCAGGACAATGATTCTCGGTAATTTTTGAGAGGCATTCATTCATTCAATAGTATTTATTGAGAGCATAGAGTGTGCAGAGCACTGTACTAAGCGCTCGGGAAGTACAAGTCGACAACATATAAAGACGGTCCCTACCCAACAATGGGCTCACAGACAACAAAACAAAACATGTAGACAGGAGTCAAAATCATCAGAACAAATAGAAGTAAAGCTATATGCACATCATTAACAAAATAAATAGAATAGTAAATATGTACAAGTAAAATAAATAGAGTAATAAATCTGTACAAATATATACAAGTGCTGTGGGGCGGGGAAGGAGGTAGGGCATGGGGATGGGGAGGAGGAGAGGAAAAAGGGGGAAGGCCTCTGGGAGGTCTTTGAAGGGAGGAAGAGAGCTAGCTTGGCGGATAATCATAACAATAATGATGGCATTTATTGAGCGCTTCCTATGTGCAAAGCACTGTTCTAAGCGGCGGATGTGTGGAGGGAGGGCATTCCAGGCCAGGGGAAGGACGTGGTCCAGGGGTCGACGGCGGGGTAGGCGAGAACAAGACACAGTGAGGAGCTTAGCGGCAGAGGAGCTGAGAGTGTAGGCTGGGCTGTAGAAAGAGAAAAAGGAGGTGAGGTAGGAGGGGGCGAGGTGATGGAGAGCCTTGAAGCCTAGAGCGAGGAGTTTATGCTTGATTCGGAGGTTGACAGGCAGCCACTGGAGATTTTTGAGGAAGGGAGTAAGAATCCCAGAGCGTTTCTCCACAAAGATGATCCGAAAAGCAGAGTGAAATATAGACTGAAGTGGGGAGAGACAGGAGGATGGCAGATCAGAGAGGAGGCTGATGCAGTAATCCAGTCGGGATAGTATGAGAGACTGAACTAGAAAGATAGCGGTTTGGATGGAGAGGAGAGGGTGGTTCTTGGCGATGTTGTGGAGGTGAGACCGGCAGGTTCTGGGGAGGGATTGGACGTGTGGGGTGAATGAGAAGGCAGAATCGAGGATGACATCAAGGTTGTGGGCTTGTGAGATGGGAAGAGTGGTAGTGCCATCTATAGTGACGGGAAAGTCAGGCAGAGGGCAGGGTTTGGGTGGGAAGATAAGGAGTTTAGTCTTGGCAGAGATGGGTTACCGCTATCTCCATTTTACAAGAAACGAGCAAGGTTCTGACACTAGTCCCATGAAACAAAAGTTCAAGTTTCCTCTTTCTTGTAAATAATCCTTCTTTCTGTTCTCTTTCACATTCAAGAAAATCTAACTATATATATATACAGTTGTCTTTCATACTCAAAGACCATTATGATTACAAGCTGCTGGAAGTAAGAGAGGAATTCTCCAACCATTTTTCCAGTGTGTAACTCCACTGTCTCGAGAAGTACACAACAGAATCACAATTGGGATGGCGGAATCCTGACAGCTTTACAGCTGATGACTTAGCCTCTGATGGGATATGGCTGGGGTCAATATCCAAGTGACAGTGATAGCCAAGTAAACAAAAAAGACAGAAAGGGCCAAGAATTTTCTTGTGTCCATGCATAAGGAGGATGCAGGAGAAAGTCATTCATTCATTCATTTGTACTTATTGAGCACTTACTGTTTGCAGAGCACCGTACTAAGCACTTGGGAGAAACACAATATAACAATGTCTCCCATATGTACTTACACGATCTGCACAATAAAGGAGTTAAACTACAAATAATTGACCCACAAGCTTCCTTGGAGGATTTGCCCAAATAGCAGGGACATTGCACCTTCATGGAATGTACCAAACAGCAGTGACTAGGATATAATTCATTAATTGTGTTTTTGTCAATCACTTGCTAGCTAGAGCTTAAGTTACTTATCTTACTAGCAAGTATAGCTAGGAAGTCACTGACTTAATATATGCCAAGCACTGTTCTAAGTGCTGAGGTATATACAAGTTAATCAGGATAACTTGGTTGTTATCCATTTTGCTCCAAGAAGAGATGCTGATGGAAGAGCTCAAGGTAACGGATATGGCTTTACAGTAACAAGTCGGCAACCTATAGAGACATTCCCTACCCAACAACGGGATCACAATCTCTAGTGTTAGAAATCCTTTCTTCCAATCCTGGAAAGCTTTCAGAAAATTATTTTCACTTCTAGGGAGAACTCCATTAACATCCAAGAGCCCAAGGAAGGCCATATCTCTAATGGCACCAAATCTTCTTTCTGACAAAGGTTTGCAAAAATAAAATGACTAAAGTGTATTTTACTTGGAACAAACATGCACGTCCCGATTTGGGGGATTGAACTGATCTTGGGAGATTTCACTTCTGTTTCCTTGAAGAGCACTGTATAGAAAATGTTCACTAGGAGGTGAACGCCATGATATGAATGACCTTAATCCATTATGAACAACAACAACAAAAACAGAGTTTCATCATTCTCGCAGTGCTATTTCTCCACTGGCTGAATTCACTGAGGAGTTTCTCAGTGCCCAGGAAATTTGCTACCTTCTATACCATCCTGTTATGGTGTGTAACATCTGCAGAGATTCTTCAAGAGTGAAAGCATTCATAAGCTAGGCAGATGTGAAATAAGCAACAAATTATTTGGCTAGGGATATGTGCCTGATTTCGGCCTGTTACCTCCTTACAGGAGTTCTGATTGGGCAAAATATTTCATATTTCCTAAGTAGGCATTTGAAGGTGCATTAAACTAGCTCCGATAAAGCAACAGCAGCTGAACCTTCACTACTTCATTCAATGCTATTTAATGGGCACTTACTGTGTGCAAAGCACTGTACTAAGCACATAGGAGAGTACAATACAACAAATGACACATTCCCTAACCATAACAAGTTCACAGTCTAGAGGGAACCGAAGGAATAGCTTTGATATCTCCATAGCAGTGAAGTCCAGTATTTCTTCAATCAATTAATTAATAGCATTTATTGAGTGTCTGCTGTATACAGAGCAATCAATAAATCATATTCATTGAGAATTTACATTTGACAGCTCACTGTGCTAAGCACCTAAGAGAGTACTATACAGTTGGTTGACATGATCCCTGACCTCAAGGAGCTTGCAATAGAGTCGGGGAGATAAACATCAAAATAAATTACAGATAAGCGAAGCAACTTAGGTTAAGGATATATATACATAAGTGTCATGGATGTGTGAGTACAAAGCACTGTACTAAGCACTTGGGATAGTAAAATAATTATAAGAATGACCCTTACTAGGGTGCCAAGCACCGTACTAAAAACTGGAGTAGATGCAATCAATAAATCAACCAATTAGTAGTATTTATGGAGTGCCAACTGTGTACAGAGCACTTTACTAAGTGACTGGGCGAGTACAACACACCAATATAACAGACACATTTCCTGTGAACACTGAGCTTACAGTCTAGAGGGGGAGACAGACATTAATATGAATAAATAAATTGCAGATGTGTATATAAATGTTGTGGGGCTGGGTTGGGGGATGAATGAGGGAACCAAGTCAAGAGGGAAATGACCGTTTAGTCAGGGAAGGCCTCTTCAAGGAGATGTGCCTTCAATAAGGCTTTGAAAGAGGGGAGAGTAAATGTCTGTTGGATAGGAAGAGGGAGGGCTTCCCAGACCAGAGGTAGGACATGATGATGATGATGATGGTATTTGTTAAGCACTTACTATGTGCCAAGCAGTGTTTTAAGTGCCGGTGTAGATACAAGGTAATCAGGTATTACCACGTGGGGCTCACAGTCCTAATCCCTATTTTACAGATGAGGTAACTAAGGCACAGAGAAGTTAAGTGGCTTGCCATGGAGAGGAGATAGGTGAAGGGTTAGCAGTGAGATAGATGAGATCGAGGTAGAAAGGGAAGGTTGACGTTAGAGGAACGAAGTGTGTGGGCTGGGATGTAGTAGGAGAGTAGCAAGGTGAGGTAGGAAGGGTCAAGGTGATTGTATACTCTAAAGCCAATGATAAGGAGCTTCTGCTTTACATTACTACAATGTAAGCAGATCTGACACAGTTCCAGTCCCATATGGGGCTCCCAGTCTAAGACAGAAGGACAGGGATCTTATTCCCATTTTTACAGATGAGGAAACTGAAGCACAGAGAAGTTAAGTGGGAAGCAACGTGGCCTAGAGGATAGAGCACGGGCCTGGGAGTCAGATGAACTCGGTTCTAATCCTGGCTCTGCCGCTTGTCTGCTGTGTAACATTGGATAAGTCATTGAACTTCTCTGTATCTCAGTTACCCCATCAGTAAAATGGGATCAAATCCTACCCCCTTCCACTTAGACTATGAGCCCTATGTGGGATATGGACAGAGTTCAGTACTTCTTACCGTACGTGGCACATGGTAAGCACTTAACAAATACAATAATTATAGTAATTTTGTATCCACCCAGTGCTTAGTACAGTGCCTGACTTATTAAGTGCTTAATAAGTACCACAAAAAATAGTGACTTGCCCAAAGTAACACAGTAAGTGGAAGAGGGGTTTAAACATCTTGTCCCTTGACTCCAACACCAATACTCTTTCCACTAGGTCATGCGCTTCTCATATAAAATGAAAATACATGTTCCCTGCCCTCAAGGAGCTTACAATTTAAATTACAGATGAGACCAAGTAATAGAGTATGTAAGATTTGAGATACTGCCCAAGGTAATATCTCACATAGAAAAATAAGTGATAATAATAATGATGATGGCATTTATTAAGCACTTACTATGTGCAAAGCACTGTTCTAAGCGCTGTGTAGGTTACAAGGTGATCAGGTTGTCCCACGGGGAGCTCATAGTCTTAATCCCCATTTTACAGATGAAGAAACCGAGGCACAGAGAAGTTAAGTGACTTGCCCAAAGTCACACAGCTGACAATTGGCAGAGCCAGGATTTGAACCCATGACTGCTGACTCCAAAGCCCATGCTTTTTCCACTGAGCCACGCACACGGTATCCCTTGCTCTGACAGGGCTATAGAAGGTCATCATTAAGCCTCTTGAAAGAATTTTGATTCTCCAGAAGATGGACATCAAACCATCTGGACAATTCAACTAACATTTTTGGTTAACTTATGAGATTGCTAAACTAAATTTGGATTGGATTTGGAGAAGTAACTTGGCCTAGTCGAAAGACCACAGGTCTGGGAGTCAGAAGACATGAGTTCTAATCCTGTCTCTACAGTTTGTTTGATGTGCGACCTTGGGCAAGTTGCTTAACTTCATGGTGCCTCAGTTTCCTCAACTGTAAAATGGGAATTAAATACCTGCTCTTCCCCCTACTTGGCCTGTGAGCCCTTTGTTGGACAGAAACTGTCCAACCAGATTATCTTGTGTCTACGTCAGGGCTCAGTACAGCACTTAGCACATAGTAAGCACTTAACAAATACCACAATTTTCATTATTTTCATTATTCTTCTTAGTATTGTTATTGTGTTTAGTGATGGTCAGATAAGCATTCTACATTATGCAACAATAATCTGAATGAGTTTCAGGTTTCACTGTCAAAGAGTAATATTGTCCATCAAGAGCTATGCTTGTGTTGGAGTATATTCAAGATGGGTTTTGTTTCATCTGAACGTGGGCGGCTATTTTGGTGATTAAAAAGCTGATGCAGGGCCCACTTGTGGAGGCATGGGGCATTCTTAATGAGTTTCCCTAGTCCAGGTGGTCCCTAAGGTTTTACTCCTTCTTTCTTCATCACAGAATGCTGGCTCTGCTGCTTCAAGTCTATCCAAATACCAATAAAGATCTCTTTTCTCCTTCACCCACGAAGTCATTACTATGTCACCCTGGACACATTGATTTCACTTCTTGAGTATATAATCCTGAGTGTTCCCTCATTTACCAAAACTATCTGTTTTCCCTTCTAGTCTTCCCTTAAGAGGATTCCAATTACCATTATAATGTACTAAAAGCAGTTTTTTAATTAATGTGTATAATGAGAAGGAAGACTTAAACATGTACATGAAATGACATTCATTGTTCCGACAATTCAAAATACATTAAAACCTTTAAGTATGGTTCTTTTAGAAGAGATTATGCCAGTGATTTTCCTTAGAGCATCTGACAAACCCACTAGTTTCTTCCTTCTCCCACTGAAAAAAACAACGTAATTCTCAGAAAGTGATTCACTTCTCTCCTGAAGTCATTATTTGGCTCCATAACTTCCTCATGACATTTTTCACCTCCGCATTTCTCAGTGTAGATCTAGGGGTTTAACATGGGGAAGGTGGAGGCAGGCCTCATGTAGGTGAAGATACAGGGAACAAAGAACAGCATGACAGCCTTGATGTGAGAGCCACAGGTGGAGAGGGTTTTGCACCTTCCCTCTGAACTATAACATTTTAGGGAGTTCAAGATGACCACGTAGGAGACGACCAACATAAGGAAACAGACAGTGCAGATCAGGCCACCGTTGGTAGCCACCGACAGGCCCACGACGTAGGTGTTTGTGCAGGCGAATTCCAACAAAGGGTACTTGTCACAGAAAAAAGGATCAGTGACTTTGGGATCACAGAAGGGCAGCTGGAATAGGACGAGAATCTGAATTACTGAATGAAAGAAGCCCAATACCCAAGCTACCCCCACCAGGAGGCCACACACCTGCCAGTTCGTGACGATAAAGTAGTGCAAGGGTTTTCAGATGGCCACGCAACGATCAAAGGCCATCACAATGAGAAGGATGGCCTCTGTCATTCATTCATTTAATCATATTTTTTGAGCGCTTACTGTGTGCAGAGCACTGTACTAAGTGTTTGGAAAGTACAAGTCGGCAACATATAGAGATTATCCCTACCCAACAATGGGCTTACAGTCTAGTCCCTCCAAAGAAGTGTGATAGAAAGAGCTGGACCGTACAGCCATCAAAGGATATGACTTTTCTAGCTGGAAGGCTGTCTACAATCATTTTGGGAGTCGTGAAAGAGGGGTAGCAGGCATCTATGGAAGATATGCACTAGAGGAAGTAGTACATGGAGCTGAGATTCTGGCTGGCGTTGATGGTTACAGCCACAAGCAGGTTTCCCAAAAGAGTTACCAGATAAATGATTAGAAACAGAACAAATAAAAGTTTCTGCAAATCTGGATTCCGGGTAAGTCCCAAGAGAATGAATTCAGTCACATTGTTCCTTTTTTCCATCAATTCGGTGTTGGTTATGAACAGCCCGGTGAGCATGCACAATGGAGAACTGGTTTACCTGAAATGATAAAGATAATTGAATTTCTTTAGCACCATTTTTTTTTCCATGGAACCCAAGGTACTTAATATATATTACCTAATATTTCACTCATTCTTGATGGTGTCACCCGTCGTCCGGGAACGGGTTCGTTCAGTGATCGGCGAGGCGAGAGGGAGAGAGAGAGAGGCCGGGGACGGAAAGCCGGAGTTTTATATAAAATTTATTCCACGAGGCGAATTGAATTTATCTAATTGTTTAGGCGCAATGGATTGAATTTCCCTTTCGGGAGGAATATAATCAATTAGCAATATTAGAGCTTCCCTACACGGGAGGAACACAATCATACGTTAATCGCGCGTGGGTGAGGCGGCTAGCTCTCACCCATGTGCACTTCCCACTCGGGAAGAATCCACTTACTTTCCCACATGGGAAGAATTCATTACATTACCCGCGCACGTGGTGGGCGGCTAGCTCTCACAATGTGCTCTCCCTGTATGGGAGGAATCCACTCATGATTCCCATCAGCAGCGGGGTACCTGGGTCCCACCCACGAGACACTCACCCGTCCCGCGACCCTTGCCTCAGTGTGTTGGTTCTGGTTGTAGAGCGGGCATCTGGCCTTCGGGGCAGGGAAAGACACGTGGGCTGCTGCTGCTACTGCAGCGGCTGCTCCTGCTGCTGCGTGTCCTGGTGTTCTGACCCCGAAGGTCAGAGGCGACAGGTATTTATTGCCCGTGCCCCTAGGCCATTCCAGCTTCCGGCCTCAGTCTATCCAATCTCTGCCCTCCCCCCTCCTCCATAACTAATTTGATTGGCACGGGGGCGAGGGACACCTTCTGTATTCCCAGCTTGGGCTGTCAATCTAGCAGATTTAGTCGTGGAGGCGGTATCCCACCCTCACTTCCGAGGTCCTCCTGCTGGCTCAGGTGGTCACGAGATAGCTTTTGATCTTGAGATGGCCGGTACCCAAGGGTCACTTCGGGACATACCACACCTTGGCCCTCGCCATCCGTGCCCACCTGACCCCACCTCTTCCTGCATCCCCTCCAGGTCGTATAGTCTTGGGGTTGCACTGGAAGCCGTGCCTTCCGGCGCTGTCCCTCCCCTGACCGCATGGGCTGATAACCTCCCTGGCTTGCCACGGGAACCAGAAAAGCATATCCATGGGTTGGGGCAGAGGACGTTTCCTATCCCATGGCCAGGGGCAATGAAAGGCGGCGCCCCGCCCTCAAGGTGTGCTTAAGGAGGAGGTCTAGGAGGAGGAGTAGGAGGTATGGAGGTATGGAAGGTGGTCGGTGGCCCACCATGGTTTTAAGGCCCTGCACTGAGGAAAGGGGCCAGGGATGGTTGAAGTGGCTGCTACCCACAAATAGAGCAGTGTAGCATTGGGACAGATAACAACCCCTTCCCTTACTAGCACAACGGTCTTAAGACAGCACACTGAGGCAAGAGCTGGGGGTGACTGTGTGTTTGTCGCACCTGTGTGAAAATGCCAAGCAACAGCAACTTAGTAACCACCATCCTCCCACTAAGCCCACCGCCAGGAGCAAAAGTAGCAGCAACCCCTGGAATAGTGAGCTTCCCTCCTCAAGTCTAAAGAGTCCGTAGAACCAGTACAAAACTCCTCTGGTGGTGTGGACTCCTCATTAGCTGCATGGTACACTGCCAGGGATCATCGTGTCCAATTGTTCAGAGTCACTGGAATGACGGGGTGAGAAGCACCGGTCATGTTGGAACAGGAACAGGTCGCCTGGTAGAAATAGGTTCCCTTCCCTGATGTTGTCACACCATGGCTAGACTGAAGACAGGCTCTCTGGGAGGCAGTTCAGTGATGATTCCTTTGCTGTGCCTGTCTAGAAGTAAGGCATTCCTGATTATAGAATTGTGAGGAAGAGAAGTACCCAGGAGCATCATATAGCCAGATATAATTGATGAAGTTTGAAATAATAGCTTTTTCCTAATAACATTAAACAATTATTCTTAACTCATTCTTAACAACTACTAACAATTTTAACAAATTTTCCAATTATTCTTCTGTTGCTTTCCAAATCCTTGGGATATGATGACTAAACCTTTCCAGGCCCTTAAAAGGAAACAGTCACAAAGACAAAGTAGACATCCAGATCTGTACATATGTATGATACCAAATATCATACAACTGCTTTTTGCCCATTAGCTAGGCTATAGCAGAGACAACATGCAGAACTTGCATTGTCAACCCTGAAAAAGGGAGATTTTATATTAAAGACCATCTGAACCAATTTAACAAGCAAAGATGAACAAACCCCAGTTCTAATACATATAATTTGTAATATGCAACAATTAAATCTGGACTTCGCATATTCTAATATTTAACACGTTAAGTGACGAGCAGGCCAAGCTGTTTCATAAAGTGTTGTGTTGTCATTCCCCCTCTCCCAGGCGTGATGTCTGCAAAAGAGAAGGGTCTAGGTCTTGGAGGATCTCCAAGCCTCTACCAAAGTTAGTGGGCAGCCCTCATTGGTGTTAGCTGCACAGGTTTGCCCAGTCAGATTCATTTATCATTTCAAATATATCAAGATAACTTTTGTATTTGATTTACTTTTACAGTTTACTAAGTTAGCGAAATTTAAGGCAGTAGGATTTCAGATATGATGATTAAATCACCAACCCTCCAGTTGTTCCTAGGCTGGGAGAACATGGCAAATTCACTCCCAATTCATTCCTAATTACCGCCATTGTAGTGCCTAGGGGGAGGTGCCTTAGATTGAGGAAGGCAGCCATTCACTAAGAGGGAGGCAACCCTTTGCTAGAGGGAGGTGTCTTCCCTCAAAGGAATTCCCGTTTGATCTCCCAGTCTGATAGCTCTCGCCCTGAAGGCAAAGTGGTTAAATTTCCTACCCCCATGCTTTAGCTTGCAAATTTCTTGAGTAGCTGGGTGCTCGGGTGACAGGAAGGGTCCCCCGTTTCCCAGTAACACCAGTTATGGAATTATTTCCTGTAATTGATGGTTGGCCTCCTTGCCAAGCATTCTTCCTCATCATAGATACCCGGGCCCTGGTGTCTACCGGTAAGGAGACTTTCCGACGATCATTTACCAGGACGGTCATACGCGGGGTCGGGGGGGGGGGCGTACCCGAGTTGCAAGAGGGCCGCGGCCGCCGTCCAACGGCCGGGCCCGCCGGATTCCCCTCCTAATTTCCCCGCTTCGTGGTGGTTGGGGCCGTTGGTCTAACTTCCTGAGTGAGCAGTTTCAGGATATGTGTGGGCAGCCCATCCAGCTCGTCCATAGGAAATCCCCGCTCCGTTAACTCCCTCCATATGATCACCCGTTCTCCTGGGCCCAACCTTCCTGAGCCGACCCGCTGTGGGGGTCGGTGGGTATCCCTTTTACTAGTCTTTGGAACCGGCTTTGCCCTCCTGAACCACAAGCCTTTCCTAATCATGGCTGCTGCATGCCGGGTAATCGGCATCTTAGGGGACTGGAATAGGGACCAGTCACTGTTGACCACATTAGCCAAAGTGCTCCAGGTTTGTACCCCAGTGGCCCTATCCCTCAAACGGTGGGCCAGCCCGACCTCCAACCCTAGGGGTGCACCCATTACTATTGCATGAAGTAGGCCCTCTTGGGCGGGGAGGGACAAGGGGCTTGGTTCCTGAGTTTTCTCCCTCTCATCCAGGAGTTGTTCAGTTCCGAGCACCAAGAGATGCTGGTTTAATGTAGCTGGGTTGGTCCAGCGGAGGGTTCCGGCCCTTCCCTGTTCACTCCTGGGGACTGTCCGAGCCCAGTGTATCACGAGGGTCCAGAGGGAAGAACCTTGACTGTGAGTGTGGGTCACATCCACCCCTGGGCCCAAATCGAGGCAGCTGCTTCCATTTAGGTTGAGGTCCACCTGGGCTGCCGCTCCCTTCCATACCCTGGCCAACCAGCCTATCACCGGCTCCCCGGGGTCCCGGGAAAACTCCTTAGAGAGCTGCCTGAGTTCAGTGGCTGTGAAGTGAGTAGTTTGGGTGGTGACCTTTCCCTCAGGATTCTGCTTTTCCTTGATAATAGGATAGAGTTGCTTGGGCTGTCCCCCAGGGTTCTGCGGGGTCACCTCCCAATCCCAAGGTGAAGAGGCTGGTTCCAGTTGTGGTAGAGGATCGGGACCCCGCTTCTCCTCCCCAGAGGGATTCTTCCCACACAGCTCGAGAGTACATGACCCGCTTGATCTTCTGCTCAATTACGGGAAATTTCCTCTGTGCTTCTAACCCCTTAGCCACCCGGGGTGCCAATTTCTGCTCTAAAAGTATCGCCTGCTGCATTTTTACCTCGGCCGCTGTCTGCAGTAAGAGGCATTTCGTCTCACGTTCCTGTAGTTTTGCCTCTAGGGTGGCCCTCTCTAGGGCGGCCTGCAGCGCAGTTGCTAGGAGTCCGAGGAGGGCGGTCTTTCCTTTCTTCTTCCTGATTTGGGTAGCCTCCCGCCAATCACAAAATTCCCTCACCAGATTGGCCGGGTCCTCCCAGTGCTCCTCCACCCAGCGGCTGTCCCATCTTGGGGTTTTCCATCCCTGATCCGCGAGGAATTCAAAAAGCCCTCTCGGCTCTCTGTCGCCTATCGCCGATCCCATCCTCGTCGACATTTATGTCACCCGTCGTCCGGGGACGGGTTCGTTCAGTGATCGGCGAGGCGAGAGGGAGAGAGAGAGAGGCCGGGGACGGAAAGCCGGAGTTTTACATAAAATTTATTCCACGAGGCGAATTGAATTTATCTAATTGTTTAGGCGCAATGGATTGAATTTCCCTTTCGGGAGGAATATAATCAATTAGCAATATTAGAGCTTCCCTACACGGGAGGAACACAATCATACGTTAATCGCGCGTGGGTGAGGCGGCTAGCTCTCACCCATGTGCACTTCCCACTCGGGAAGAATCCACTTACTTTCCCACATGGGAAGAATTCATTACATTACCCGCGCACGTGGTGGGCGGCTAGCTCTCACAATGTGCTCTCCCTGTATGGGAGGAATCCACTCATGATTCCCATCAGCAGCGGGGTACCTGGGTCCCACCCACGAGACACTCACCCGTCCCGTGGCCCTTGCCTCAGTGTGTTGGTTCTGGTTGTAGAGCGGGCATCTGGCCTTCGGGGCAGGGAGAGACACGCGGGCTGCTGCTGCTACTGCAGCGGCTGCTCCTGCTGCTGCGTGTCCTGGTGCTCTGACCCCGAAGGTCAGAGGTTACAGGTATTTATTGCCTGTGCCCCTAGGCCATTCCAGCTTCCGGCCTCAGTCTATCCAATCTCTGCCTTCCTCCCTCCTCCATACCTAATTTGATTGGCACGGGGGCGAGGGACACCTTCTGTATTCCCAGCTTGGGCTGTCAATCTAGCAGATTTGGTCGTGGGGGCAGTATCCCACCCTCACTTCCGAGTTCCTCCTGCTGGCTCAGGTGGTCACGAGATAGCTTTTGATCTTGAGATGGCCGGTACCCAAGGGTCACCTCGGGACAGATGGTCAGATAAGTGACCTTGGTCCCATCTGACAGAAAGAAAAATCAAGCCATGTGACAATCAATCAATGGTGTTTACTGAGTGCTTACTCTCTGCAAAATGCTGCAGTAACTGCTTCGACATGATGAATCCAGTATTCTTTCCACTTAGTTCAGACCTTGTTAACCAGCATGGCTAGTAACATTGGTAGCATTTCACTTGGATTTTCACCCTTTATTCACACCTTCCTTAGCTCCACAGAATTTATGTACCTACCTGTAATTTATTTATTTATAATAAATGTTTGTCTCCCCCTCTTGATGGTAAGCTCAATGTGAGCAGGAAACCTGTCTACCAAATCTGTTGTATTTTCATAAGTACTTAGTACAGTGCTTGAGGAGCAGCGGGGTCTAGTGGAAAGAGCACAGGCTTCGGAGTCAGAGGTCGTGGGTTCTAATCCCGGCTCCACTACCTGTCAGCTGTGTGACCTTGGGCAAATCAATTAAATGTGTCTCAGTTCCCCCACCTGTAAAATGGGGATGAAGACTGTGAGCCTCATGTGGGACAACCTAATTACCTTGTATCTATCCCAGCGTTTAGAACAGTGCTTGGCACATATTAAGCACATAACAACTACCATCATCATCATCATCATGACTGCTCTGCACACCTTAAGTGCTCAGTTAATGTGATTGATTGACTGATGGATTTCACAGCACACGGGAGCTCTCAACAGAAGTCATTTTGCTTTACTTGCATGGATCGTAATAATAATAATAATAATAATAATGGCATTTCTTAAGCACTTACTATGTGCCAAGCACTGTTCTAAGTGCTGGAGTAGATACAAGGTAATCAGGATGTCCCCCGTGGGGCTCACAGTCTTCATCCCCATTTTACAAATGAGGTAACTGAGGCACAGAGAAGTTAAACGACTTGCCCAAAGTCGCACAGCTGATAAGTAGGTGAGCCCACGACTTCTGACTCCCAAGCCCGTGCTCTTTTCATTAAGGCATGAATAGGCTTGCTCAGTTGTTTGCTTTAGAAAAGTGTTGTCTCTTTTTAGTAGACGAGGTGTACGTACTGTCAGGTTACGTTTACTCCCGACTCTCACTGTGAATGCCTCCAGTGGTACACGTTAAGACAACTAAACGTTCCTTTTTCAGGCAATCCTTTTTCTGTGATTTGACCCCAGAGATACTTCCTTTTAGGTAAGGGGTCCTATTGGTGAGAGGAAGCAAATGGTCACAAAGATCTCTGATAACGTTCATAATCCATAAAACTACAATCTCTCTACTTTTTTATTCTCAAAATTAGGGGGTTAATTATTGAATTAAGGATATTGGATGCTCTTCCTTGTTCTATTATCAATCAATCAATCAGTGATATTTATTGAGTGCTTGGAGTGCTATATTCATTGCTTGGGAGAGAACAATACAATAGGGTTTGTAAGCTCGTTGTGAGCAGGGAATGTGTCTGTTATATTGTTATAGTGTATTCTCCCAAAGTGCTTTGTATAATACTCTGCACATAGTAAATGCTCAATAAATATGATTGACTAGATTAGGTAGACCTGATACCTGCCCACAAGAAGCTTACAGACTGGAGGGGGATGCAAACATTAAAATAAATGATAGATGGATATGCACGTAAGTGCTCTTGGGCTGGGGTGAATGTCAAAGTGTTTAAAGGGTAGAGACCCAAGTGCAGGTAATGCAGAAGAGAGGGAAAATTAGAGAAGTGAGATCATAGTAAAAATCTCATGGCGGAGACCTGATTTTAAATGGCTTTGAAGATGGGGAGAGTAGTGCTTTCAGAAACAAGAACAATCACAACAAGAAACATACCTGGGACTTTACTCCTCTCCTTCCAGGCATAGCTTTCTCTTAAATCCCCTCTTGGGCTTCTGCTTGCCAGACGAAAACATATGGAAATGTGTAGGACTCATCCTTTAAAGCATTGCCCTTGACCCTTCCCACTTCCTGCTCTCCCTCTTTAACAAATAATTATCAACTCCTTAGATTCCTTGTATCCTGCATCCTGAAACCTTTCTTTCAAATTTTCAATGCCCACCCACTTTTTACATCAATCAATCAATAAATCAATCAATGTATTGACTATCTACTGTCCTGGTTCTCCTGGTTCTCATCTCTCTGGCTGCTCAGTCTCAGTCTATTTCCCAGGCCCCTTCTCTGTCTCACATCCCCTAACTGTGGGGAGTCCCTCAAGGTTCTGTTCTAGGTCCTCTTCTATTCTCCATCTACACCCACTCCCACTCATTCGCTCCCATGGCTCCAACTACCTACCATCTCTACGATAATGATTCCCAAATCTATACCTCCAACCCAGATCTCTCTCCTCTGCAGTCTCATATTTCCTCCT
Organism: Tachyglossus aculeatus; assembly: GCF_015852505.1. Classification (NCBI taxonomy): domain Eukaryota; kingdom Metazoa; phylum Chordata; class Mammalia; order Monotremata; family Tachyglossidae; genus Tachyglossus; species Tachyglossus aculeatus. Next base: position 91,382 of record NW_024044866.1, on the reverse strand, counting down.
GCCTTCAAGACATATCTATTTAGATGTAACACCGACTCCTCAAACGTAACATGTCGTAAACAGCATTCTCTTATCTTCCCAACCAAACCCTGTCCTGCCCATGACTTTCCCATTACTGCACACAGCACCACCATTCTTCTTGTCTCACAAGCTCATAACCTTGGTGTTATCCGAGACTCAACTCTCTCATTCAACTCACATATTCAATCTGTCACTAAATCCTCTAAATCCAATCTTTACAACATCGCTAAAATCTGCCTTTTCCTCTCCATCCAAACTGCTACCATGTCAATCCAAGCACTATCCTATCCCATCTTGATCACTGTATTCATCTTCTTGCTAACCTCCCTTCCTCCCATCTCTCTCCTCTCTAATCCATACTTCATTCTGCTGCCCAGATTATTGTTCTGCAAAAACATGTAGTCTATGATTCCCCACTCCTTACCATCAGCTTTAAAACACTTAATCACCTTGCTCCCTCCTATCTCACCTTCCTCCTCCCTACTATAACCCAGCCCAGGCACTTCACTCTAATGCCAACCTACTCACTATACCTTGATCTCATCTATCTCATTGCCGACCTATTGCCCATATTCTGCTTCTGTCTTGGATGCCCTCCCTCTTCATATCCAACAGACAATCACTTTCTCCACCTTCAAAGCCTCGTTGAAGGCACATCTTCAAGAGGATTTTCCTGAATAAGCCCTGATTTCCTCCTCTAACACTCTTTTCTGTGTCACCTTTGCATTTGGATTTGCATCACTCCCTCAGCCTCACAGCACCTATGTACATACCCATAATTTATTTATTTATATTGTCTGTTCCTCTAGCCTGTAAGAGTATTGTGGGTTGGGAGAGTATCTATTAACTCTGTCATATTGTGCTCTTCCAGGCCCTTAGTACGGTACTCTGCACAAAGCAAACCCTTAATAAATGTGGTTGATTGATCGATTGGTTACTGTGTGCAGAGCATTACACTGAGTGCTTGGGAGAATACAAATATGGGCAATATTTCTGAAGGGCCACATACAAATGCAGTGAAAAAGGCATTTTGAGCACCTGTTTACATCTGAGATTTTCAATAGAAACACATAACTGTTCCCTATAGTCGTAACTTGTTTCGGGTTTGGGACAAATTAGGTCAATTCCTAATTATATTCACAGTTTTGTGGAGCTTATTGGTGCACTAAGTATGTGGTTTTCCAATTAGTTGCCTTGATATAAGCACATGAAGGAGAAACGGACATTCATATGGATTTTACAGTCTCCAGCCATGTTCATCATTAGAGAAAAATGCTGGCCAATTAGAGTTAGAATAAAATTCCTTTCAGTGAAATGAATAAAAAGTCATTGAAGTAATGATCAGCCAGAATGGAAGAAATATATTTGTTAAATGTGTAATATTAAAGTGGATAATTTCCTGTGATTTTTGTAGTATTGTCCCCCAACCTCAATAGCTCATTTGATAAACTACTTTAGCTAGTAGCTCGCAAGATAGTCCCTCTCAGAGACACACTCATGGATTGACAGTTGCATCATCTATCATCATCTTCTATCCATATTTCACTCTGAATCCAGCATCATTTTTTATTGCATTTGTTAAGTGCTTACGATGCCAGGCACTATACTAAGTGCTGGGGTAGAAACATGCTAATAAGGTTGGGTACAGTTTATGTCCTACAATGGAATTGCAACCTTAACCCCTTTTTACAGATGAGGTAACTGAGGAAGAAAGAAGTGAAGTGATTTGCCCAAGGTGAAGCAGCAAGCTAAGGGCAGGGCAGGGATTAGAACGCAGGTCCTTCTGACGCCCAGACCCGTGCTCTATCCATCAGGCCACACTGGTTCTCTAAAATGTTGATCGTTCTAATATGTTGTTCTGCCACATCTCTCCACTCCTCAAAAACCTCCAATGGTTCTCCAGGCCTCTCCGCATCCAACAGGAACTCCTAATCACTGGCTTTAAAACACTCAATTAACTGTCCTTCCTACTTATTCATTCACTTTTCGCACTTACCCAACTAGGACTCTTTGCTCCTTCCAGATGATAATTCATTCTTGTTTCTTGCGCTATGGATCTCTTTCTCGTGTTTTTCTCTGTACCTGGAACTGCCTCCCTCTGCAAATCCTACATAACCCCCTCCCCAACTTCCTCAAACTCACCAGTTTCAAAGTTGTAATGAAATCACATCTCCAACAAAGAGATCTACTCTAATTAATGATTTCCTCTACTCAGGCTATATTTCCTTCAGTTGACGTCTCAGCACTTTAATGCCATCTGAGTACCTAACAAACTCAAGTTTCTATAACACTTATGTCCATATCTTATATAATCTATTCTTCACACATTAATTCATGTACACCTCCCCTTTTCCTCTTTCCTCCTCTCTCTACGTTATTTAAATATCTGTTCCCCCTGCTAAAATGCAAGCTCCTTAAGAGCAAGGACCATGTCTACTAATTAGATTGTACTCTCCCAAGTGCTTAGTACAGTGCTCTGCACACAATAGGTGCTCAGTAAATTGATCAATTTACAGTATCCTGATTTCTCCAAGATGAAAACAAAGTGTGACTTTTTTGCATGGGAAGGGTGATCAAAACCCATCCAAACACTAACTTTCTGTGCCTTCTTAGATGTGCATTTCTTCCTCTATTCCTTGTTCACCCAACTCCAGCAATGACGTGCTCCAATTACAGTGTCCTTGAGGTAGAACAGGCACAAGCGTAAAATGGTTACGTGAAAGGAACTGGTGGCCACTCCATTACAGCCACAACCATATTTCCCACCTTTGTTTCCTTACCCCCGCCAAAGTAACAAAATCCTAGAAACTAGAAAAGCATCAGATCTGAGATTCCATAAGAACCCAAATGGCTTCTGGATAAACCTAAAATAGGCCTGAGATCTCTTTTCTTGGAGTAAAGTCTGGATTTCAAGCAGCAACGAATTTTAGTCCAATTTCCTTTCGTTGTCAATCTTTCTCTGCAATATTAGCTGAAGATTGTCCTCTCAGAACATCTAGATCCTTTGTGAAGGAGGACTTCTAAGTGCACTAAAAACTTGGTGAATTTTCCAAGTCAATCAGAAAGAATATATTTTGCTGGGACTGTGACAAAAATCTCTACCTAACTCGATTTGCCCATCCCTGCTCTAGGTCTGCCCTGAAGCATATTCATTAGGTAGACTGTTTCTCCCCTCACATGTAAACTAAAACTAGATTCTATAGATATTCAGGAACCTCATAACGTTCTGTCTAATCAGCCTCATGGGATTATGACCAATCTCCCCTTGTGGAAGGTTTGCCCAAGATGATGCCAAACTGAATTTTGCTTTAAAAAATGAGTATAGATGCAGGGAAGGAAAAACACTTTTTCACTGAATTTTGATCCCCAAAGAGAAATCATTTTTATTTTTCTTATGACCACCATCAAATTGCCAGTCACCAGAACCTTGCAACCAAATGTCCCCTGGTGATTTGGAGGAGATAGCTGAGATAAATTTTCAGATAATTTTGGAGGGAAATTTTCCAGCTCATTTGTCTGTATATTTCAAGCAAAAGGGATTGCTTACTTGCTTGCCTGACTTTTGCGTCTCTGATTTCACACATTTGTCAAGTGGAAAACAGCATCAGTGGGCACTTTAGGTTGATAAGGTTGTTAATAGACAAAATCAATCAATGATATTTATAAGCACCTCCTCTGCACAGAGCACTGTACTAAGTGCTCAGTAGAGTAAAATATATCAGAGTTGGTAGACACATTCACTGCCCACAACAAGCTTACAATCTACAGGACAAAATTATTGAGTATGACAAACAGAATGCTCCCTTGGGAAAATAGCCAGTGTTACATCTTGGCAACAGGTTGCTCTGCACACATTAAGCACTCAATAAATACGATTGAATGAATGAATGAACAGGAAGCAAAATTATCAGTTCAGAAAACAAAAACAAAGATGAAGAGAGCACAGATCCTACTACAACTAATCCATTCTAGGTTTATTTAACATTTGATCTTATTATGTATGGTAAGTCCACTTGGTTTTACTGAATTGCTCTCATTTTAACAGATTTCTCCTTAAATTCAGGCAAAAGTTGGGCTTGCACTCCAACCTTGCCTTCCTGCTTGAGTGACTGTCAAGAGTCTTTCTGATGGACAGTTTTGTCCAGATTCACGAGTCCTATCCTGGATGTTCTCTGTTCCATTCCCAGACCTAACCAACCCTTGCCCCCCAGCGACCACATTTTGTGAGGAAGGAATATTTTACACCCACAGAGAACCTTTCTTCAAGGGTTTTTCATAGATTTAGTCTAAAGTAATGCATTAATTCTGACAGAATGCATGGATGAAAATATTATCCACAAATGCCAGCTCATCTACACTGCAGGTCTATATAGATAACATCAACTTAATAATGGGAATCATTCAGCAGTAGAGATGGTGTCCATTCAAGTGGCCTTTCAAAACACACAAGGCTCCAGCTCTCTTGGCATCTCCTTGAAGACTTCATTCTCCTATTTCCAATGCCAGCCTTCTCACTGTACTTCATTCTCGTCTATCTTGCCATCGACCTCTCACCCACATCTTGTCTGTAGTCTGGAATGTCCTCCCTCTTCATATCACTCTGCTCTTCATAGCAGCGTGGCTTAGTGAAAAGAGCACAGGCTTTGGAGTCAGAAGTTATGGGTTCAAATCCCGGCTCCTCTAATTGTCAGCTGTATGACTTTGGGCAAGTCACTTAACTTCTCTGGGTCTCAGTTACCTCATCTGTAAAATGGGGATTAAGACTGTGAGCCGCCGTGGGGTAACCTGATTACCTTGTAACCTCCCCAGCGCTTAGAACAGTGCTTTGCATACAGTAAGCACTTAATAAATGCCATTATTATCATTATTATTATTATATCTAAAAGGCAATTACTCTCTCCCTCTTAGTTATTGAAAGTACATCTCGTCCAAAAGGCCTTCCTTGATGGAGCCCTCCTTTCCTCTTCCACTCCATTTTGCATAGCCTTGACTTACTCCCTTTATTCATCCTCCATCCCAGCCCCACAGAACTTACATAAACATCTGTAATTTAATTTATATTAATGTCTGTCTCCCCTTCTAGATTGTATGATTAGAGAAGCAGCGTGGCTCAGTGGAAAGAGCACGGGCTTTGGAGTCAGAGGTCATGGGTTCAAATCCCGGCTCCACCACTTTTCAGCTGTGTGACTTTGGGCAAGTCACTTCACTTCTCTGTGCTTCAGTGACCTCATCTGTAAATTGGGGTTTAAGACTATGAGCCCCACGAGGGACAGCCTGATCACCTTATAACCTCCCCAGCGCTTAGAACAGTGTTTTGCACATAGTAAGCACTTAATAAATGCCATTATTATTATTATTATTATGAGCACAGAACGTGTCTATTATATTGTTATATTATACTCCCCCAAGCGCTAAGTATAGAGCTCTACACACAGTAAACACTCGATAAATTTGATTTACTGACTCGCTGCCACCACATCCCATTTGCTATGTCTTGGTCAAAAGAGGTAAGAAGCTGCAGAGTATTTTTTTTATTTTGTTTTGTAATGTTTTATTTTTTAATGGTATTTGTTAAGTGCTTACTGTATGCCAGGAATTCATTCATCCAATCATTCTATTGTATTACTTGAGTGCTTACTGTGTGTAAAGTACTATACTGAACTAAGCGTGTGGGAATGTAAAATATAACAACTAGACACATTCGTTGTCCGCAACGGGCTCACGGTCCAGAGGGGGAGACAGACATTAATATAAATAATTATATAGATAAATAAATAAATCATAACATATAAAAGCACTGTAGTAAGTGCTGGGGTAAGTACAAGCTAATCAGGTTGTATACAGTCCACATCCCACATGAGGCTCACAGACTTAATCCCCATTTTACAAATAAGGTAACTGAGTCCCAGAGAAGTGATTTACCCAAGGTCCCAAAGCAGACAAGTGGCAGGGCCAGGTTTAGAACCCAAGCCCTCCCAGGTTGCTTCAGATTGCATTCTAGAACTGGGAAATCTTCCAAAGGAATCGTCAACTCATTAGCAAGTTGTAAATCACCCCCTTTAACAAGATGGTGGCCAATCAGATAGGGGAGCCCAGGCACAACCATAATCCAATCAAATACCTATTAGTTAAACAGCACCACCCCTCACCCCTCCTCTGTCCATCATATACCTGCTGCTGGTCAAAGACCTAACAATATTTCAACACATTCCACCACTTGCTTGCCGTGGTACTTTGGGCAAGTCACTTAACTTCTCTGGGCCTCAGTTACCTCATCTGTAAAATGGGACTGTGAGCTCCACATGGGACAAGGACAGCATCCAACCCAATTTGCTTTTTTCCACCCAAGCAGTTAGTACAGTGCCAGGCACATAGTAAGCCCTCAACAAATATCACAATTATCATTATTATTACCATTTCATATGTATCCTTTTGAGGATACCATGGAGGCCACGCCCTTTTGGGGACTCGGTAGTGAGGAGGAACTGACAAGTTTGACCTGGCACTAGGATCAGTGGGAAGGAATATTTGGGCTGTTGAGGTATTGATGGCAACATCATGAGATAGCTACAAATAACTAGAGGGAGCATGTCCAGTAGGATCTAAAATTTAGAAAACCCATTTGTAAGAAAATTTTGAAATCGAAGTTTTCAAGTAAAGTTTGATTCTTCCCCTCTTGCTTGAAAGACCATCTCAATTTTTCCTTCTATCCCATTCCATCTCTTTAGGAGGTTTGCAGTTGGTTACCTCAGAGAATTGATTGTACACTTCACAACCAGCAGACCAGATGGCTTGATGGCCAAAGTAAGGCCTCTCGAAACACTGAAAAATCAGTGAGGTGAAAGGCTAAGTCTGGGGCATTTTGGGGGAGCTAAGGACAGCTGCAGCAAATCACTACAGCTCTAACCCTCCCTATCTATTTTCCAGACCAAATCATTCACCCAAGGGAGGTAAAGAGACGTAAAAGCATCTCAGCAGCTCTGAGTCCAGGTTTAGGGGCAGGGGAGGTGCTCTCCCTTACTCCCTCTTGACAGCTATCGAAAGTGGAGAAGACATGTCTTCCTTGACTTGATTCTTGGATCACCCATGCTCTGTACAAATCAATTAATCGATCAAACCATGGTATTTATTGAGTGCTTACTATGGACAGAGCACTGTTCTAAGGACTTGGGAGAGTGCAATACAAGATAATTAGTAGGCACATTCCTTGTCCATAATGAGCTTAGATGGGGAGATGGACATTAATATGAACATGAAACTTGGGAAAGAAGGGTTACAGTGAGCTTGTCTGCATGAATGATCTAGTTATTTCAGTGTCCAGCATCCTCTTGATCAATAGTAGGGAAATGTCTCCTCAAAAAATCAACAGAAAATCTCTTTTAACAAATTTCTCTATATACCAATAAATTAATTTGGTACTGAGACATTTATGGATGATAACCTGTCACTTTCCTGCACCATACCTCTACCATGAAGCTTTTCACGTCTGAGTTTCTCAGAATGTAGATTTAGGGGTTTAGCATAGAGTTTATAATAGATTAATACACTGCTGTCACCTCACTGATAGGCAGGGTGGATGTAGGTCACACACACACAAGAATAAAATAAACAGAAAATAAGATAACAACAGTGATGTGGGTAGCACAAGTGGAGAGAGCTTTGCATCTCCCCTCAGAGCTGAGAGCTTTCAGGGAAGCTAAATGACAACATAAGAGACAAGAAGTATTGCAAACATTGCGATTCACTATAGTGACAACTTAAAGGCTAAACATTTGGGTGAGCCCCAAGTGCGACAAGGGACTATGTCCAAACTGATTTGCTTCTATCCATCCCAGCACTTAGTACAATGTCTGGCACAGAGTAAGAGCTTAATAAATACCATAATTATTACTAGTAGTATTATTATCATCCATCCAGATCGTCTGTAGGTTATGTCTCTTTCCTGGTCCAGCCCGCAGATAGAGGCTCCTCATTACTAGGAATTTCTAGAGTGAGAGGGAAGACTTGGGTGACCTCCCAGCAGCAGCTGTCAATCATCTTGGGTGGCCCTGCCATTCCAAATGGCGGAGATGGGAAGGCTCTCTATTCCACTAAAAGCTCTCAAGGGAAGTGTGCCAGTCAATGAACCCCTTTTGTGAACTTCAGTGCTGAATGAACTGCTGGCAGGTGTATTTTTCCACAGTAAGAATTCACCTTGCTGGTGTTTTCATCCCCAAGAATCTCTGCAGAGTCTGAACTCCAGTTAGGCTCACACGGAAGGTGATAAATTCATTGGGGGACTGCAGAAATCCTCTCTGAATTCACATAATAGACATAGCATCAGGGATAGTCCATTCAAATGACGCGACCTTGTACGTTGTTATTGTTCAAAACATATCCACTGGCTGCTGAGCCCTCTCACCGCCCCCCACAATCGGTGCTAATGTCAGAGTCTACATAATAATCGATGCCACTTTCAAGGATCTAGTCAAGAACCTTTTACAAGACGAAGCTCTTAATGAAAAGAACCAATTAGTGAAGGACACAGGTATTTTCCCAAAGAACTAGCCAAATTCACGGAAGGCTTAACTGCTGCTTTTGGCATAAAGACCCTACCAGAAAGAGTGGTAAGAAATTCTACAGAGACTCAGAGCCCTAGGTATTACAATAGGTCCCCACACTCCTAGAGAGGCAACTTTAAATATTTCTCTGTAACAAAAAGAAAAATCCAAGTAGGAGCAATTTGAAGGTGAGGCTGGAGGGAGAGCTATTAACTCCAATTTTTTCCGTTTTCTGTGGTTATAGATATGAAAAGGGGAAGTTCAGAATGTCCTCCCTGGTCTATTCATTGTCCTGTCTCCTTAACGAGCAAAGAGGTTGAGTGAACAGGAAGTTAATTTCTACCACCAAATGCATTTCCCTGAAAAGAATTATGAAAATGAATTGCTGACTGCTGACTTTGTGGCTAGACAATCTGAATTTTCTGCTTGAAAGGCCTATTTTGTCTTTGATCTGTAAGCGACTTTCTCATTTGAAGAGGTAAGTGGAGAGATAGGATAGAGCCCCAATTCTTCAGACCTTTTCAGCATCAACAAATCTGACTAATATAAGTTTTCCAGCCTTCCTGATTTTTACTTTGCCTTCACCTTTAAAAAAACACATTTTCATCATTGCTTTTTAATATTTTTGGTGATATCTACAAATAGAGTCCAAGTATCATTCGAGGTCTATACTTACATTCACTTGATATTGTCTTGAAATGATTCTTTAATAAACATATTGCAACTGGGAACCGTGTAGCCAAGTGGAAAGAGTATGGGGTTGAGAGTCAAAGGACCTGAGTTCTAACCTGACTCTGCAACTTCCTTTCTGTGTGACCCTGGGCAAGTCACTTCATTTCTGTGTGCCTCGGTTTCCTCATCTGTAAAATGGTAATTCTCTTCTTGTTATCCCTTGCCCTTAGACTGTGGCATTCAGCATGTACTTGATCTTTTCCACTCTGGTATTTTACCATTGTTTATCTGCATAACTTAGCCTAAACTATAAATCCCATGGCAGGATTTTGTAGATAATTGTTTTGTTTTGATCATCAGGAGTTCAGAAGTGCGGATGCCACTTATGCTGCCAACTTGTACTTCCTAAGCACTTAGTACAGTGCTCTGCATGCATTAAGCGCTCAAAAAATACGATTGAATGAATGAATGAATGGATGGTTGCATTTCCTATTTTGATGTACATTGTCTTTAAACCTCTGCCATTTTCATCAACAAAGGTCATGGGTTCTACTCCCAGCTCTGCCACTTATCTGCTGTGTGAAATTGGGTTAGTCACTTCACTTCTCTGGGCCTCGGCTCATCTGTAAAATGAGTATTGAGACTTTGAGGCTCATGTAAGATAGGGACTGTGTCCAACCTGATTTGCTTGTATCCACCCCAGCGCTTAGTATATTACCTGGCAGAGTGTACGTGCTGACCAAATACAGTTATTATTATTATTAATCTTGGTAGTGTCTCTTTGTTGAGCATACAATATTGATAGCTTCCTAAATCCATTCTCATCTACTCACTGTCCACATTGAGACCTATCTGACTTTTCTTGTTCTAACAGGGCTTCTGTGCATTTGTCATCAAGGACCTAGGAAGCAGTACAGCCTCGTGGATAGAGCTCGGGATGGGAATCAGAAGGACCGGGGTTCTAATCCTACCTGTGCCACTTGTCTGTTGTAGTACTTTGGGTAACGCATTTAACTTGTCTGTGCCCGAGTTACCTCTCCAGTAAAATGAGTATTAAGACAAAAGACCCCATGTGGGACAGGGCCTGAGTCCAGGCTGATCAACTTGTATCAACCTCAGCACTTAATACAGTGCTGGCTCATCGTAAGTACTTAACAAATACCTTTAAAAAGAAAGACCAACAATCAGACAATCTTATTTATTGAGCACTTATTGTGTGCAAAACACTGTACTAACCACTTGGGAGAGTGCAGTATAACAATACGTGGACACATTTCCTGACCAAAACCACTATTCAGGTCTTTTCTCAGAGTTTGATAGTCTTTGAAAGTTTGGATACCACCTTCCAATGCTTTGTTTTTACCAATGCCCACGCATTAAAGATTATAACAAAGACTTTAAACTTGGTCCTACCACCAGTAGAAGTTGGAGAGGTAGCAATTATCACTCATCAATGGGAAGAGAGTCTGCTAGTTTACATTAAATTCGGAGTTTATTGTGTGTTTTATGTTCTTATGTGAGATTCCTGGGTTACCTACAATCTGTTTCCTTGGCAGAACATCTTTTCTTCTTTCTCTGGAAAATAAATGAGCACTGATCCCATAAGAAAGAAGAAGAAACCTAAAGCTGACATAAGAGGAGAAATAATCTCAGAAGACCATCAGGGGAATACAAAAGATTTTAGATTTCTTGTCTGCTAAACATTTGGTTTACCATCCTCTGCCCAGAAGGAATTTAGAAGGTTCTGAGCCAACAGCCTAATGCACTTTTACCTTAGGGAGAATGTGAATGTGATTATCAGTTGGCATTTATGAGACTGGAATAGTAAGAGTTACTGAGCTTCTTGTCTATTGAAAAAGGCATGGAAATCAAGCAGAGTATACTCCAGGTATGAGTGAATGGAAAAGGCTTTGAAGATATTGACTATGTTCCCAACTCTCCCAGTGACCATTTAGGGCACCTCTGGGTAAGTTCATTCATTCATTCAATTGCATTTATTGAGTGCTTACTGTGTAACGAGCACTGTACTAAGCACTTGGGAGAGTTCGATGTAACAATGAATAGACATTCCCTGCCCACAGTAAGCTTACAGTCTAGATGGGGCGATATTAATGTAAATAAATAAATTAGAGAAATGTACATAAGTGCTGTCGGGTTGGGGTCGGAGAAATGAATAAAGGAAGCAAGTCAGGATGATGCAGAAGGGAGGGGTGAAAAGAAAAGGGAGACTTAATCAGGGAAGGCCCCTTAAAGAAGATGGACCTTCAATGAGTCTTTGAAGTGGGGGAGAGTAATTGTCCTTTGGAATTGAAGAGTTGTTAACCTAATCTGCTTCAATTCCCACTGTGTGAATTGAGTACAGTAAATACTTTCCCTTCCGGCCCTGGGGTTTGGAGAAAATTGGCAAGATGATAGAGATGTGGAACTTTGAGCTCTGTTACTTGATCGTTCCAAAGCAAAACTAATGAGGATCATCATTCTCTATACAGACTCTGCAGCTCTCACCTGTGCCCTCATTGACTATCCTGAGTTGATGGGCAATAAAGACAATGTGACAGAATTTATTCTATTGGGACTAACACCGAATCCAAGGATGCAGAAGGTCATCTTTGTTGTCTTTGTAATCATCTACATCCTCACCATGGTGGGAAATCTGATCATTGTGATAACCATAACCACCAGTAAGAATCTGGACTCCCCCATGTATTTCTTTCTGGCCTATTTGTCATTTATTGATACCTGCTATTCTTCAATCACCACACCTAAACTGATCGTCGACTCTCTCTGTGAGAAAAGAATCATCTATTTCAAAGGCTGTATGGCTCAGATCTTTGGAGTGCATTTTTTTGGCGGGGCTGAAATTATTCTCCTCGTGGTGATGGCCTATGACCGTTATGTGGCAATATGTAAGCCACTGCATTACACGACCATCATGAATCAGAGTGTGTGTGGTGTGCTGGTGGGGGTCATCTGGACAGGAGGCCTGGTGCACGCGACCATCCAGATTCTCTTCATGGTCGATTTACCCTTCTGTGGCCCCAACATCATCGATCACTTCCTGTGTGATTTGAACCCTTTGCTGAACCTTGCCTGCATGGACACCCACACCCTCGGCCTCTTTGTAGCCACCAACAGTGGGTTTCTCTGTCTATTGAACTTTGTCATGTTGATTATTTCCTGTGTCATGATTCTGCGGTCCCTGAAAGCACACAGTAAAGAAGGTAGGCACAAAGCACTCTCAACCTGCGTCTCCCACATCACCATCATTGCCCTGTTCTTCATTCCGTGTATATTTCTGTATATGTGGCCTGCTTCCACATTCCCCATGGATAAAGCTATTGCAGTATTTTACACTATCATAACCCCTATGCTAAATCCCCTCATCTACACCCTGAGAAATGTCCAGATGAAAAATGCCATCAGGAAACTATGGGGCAGAAAAGTGACTTCTGAAGATAAATAGGCATCACCCTGTGAAAATGATATTTGTCCAAGTGAAGGAAGTGGCAAGCATGGATTTCAGGCAACATTTTTAGGAAAAATGTATAGGGCATTCAAGGCTCAGTGGTGCTCGTGTCTTATATGTCTGTTGCATTTCCCAAGAGCTTGTTAGAGTTTATTGCTATTTTTATGGTATCGATGCCTGTCTTTGTTTTGTTTTGTCTGTCTCCCCCTTCTAGACTGTGAGCCCATTGTTGGGTAGGGATTGTCTCTATCTGTTGCCGAATCATACTTTCCAAGTGCTTAGTGCAGTGCTCTGCACTCGGTAAGTGCTCAATAATTGTGATTGAATGAATGAATATTGCATTCAGTAGGCGCTCAAGAAATACCACTATATGAACTACTAAAGAGTCTCTTAGCTGTAGAGGTAGTCATCCCCACTTCAGCTTATTTAGCAACCTTTACATGATAAGAGGCTGATTTTGCTCCTGTTACAGCTGCTTTCATTTATCTTTTTATCCTTCTTTCATCCCAAATGAGGAGAAATGAGAGGAGCCTGCTCAATAGTGCAGTCAGACCTGTTCTACTTTAAATAATAAAATAAATGTATCTTCAGCAACAGAGTGTTGTCTTTTTCCTATTGCCTTTTTCCTATAGCTCCACTGAATATCACATTGTACCGGACATATCACAGTATTAATAGTAGAATGGGTGTTTCCTAATTCGATTCCTGCGAAGCAGGAAATAGAAGATGGGAACTACTTGTGAATTTCAAAACAAACCAATGCTAACTCTTTCTCCAATCAACAATCGGGAGAGGGACAGTATTGGGAAGAATGATCTGTGATAGCGTTCCACATCCATATCATGATGCTTAGCTATGAAGGCAAAGTGTACTTTCATTCACTGATTCTGCACTAGATTAAGCAAATCAGAAAACAAAACCAACTTGGAGGAGATCAGGATCAAATCAGAGATATTGGGACTGCTTGGCAAACTATTCCAGCCCAAAGAAAGCTGCTTAAATAGGTCAGTGTCCAATGTGAGGAATCAATGCCGCATACGTCTGCATCTGCTCCTGAAAATGAGAGTTGTTAGGGACCAGTCTGGATCCACTATGAGAAGCAACATGACTCTCTGGAAAGAATGCAGGCCTGGGAATCAGAGGACCCGAGTTCTTATCCCAGCTTCTCCACTTGCCTGCTGTGTGACCTTGGGCAATTCATTTCGCTTCTCTGTGCCTCAGTTCCCTCATCTGTAAAATGGGGATTAAGGCTTTAACCCCACGAGGGACATAAAGTTGGACTGTGTCCAACTTGATTATGTTGTATCCACCTCAGCACTTACTACAGTGCCTGGCACATAGTAAGCACTTAACAAATACCATTTACAAAAACAGAGAGAAACGGAAAAGACAGAGGTGCTTGTGGTGACAAATTTGTCAGTTTTTACCTTTCTCTCAGTGACACAAGCTATTACCTGATAGAGAATGTATTGGTTTCAAGTGCCATCACAGAAGAAGAGCCAAGACGTTATTAAACATTTGATTAATTAGGCCTAGAAGCACTTCAGAGGGACTATGTGGCTCTATCTGGAGGTGATGACCAAGGCATTGAGACTTCCCGTTATACCTCACAGCCTTGATCAAAAATGGAGAATGTCTCTCCTGGTGCACAGTCAAATCCTAGGTGACAGAGTAGTCTACATAATTGAGAGTCGGGTGAGAATGAATTACCCCAACCAATACCGTGAAACTCTGGGAAGAACTAATGGCACAGGCTGGTATCATCAGCCAATCTTTTTGCAGACTTGGAATGGCTCAGAAACAGCATGGCCTAGTGGATTGAGCACAGGCTTGGGCGTCAGAGGATCTGGGTTCTAATTTCATTTCTCCTCTGTGGGATCCTGGGCAGGTCACTGCTCTTTGCCTCAGTTACCTCATTGGTTAAATGGGGATTAAGACCGTGAGTTCCTTTTGGGATGTAAACTGTGTCCAACCGGATTAGCTTGTATCTTCCCCAGCACTTAGTACAGTGCCTGGCAAACAGCGAGAGCTTAGCAAATACCATTAAAAAAAAACAGGAGGAAGCAAGAGTTAGAGTTTTTGCCTCGAATTCCACGTGAAACCATTCCACTGGGAAGACAGTTCTGGGTCACTTGCAGGATGGAGGTGCAGCGGAACCCTGAGTCCCGCTAGATGATCCGGGGTGTGGATGGTTTGCTGGGATGCCATCAAAATAGCCCTCCTGTTTGGAGGAATCAGCTATTAGAGAAGAGGCTTCCAAACTGTAAGCTCATTGTGGGCAGAGAATGTGTCTGTTTAATGTTACATTGTATTCTCTCAAGCTTTTAGTACAGTGTTCTCCACACAGTAAGCACTCAATAAATACCATTGACTATGAAAG
Organism: Tachyglossus aculeatus; assembly: GCF_015852505.1. NCBI lineage: Eukaryota > Metazoa > Chordata > Mammalia > Monotremata > Tachyglossidae > Tachyglossus > Tachyglossus aculeatus. The sequence goes on along the minus strand of NW_024044866.1, from coordinate 76,303 downwards.
TATTCTCCCTAGGCAGAGAGAGCTCCATCCTCTAATGTGTGTCTGTTGAATTCCTTATAGACATGGAAGGCCTGGGATCATGAGGCACTCTATCCCTCTATCAAGGCCCTATCCAGGTTAGGAACTGACCAACCCCAGGGTTTTCAAAGTGATGGGTAGTTGTTAGAAAGACCTAGGCCCAGTCAACACAAATAATGCAATAATTGCTTCAGTTGAGGCTGTGACAAGAACAGAAGCACAACACTGGAAATAGGTTTGCAAGACTTTTCTTGGGGAATTTTTGGATAATCTGGGTGGCAGAGGCACCTGTGTGAAAGCATTGGTCAGCTCTATATCTAGCCCCTCCTTCAGAACACATTCAAGTCTTCCTTCTCTTCTCTTTCTCACACCTCTCATTCCCCCACAAACTAAAGGCAGCATCTTAAAATGAATGGTAAATGCTTGGTTTGAGTCAAAAGAGTCCCATCTCCTACCCGCTTTCCCACACTTCCCTCTTTTTCCACAGTTCACCTCTGGAGAAAAGCACATGATGAGGTGCTGAAACAAGAACAGGGACAGGAAGGGGAAGAAAAGGCAACAGACATGCTGTTTCAGACTATAAGCTCATTGTGGGCGGGGCACATGGCTTCCACCTCTGTTATATTGTACTTTCCCAAAAGCTTTCTTTAGTGGTCTCACACAGCAAGCACTTCATCATCATCATCAATCGTATTTATTGAGCACTTACTGTGTGCAGAGCACTGTACTAAGCGCTTGGGAAGTACAAGTTGGCAACATATAGAGACAGTTCCTACCCAATAGTGGGCTCACAGTCTAAAAGGGGGAGACAGAGAACAAAACCAAACATACTAACAAAATAAAATAAATAGAATAGATATGTACAAGGAAAATAAATAAATAAATAAAGTAATAAATATGTGCAAACATATATACATATATACAGGTGCTGTGGGGAAGGGAAGGAGGTAAGATGTGGGGGATGGAGGGGGGACGAGGGGGAGAGGAAGGAAGGGGATCCGTCTGGGAAGGCCTCCTGGAGGAGGTCAGCTCTCAGTAGGGCCTTGAAGGGAGGAAGAGAGCTAGCTTGGCGGATGGGAAGAGGGAGGGCATTCCAGGCCCGGGGGGGTGACGTGGGCCGGGGGTCGATGGCGGGACAGGCGAGAACGAGGTACGGTGAGGAGATTAGCAGCAGAGGAGCGGAGGGTGCGGGGTGGGCTGTAGAAGGAGAGAAGGGAGGTGAGGTAGGAGGGGGAGAGGTGATGGAGAGCTTTGAAGCCCAGGGTGAGGAGTTTCTGCCTGATGCGCAGATTGATTGGTAGCCACTGGAGATTTTTGAGGAGGGGAGTAACATGCCCAGAGCGTTTCTGGACAAAGACAATCCGGGCAGCAGCAGGAAGTATGGATTGAAGTGGGGAGAGACACGAGGATGGAAGATCAGAGAGAAGGCTGATTCAGTAGTCCAGACGGGATAGGATGAGAGCTTGAATGAGCAGGGTAGTGGTATGGATGGAGAGGAAAGGGCGAATCTTGGCAATGTTGCGGAGCTGAGACCGGCAGGTTTTGGTGACATCTTGGATGTGAGGGGTGAATGACAGAGCACTTAATAAATAATTCTGATTGACTGGAGGAAAGGTGAGATGAGAGCATGGTTGGGGTCTTGGATCTGGAGGGAAGGGAGGAAAGAGATGGGGGGAGAGAAGAGAACTTAGGTTTGGGCAACCCAAGGAGATAGAGATAGACGGGAGCAGGGGTGAAAGTGAAAAAAACGCTTCTTACCACAACCACCTGGCATTTAATATTGTCACATGTCTGAGAAACATAAACAGAAAATGGTTACCCAAGACCTCCATATTTTTGGCCCGTGGGGTCAGGAAAATCCTGCTGCCCTTTCAAGTATGGAGGGGGTCAGTAAAAGTCCTTAGGCATAGGCCTAAAGGTGGACTCTCATATACTCAGGCACAAGGTATTGGACAAGGAAGTTTAAACCAAAAGTCCATTAAGAGTTTCAGCTCACACAACGCAGAGACAGGGTCGACTGAAGGCCTGAGAGACTTCTCAGGGCTCCCTAACCCAGCCCAGAACGATTGAGGCAGCCCTGTAGAGCTGGGGCTGGTCACAGGGTGCCAGAAAAGGCTCTGGAATGAGTCACTGGAATGGGTCAGGGGAGGAGGCAACGTCAGGATATCCTGTTCCAGCAGGTTGGTGGTGATGGTGGGAATCCTAGTTCCAGCTCTGTGACAAACGACTTTCAGTGTGGGGAAGGAAAGGGAGAAGACGAGAGACTCAAAAGAATCCTCTCCTCCCGACCACCAGAACTAGAGCTAGATACTCCATTTTCTAACTCCTCATTTTTAGTTTCCCAGACCCTCCCACAGTTTCCCCTATGACATGTCTTGCGCATGGACTATTGCATCACTAACAGTTTCAAACTTACCTATTGTCCGTAGAGTTGATCAGGGGGAGTAGGAAAGCTCTGTGCCCTAGCACAAGGACCACAGGCCTTGGAGTCAGAGGACCCTGGTTCTAATCCTCACTCTGCCAATTGCTTGCTCTTTGACCTTGGGCAAGTAACTTGACTTCTCTGTACCTCAGTTTCCTCAGCTGTAAAATGGGGATTCATTACCTGCTCTCCCTCCTACTTAAACTGTGAGCCCCATGCAAGACAGGGACTGTGTCTGACCTAATTGGTCTGTACCTACCCCAGAGAACAGAGGGAGAGTGAGTCAGCAAGGGGTTGAGTCATAGTGGTGGCTTGAGACAGTTGAATCTGAGAAGAGCTAGGCCTTGTAGACTCAGGGAGAGCTCTATGAGAGGCCCAGGTGAGAAGATGAAGATTTTATAGGAGAGAGGAATTAATGACAATGGAGCCATCCAGATTAAAAATATGAGGGGGGCAGGGGGAGACCGATGACCTTTTACTCCATTTTGGAAGAACATAAGCTCATTGTAGGTATGACATAGTTTCCATCAATGTTATTGCATTATATTATGTATTTCACTGTATTGTATAACTAGTACAATTCTCTGTATACAGTAGGTACTCAATAAATATGCACATATTACGGTGCTTTGCACTAAGTAAGCACATTCAATCACATTTATTGAGTGCTTACTGTGTGCAGAGCACTAAAATAAGCCCTTGGGAATACTATTGACTGTAAGGCAGGGAGAACTGTAGCCAACAGCCCAATCCATGCACCCAGAAATTCCCCAACCCTCCGTATCGCTGTTTCACTCGGGGTATCATAATAATGATAATGATAATGATAATGATGATAATGATAATAATAATAATAATAATAATAATAATAATAATAATAATAGTATTTTTTAAACCCTTACTAGGTGCCAGGCACTATACTATGTGCTGGGGGAATATAAGCCAATTGGGTTGGACACAGTCCCTGCCGACTTGGGGTTCACAGTCTCAATCCCCATTTTACAGATGAAGTAACTGAGGCCCAGAGAAGTGAAATGACTTGCTCAAGGCCCATAGTACACAAGTGGCACAGCCAGAATTAGAACCTATGACCTCTTGACTCCCATACCCATGCTCTATCCACTATGCCACACTGCTTCTCCAAGGTTCAGGGGCTATCTTGTTCAGGTGCATGGCCCACAGGCATGGATGTGCATTTTGGCACACCCATATATCTCGTGCACATATCTGGAGAATCTGACTCAGCAACACTGGCCCCAAGGCAGCTCCTAAATTAAAGGAGTTGATTAGGCAGAGACACAGATAATCTCCCAGATAGCTCAGGGCTTAACTTCTTTGGCACATGCTTCAAGAAAGAAAAGTAATTACTCTGAGAGAAGGAGAGAGACTCCTAAGCATTATAATAGAGCTGTGAACTTGTATGGGATACCCTTTTAATGCCTGTCTGCAGCTCAAGGAGAAACCTGTGAAGTTATAGACTGGAAGGAGAGATGGAGAGGCATTAATTAAACGGTCTCCTCCTAGTGGTCTTTCCTATTTCCTGCAGCTACAGATTTGCAAAGAGGAAGGTCAGGGAGCTGTCCTCCAAGCATTAAGTTTTCAGCCCTCTGCCAGAGCATATGGTCACACGATCTTTGCCAAATGAACGTGGTAGGCCAGCTGCCAGCTGAGCTTGAATACCCTGAGTAGTTTTACCTAAATGATTTACTTGTTTTGTGGCCACATATCTAACCTGTCTACCCCAAGAGTGCACTGTGTCCTTCCTCTCTAAAGTAGCTTTATCGTGTGAAGATCTAAGAGCTGTGATGGTAAAATCCTGAATTCACCAAACAGCATCAAGATCCACAACAGCATCTCAAGGTAAGGATTTCTGCCTCATTGGCTTTTACAGTTTATTCCTAAATTTCTTTTTTTATCTCATGAGAAACCATTTAACTAAAAAGGATTTTTTTTTACTATTTTCTCTGATATTTTGGCAATGTCTCTGATTCTCAAAAATATGCTTACTAATTTTTTAGCCTCATTGTAAATGGTTTATAAGTGTGTGACAACACAAAACAATTGACTGTTCAGTGATAGCCACATGTTCACCTAAATTTTGTTTATATTTATTTTTTGATATTTGATAAGCACTTATTTTGCACCATGCACTGTTCTAAGGGCTGGGGTAGATACAAGCTAATCAGGATGGACATAGTCCATGTCCCATGTGGAATTCACAATCTTAATCCCCACTTTATAGGTGGGGTAACTGAGACCCAGAGAAGTTAAGCGACTTGCCCAAGGTCACAACAGCACAGAAATGGCAGGGCTCAGATTAAAACTCAAGTCCTTCTGACTCCCAGGCCTGAGCTTTATCCACTAGGAAACACTGCTTCTCAATATCACTAAGTAATATTATTATCCAAGAATCCATCCTTGATCGAAGATTTCAAAGAAACCTTGTGGCATCTTCTTGAACTGTGAGAATAATACTTTGGATGGAAATCCTGTAGGTGAGAGATGTACATTGGTGTTCACTGACACAAACTGGTAAAAAGAGAATGTTTGGAAACCAATATTTGAACACAGGACTGAAGTGATGTAAGGATCAATCCAGTATGCTACAATGATCCATTAACCAAGAGGTGATGTAGAAAGTTGGGTGAAAGTATATGTGAAAACAAAGAGATAGAATTCATTCTGCTTCTTGAAATCTTGCACCAACCCATCTCTGATTATGAGAGTGAGTCATGCTAGGCTATCAATCAATCAATCAATCAATCGTATTTATTGAGTGCTTACTGTGTGTAGATCACTGTACTAAACGCTTGGGAAGTACAAGTTGGCAACACGTAGAGACAGTCCCTAACCAACAGTGGGCTCACAGTCTAAAAGGGGGAGACAGAGAGCAAAACCAAACATACTAACAAAATAAAATAAATAGAATAAATATGTACAAGTAAAATAAATAAATGAATAAATGGAGTATTAAATGTGTACAAACATATATACATATATACAGGTGCTGTGAGGAAGGGAAGGAAGTAAGATGAGGGGGATGGAGAGGGGGACGAGGGGGAGAGGAAGGAAGGGGATCAGTCTGGGAAGGCCTCCTGGAGGAAGTGAGCTCTCAGTAGGGCCTTGAAGGGAGGAAGAGAGCTAGCTTGGCGGATGGGAAGAGGGAGGGCATTCCAGGTCCGGGGGATGATGTGGGCCGGGGGTCGATGGCGGGACAGGAGAGAACGAGGCACGGTGAGGAGATTAGCGGTGGAGGAGCGGAGGGTGCGGGCTGGGCTGTAGAAGGAGAGAAGGGAGGTGAGGTAGGAGGGGACGAGGTGATAGAGAGTCTTGAAGCCCAGGGTGAGGAGTTTCTGCCTGATGAGCAGATTGATTGGTAGCCACTGGAGATTTTTGAGGAGGGGAGTAACATGCCCAGAGCGTTTCTGGACAAAGACAATCCGGGCAGCAGCATGAAGTATGGATTGAAGTGGGGAGAGACACGAGGATGGGAGATCAGAGAGAAGGCTGGTGCAGTAGTCCAGACGGGATAGGATGAGAGCTTGAACGAGCAGGGTAGCGGTTTGGATGGAGAGGAAACGGCGGATCTTGGCAATGTTGTGGAGCTGAGACCGGCAGGTTTTGGTGACGGCTTGGATGTGAGAGGTGAATGAGAGAGCAGAGTAGAGGAGGACACCAAGGTTGCGGGCTTGTGAGATGGGAAGGATGGTAGTGCCGTCAAAAGAGATGGGAAAGTCAGGGAGAGGGCAGGGTTTGGGAGGGAGGACAAGGAGTTCAGTCTTGGACACGTTGAGTTTTGGGTGGCGGGCAGACATCCAGATGGAGATGTCCTGAAGGCAGGAGGAGATGCGAGCCTGGAGAGATGGGGAGAGAGCAGGGGCAGAGATGTATATCTGCGTATCATCAGCGTAGAGATGATAGTTGAAGCCGTGGGAGCGAATGAGGTCACCAAGGGAGTGAGTGTAGATCGAGAACAGAAGGGGACCAAGCACTTAACCTTGGGGAACCCCCACAGTAAGAGGATGGGAGGGGGAGGAGGCCCCCCCATTTCAAGATCTGAAATTCATTTACATCAAAACTTCCTTACTTGAGTTAATTTTCAGTGATGGGCTGGCTGCAGATTAGTTACACAAACTCTCCTTCCCCCAAATAGAGTCTCTTTGAAGGCACATCTCCAAAATGCCTTGGCCAACTAAGCCCTCATTTCCTTTTCTTCCACTCCTCTCTGCATCCCTTATGTACTTGGATTTTCACCCTTTATTCATCCTTCCCTCAGCCCCACAGCATTTTATTACATAGCCTTTATTTACTTATATAAGCGTCTTTCTCTTCCTCTTGACTGTTATGTCAATATGAGCAGGAAACATAACTACCAATTCTGTTAAATTGCACTCACCCAAGCTCTTAATACAATGCTATGCCCATAGTAAGTGCTCAATGAATATGATTGATTGGTTGATTGATTGTTTAGCAGGATGTCTGGAACATATTAAGAAAGGTTTGCTACACCAATCCTGATTCCCATTTCATTTGTGGGCTCAAACCTCATCACTGGTATGAGCACCAGAATCTTTTCCTGTTGGAGGCAATACTTTAAGAAAATGAAATCATTTTTCCTGTTCTGGTCACTGTCTTCTCAGATCCCCTATAATAGTAATAATAATAATGGTATTTGTTAAGCACTTACTATGTGCCAAGCACTGCTCTAAGTGCTGGGATAGATACAAGGTAATCAGGTTGTCCCATGTGGGGCTCACAGTTTTAATCCCCGTTTTACAGATGAGGTAACTGAGGCCCAGAGACTTGCCCAAAGTCACACAGCTGATAAGTGGCAGAGCCGGGATTAGAACCTACGATCTCTGACTCCCAAGCCCATGCGCTTTCCACTAAGCCACGCTGCTTCTCTACTAATAGTAATAGGAAGAGAGGAGGAAGAGGGGAGGAGGATAAAGGGGAGAAGAAGGAGTGGTAGTAATATTTACTGAGTTCCCACAGGGAGTAAAGGACTGTACTTAGCACCTGGAATACAGGAAACAAAGATATGACACTTCTGTACATATCTTTAAATTATATATTATAAATTATGTAAATTATACTAATGTCTGTCTCCCCCTCTAGACTGTAAGCTCATTGTGGGCAGGTAACATATCTGCCAACGGCCAATTGTACTCTTCCAAGCACTTAGTACAATACCGTGTACATCGTAAGTGCTCAGTTAATGCCATTGATGATAATGGTGATTAAGGGGCCAGTGGGATGTCCAAGTGGAGATGTCTTGGAGGCAAGAGGGATGTGGGATTGCAGGATAAACATGAGGGGTAGGGCTAAAGAAGTCTATCTGGGAGTTCGTTCATTCATTCACTTGTATTTATTGAGCACTTACTGTATGCAAAGCACTGTACTAATCACTTGGAAGAGTACAATATAACAACAGACATATACCCTGCCCACAATGAGCTCACAGTTTAGAGGGGGAGGCGTACATTAATATGAATAATTATATATAAATGCATAAATATATGATTACAGATATATACATATGTGCTCTGTGGAGTTTTCCATATGGACATAGTAGCTGAAACTATGAAAGTGGTAAGCACCAAGAGAGAATGGGCGTAGATGCAGAGGGGACTCATAACACAGCCTTATGAAACATGCATAGCTGAGAGAGGAGAGAGGAAAGAGTCTGACATAGAATACCAGCAACTGGACCGACTCCAGCTAGGGAAGATTTTAAGAATTCCTTGTCTGATGTTTTTTCCTCATGCTGGTGAAATCGATCAGCCTTAGAAAGTAAATTTGTGAACCTGAAGCTAAAGCTAGATTATTGACAATATAAAAACATTTGCTGAGCTTTTAGCTTTATTGGTCTTTAAACTTCAAAAGCTTTGTAAAATATATTGTATTTACATTGTTTTCTCTGTTCTTTCTGAACTTCTCTCCGTGTCTGTATTCTGGTACTTTATGGCTCTTTGTCTCTGACACCGTCTCTGCCCATCTGAGATTTTGTTTTTGCCTTTCTGAATCCCTCTGTGACTCCATTTATGACTCTGTCTACTTTTGCTTCCCTGTTTGTGTTTGGTTTCAGTGGCTGTGTGAAGCTTTTGGGAGGTTTTCTCTCACTTCCTTAGATATCCCCGATTCACCAACCCTTTCTCTCTGCCCACTGCTGTCACAGTGTAGTGGCTAGAACATGGGCCTGGGAGTCAGAAGGCTCCACCGCTTTTCTGCTGTATGACTTTGGGCAATCCACTTAGCTTCTCTATGCCTCAGTTACCTAATCTGACCTAATGTTTAGGGACTTTATAACAATCCTTTCTTTTCCCCATATAATCATAACTTTCCCTCTAGTGCAACCAATTTCGAATGATTTGTCCGCAAATTAGGTCAAATCCTTCTTAAAGCTCCCAACACTCTGTGCCTGCACAACTTCCTTTGCTCGCCAGGTGCTCACCAATTGCTGCATGAAGAAGTATTTCCTTTGAGTTGTTTTGAACCTAGCACCTTCATGTTTTAATGGTTCTCCCCACATCTTGGGGTTGGGGGATTTAGTGAACCCCTAGGAGAAAAGCAATGAGAAGCAATGTGACTTAATGGAAAGAGACTGGGAGTCAGGAGATTTGTGTTCTAATTCTGACTACATTTTTTATGGCATTTCCTCAATGCTTACTCTGTGCCAGGCACTGTACTGAGTGCTGGGGTATTTGCAAGCCAATCCGGTTGGACACAGTTCTTGTCCCAACTGAGCCTCACAGTCGTAATCCCCATTTTACAGATGAGGTAACTGAGACACAGAGCAGTGCAGTGATTTGCCCAAGGTCACTCAGCAGACAAGTGGCAGAACCGGGATAGAACCCAGGTCCCTCTGACTCCAAGGCCCACGTTCTATCCAATAGGTCACATTGCTTCTCATGTCGCTGTTCTCCCTTCCCCTTAGACTGTGAGACCCATCTGGAATAGAGACTGTGTCCCGTCTAATTATCTTATATCTACTCCAGGGCTTAGCACCGTGTGTGGCACATAACTATTATTATTAATATCATTATTGTTATTATTATTGTCATGCAGGGTCCCTATCTGGTTGGCGTTATATTTACAACTCAAGCTAAATCTTTAGGTGTCTTTTTAAAGGTCTGGGCAATATTAGGTATGAGTCCATTTCTGGAGGCATAAATGCATTAATCAACTGGCAGTTAAGATAACAGACAATTGGGAAGTTTGTTATCCATGGAAAGGACGCTGATGTGAAGGCTGATGTGATGTGTACGTTGTCCAGTTGACTGTATTTCACAATTCGTCCAGGAAGACCCTGATTTGGGATGCTTCCTAGCTGCCCTGTCTAGTTGATGAAGGATACCACCAAGTCCTAGCAGTAACTGCAAGGCTAGAAGCTGGAGTGGGTAATTTTTCAACAGCATTCAGCTCCAAATTGCACGTTTCTGGGAGGAAAGAGACCCAGGAGTCCCCTCCCTATTGCCTTGATTCAGAGAGGAAGGCAGGATAAAAATGAACGGGCTCCCGCTCTAAATCCCGTGATTCTGGGAGTGGGTGTCATAAGGCCACACCTTCCTGAACTCACAGTCCCTGAAATTTTTAAAAGAAACTAAGTCCTAGGGCTTGAACACTGAGCTGGATTTTTGTGAGCTGGATTTAAACTACTTTCAAAATTGGCCCACTGGACATTGGCAAAAGAACCCTGAGCGGGGAAACAATTATCTCAATATTCCTTTGTGAAAATGACTCCTGCCTTTTTCACAGTGTTTGGCATATAGTAAGCCCTTAATAAATACCATAATTAACAATCTGGGCACAATCAAACCATACCTGAGGAAAGCTTATGGAAAATTGAGCTGCAATGGTTAAAGCAAAAACTTCTCACTATTGGCTTCAAAGCTCTCCATCACCTTGCCCCTACTCACCTCACCTCCCTTCTCTCCTTCTACATCCCAGCCCTCACACTCTGCTTCTCTGGTGGTAATAATAATAATAATATTAATAATAACAATAGTAATAATAATAATGTTGGTATTCATTAAGTGCTTACTATGTGCCAAGCACTGTTCTAAGCGCTGGAGGGGACTACAAGGTAATTAAGGTTATCCTACGTGGGGCTCACAGTCTTAATCCATATTTTACAGATAAGGAAACTGAGGCATAGAGAAGTGAAGTGACTTGCCCAAAATCACACAGCTGACAAGTGGTGGAACCGGGACTAGAACCCATGACCTCTGACTCCCCAAACCCGGGCTTTTTCCACTGAGCCACGCACTGAGCCTCCATCTCGCCTGTTCATTCATTCATTCATTCATTCATTCAATCGTATTTATTGAGCGCTTACTGTGTGCAGAGCACTATACTAAGCGCTTGGGAAGTGCAAGTTGGCAACATATAGAGACGGTCCCTGCCCAACAGTGGGCTCACAGTCTAGAAGCCTGTTCCCCTGTCAACCCCTGGTCCATGTCCTACCTCTGGCCTGTAACGCCCTCCCTCCTCAAATCCACAAATCACTCTTTCCCCCTTCAAACCCCTTCTGAAGGCTCAACTCCTCCAAGAGGCCTTCCCAGTCTAAGCCTTCCTTTTCCTCAGCTCCCCCTCCCTTCCACATCACCTTGACTTGCTCCTTTTGCCCTTCCCCCCTCCATGCCTCAAAGCACTTGTCTATATATGTATATATGTACAGCACTAATTCTATTCATTTATATTGATGCCTGTTTACTTCTTTTGATGTGTATATCCCTTTAATTCTATTCATTTATATTGATACCGTTCACTTGTTTTGATGTCTGTCTCCGCTCTTCTAGACTGTAAGCCCGATGTGGGCAGGGATTGCCTCTATTGCTGAATTGTACTTTCCGAGCGCTTAGTACAATGTTCTGCACATAGTAAGTACTCAATAAATTATATTGAATGAATGAATGAAAGTGTTTTGAGCTCCGTTATGAAGCATCGTTTAATCATCTCAAGACAAACCTATCAAAGTTCATCGTTCTCTTTACCAAATCTGCAGCTCTCACTTGTGTACTGATTGCCTACCTCGAGTTGATGGAAAATGAAAACAATGTGACAGAATTCATTCTACTGGGACTCACGCAGGACCCAAGGATGCAGAAAATTATCTCTGTTGTGTTTTTAATAATCTACGTAGTCACCATGGTGGGAAACCTGATCATTGTGGTGACCTTAGTTTCCAGTCAGACTCTGGATTCCTCCATGTATTTCTTTCTGGCTCACTTGTCGTTCATTGAGGCCTGCTATTCTTCAGTCAACACACCTAAACTGATCATTGACTCCAACTCTCTGAGAAGAAAATCATATACTTCAAAGGCTGTATGACCCAGGTCTTTGGAGAGCATTTTATTGGCGGGGCTGAGACCATTCTCCTCACGGTGATGGCCTATGCCCATTCCGTGGCGATATGTAAGCCATTGCACTACACTACCATCATGAGCAGACATCTCTGTAGATCACTGGTGGCTGTGGCCTGGGCCAGAGGCTTTCTTCACGCCACAATTCAAAATATCTTCATGGCACATTTACCATTTTGTGGCCCCAATGTCATCGACCACTTTATGTGCGATTTATACCCTTTGCTGAAACTGCTCTGCTCCGATACTCACACCTTGAGCGTGCTGGGTGCTGCTACCAGTGGTGGCATGTGCGTGTTAATCTTTGTCCTGTTGATGATTTTCTATGCCTTCATCTTGCACTCCCTGAAGACCCACAGTGCCGTGGGTAGACTCAAAGCTCTCTCCATCTGTGCCTCCCACTTCATCGTTGTCATCTTCTTTTTTATTCCGTGAATCTTTGAATATGTGCAGCACACAACTACCTCATCCATTGACAAGGCTGCTGCAGTATTTTATATTATGATAACCCCCATGTTAAATCCCTTCATCTACACATTGTGAAATGCAGAGATGATAAACGCCATTAAAAAGTCACTAAGCAAAACAGTGTCTTTTGCCCTTGAATAAGTGCAACTTAGAAAAAAGGTTATTAATATAAATGAGGAAATCAGCTGCAGAATGTTCTTGCCCCCTTTTTGGAGAACACACCTGGGTTGATCAAGGGAAACTTGGTCTATGTTTTTTTTTTTTTAATCCATTTTAGGTCAGAGGTCAAATGAACATCATTTCTTTGATAATTTGGAAATTTTCTAGTTTTAGATGCTGCTGTTTTACCACCATCCCCCGATCTCTTGTCGTTCATTTATAGCCCTTCCTAATGCAAGCATAGAGAATAAAGGGAAGGAGTGTCATTAAAGGATGAGGAGGAGCATGGTCTAATGGAAAGGGCACAGGCCTGGAAGTCGGAGGAAGTGGATTCCAATCCCGGCTCTGCCAGGAGCCAGCTGTGTGACCTTGGGCAAGTCATTTAAAGTCTCTGTTGCCTCATCTGTAAATTGGGGGTGAAATATCTGTTCTCCCTCCTACTTAGGCTCTGAACTCCATGTAATACAGGGACCATGTCCTAGCTTATTAGCTTGTGTCTACCCCAGCACTTACTACAATAGCTGACGTAGTAAGAACTTAATAATAATAATAATGGACACTGCTAGAACTACTCTGACAAAGTATTTATTGAACACCCACTGAGTGCACTCTACTAAACGCAGTTCATTGTACTAAGTGTTTGGGATATGAAAATGTAAAGCAGCCATGACTTCCCTGTCCACTGGTAGCATACATTGTTATTCAATGACAGACACTTATTAATTTGGGGGTGGTTTTACCCTATTATCTTTTCTTATGCTGGTGAGTCGCCTCCAACCCACAGCGACTCCATGGACACTTCTCTCCTAGTTCGCCCCACATCCATCTGCAATCGTTCTGGTAACATATCCATAAGGTTTTCTTGGTAAAACTACAGACGTGGTCTACCATTGCCTTCTTCCTCACAGTAAACGAGTCTCTGCCCTCAACTTTCTCCCATGTCGCTGCTGCCCAACACAGGTGAGCTTTGATTTGTAGTAATTTGCCTTTCACTCGCTATCCACTGCCCAAGCTAGGAATGGAATGGGTAGGCCACTGTTTGACTCTCCCTCCCATAGCCGAGATTCGTAGACTACTGGAAATTCTCCAGATCCGATCCTGAGAGGGTACTTTACCGTATAGTTCTACTGAATATAATGAGTCGGAGAAGGTTCTAAGATCAATCAGTGGTATTCACTGAATGCTTACTGTGTGCAGAACACTGAATTAAGAACCTAGAAAATGACAGTACAACAGAATGGGTATACATGATCCTTGCCCATGAGGACCTTACAGTCTATAAGGGGAGACAGACATTACATTTGTAGGTGAGGTCACTGAGGCATAGAGAAGTTAAGTGACTTTTCCAAGGTAACACAGAAGACCTATGACAGAGCCAAGATTATAACTCAGGTCCTCTGATTCTCAGGCTTCGGCTCTTTCTAGAGACCACGTCTCTAGGAACCACTTGTTACCAAATTGCTGTGGACTAGCAATTAATTTGAAAATCAAGGTTATTTATCACACTATACAAAAACAAGTATCTCCAACAGTGACATATACCTAAATACTGACCCTCAATTCTTTACATCCTTAAATGATGCAAAAATAGAAAAAGAAGTAGAAAACAGAATCAAGACGATAAAAGCTTCGTTTTAGACAGTGGGAGCCTACATGACATAAAGATCCAAATGAATCTGAAGGTAGATGGATCAATTATAATGGAGCAATTAGTTTACCCAATAGAAAGAAACTGAATGGTCTATTGGAAAAACCATGGGGCTGGGAGCCAGAGGTTGTGGGTTCTAATCCCATCCCTGCCCCTTGCCTGCTGTGTGACCTTGGTCAAAGCACTTAATTTTATTGTGCCTCAGTTCCCTCAACCTTAAATAGGTATTCAATTCCTGTTCTCCCAAGTACTTTGACTGTGAACCCCATTTGGGACGGAGCTGTGTCTAATATAATAAATATCTATATACCCTAGTGCTTAGAACAGCATTAGACACATAGTACGTGCATAGGAAATGTCATAACGAACAGAATGCCACATCCTACGTCTGAAGAAGTTCTAACAACCCTGTCTATGAACAATACTTTGTATCCAGTGATAGAAAGGGTCACAAACAACGTGGTCCTTGAAAACAGGCAATCCACTGGCATCAAAGTATCACACTCTCCCATACACTTACTACATTGCTCCTTATGTGGATGCTTGATAAATACCACTGAGAGATTGATTGACCAAAGCGAATCTGGTTCCTTTGTTTGTTTCACTGGGTGGGACGCTGTAGGAAAATGGATGAGTCAAGAAACCCAAACAGCTGCTCTTGGGTGAGCTGAAATAGGGTAACCATAAGTAGGGTGAGCAACAGAATCAATCGATTATCGATCGATCAGAAGCAGAAATGCTTTCAGGATCAAGTGAAACAAAGCCCCAAATGATGTGGCATAGTGTCTATCATCTGGGAGACAGCAGAAGCTGAGAGATCAGCCTGGCATTCAGCAATTAGAAATAAAGTCCTTGTGTTCCATAATCACTTCTACCAGCTCTATTATGTTGTACTTTCCCGGCAGCGTGGCTTAGTGGAAATAGAATGGACTTGGGAGTCAGAGGATGTGTGTTCTAATTCTGGCTATGCTACTTGTCTCGTGTGATCTTGGGCAAGCCACTTAACTTCTCTGTGCCTCAGTTACCTCATCTGTAAAATGGGGATTAAGACTGTGAGCCCCACGTGGGACAACCTGATTACCTTGTCTCTACCCCAGTGCTTAGAACAGTGTTTGACACAGAGTAAATGCTTAACAAATACCATAATTACTACTATTATTTAAGTGCTTAATTCAGTGCTTTGCACATGGTAAGTGCTCAAGATACGGCATTGATTCACTGGTTAAAACTGAGATGACAAATGCAATAGTGTAACAAAGGGCCGGGAGTCAAAGAAACTGTGTTCTAATCCCAGCTCTGTTACTTGTCTGCTTGGGCAAGTCACTTGATTCCTCTGTGCCTCAGTTACCTCTACTGTAAAATGGGGATTAAAGCTGTGGGCTCCATGTAGAACTTGGAATGTGTCCAACCTGACCATCGTGTATCTACCCCAGTGCTTAGAACACTGTCTGACTCATAGTAAGCACTTAAAAAATATCCAAAAAGTGGGAAGGGAGCGTCTTTATATGCCCACAGTGTGGAAGGAATTTTTAGTCACACTTATGTAGCCAAATAAAAATCTCAGTAGTGGCATCCTTAAACCCAAAAGACAAGTAGATATAAATTCCTTATGTGTTCATCCATTCTGCAGCATATCTCTGAGCTTCCTGCTATGTTTTCTTGACATCCTATCTCTACTAAATGTTCCCTTCTTCACCCATTTCACCTCCAAATTAATTGGAAATATAGCTATGACTTGCTTCCAGAAAGAAAACTCTGGTAGTCGGGTCCTATTGCCAAACATGGTGTTAATTTCCTAAAGCCAAATGGAGCTATCTCCTAAATGTTTAGCTTTGACAAATAGTCGTTTTTTCATAATTTTGACCCTGTTTGTGCTAAATCTATACCCAGTAATTGTACTAAGCAGGCAGTGATACATAGATAATTTAAATCCAATTCAATTTTTTTGAATGCAATGCTACAAGAATGATGATGGCTTCACTAAAATAGTCTTAATTCTAGTCTTCTACACTCTCCATAATCCTAATCAGCATTTCTCGTTTAGGAAATTGGAATTTTAATAACTAAAGCATACATTTCCCTTATATTAAAAGTGATCAATTGTCACTTTTAACCGAGGTCTCAGTATTTCCTAATCCACAGTCATTGTTGATATTTTTGATACAGATCACAAGTAATGATAATAATAATAATGATAATGGTAGTTGTTACACACTTACTATGTGCCAGGCACTGTATTAAGCCCTGGGGTAGATACAAGCAAACCAGGTTGGACGCAGTCCCTGTCCCACATAGGACTGACAGTCTAAATCTCCATTATACAATGAGGTAACTGAGGAACAGAGAAGTTAATTGAGTTGCCCACGGTCATACAGCAAACAAGTGGCAGAGCTGGGATGAGAACCCATGACATTCTGACTCCCCAGCCATTGCTCTATCCGCTACACGAGGCTGCTAGAATATATCATATACCTATAACTGAAAATTTATCAGTTGTAATTGTGGAGTGATGTTACAGTTTCAGACAATTATTATTAATGGTTTTTAACCAATTGTAAATAGGAGTACCTCTGTTTTCATTTGAACTTAGTGAATGTCTCATCTTTAGGTTCTTTTGTATTGTACTCTCCCGGGTGATTAGTACAGTGCTCTGCAAATAGTAAGTGTTCAATAAGTGCAATTGATTGATTCGGGTTCTTTGCTGCTGATGCCTTTCTGCTCCACATTATTACATGGATATTGTTCTACTGGTCTTCATTTTCAGGCACCCACTAATATTTTGGTTTCTCTCTTGGTATACTGTAGTGGCAATGCTCTTTTACTCAATACTGTTTGACTCTTGTGGCATTTATCCTCTTTAAAAGGTCTTAAATGTCTTGTTTCTTGTGTTAGATATGAAATATACTTGCCAGAAAAGCCTAATATTTCATCATTACCTGCTACTCTTACTTCTCTTTTGTGAGATGTGCTCACCTGTATTCCATTTTGATTAATTTTAACACCATCATTCAGCAAATTGAAATTCCCTTTGAGGTAAATTACATTTATTTTTATTCAGTTTTGCATCTATATTATGAATTTTAATCAGTAATTGTATTCTGGAGACATGGAGCTCTAATCAGAAACATAAAGGATTTGGATCAACATGAAAAACAATCTTTTGACATTTTCCTTAAGTAAATCTGCCAAGTGACTCATTTTTCAATAAATCCCCAACTGTTACAACAACAATGTTAAATATCTCTCTCTGCTGAGGGAGCCGAGTTATTTCAAAAAATCTCTTGACAAGCAGTATTTGAAGAACAGGCAGAGCTAGTCATTTGGGGGTTTTATCGCTCATTGCAGAATATGCTTTATTTGAATGTTTGTTTCTCCGGAGACAAGAGGGAAGGTTCTGGATGTTTTCTTTAATTGGCCATCCTCTATGACAGGTACAGATTTTCTGAGGTTCAGACTCGGAATATCTAGCTGAAGGTTGAATTTCAGTCATGAACGCCAAGAGTGCCACAGCTAGTGTCCAATAGAAATATAACTGAATGACTGAACTCCAGAAAAATGACCGCTGTCTTCTCGACCATAATTTTGAGGAGAAAATTCACGGGAAGTTCTTCATTCCATAATAGTTCTATTTGATTCCACTGTGTCCCCCTCTAGAACATAAGCTTGTCGTAAGCAGGAAATTTGTCTACCATATATGTGTTATATTATACTCTCCTATTTGTACAGGGTTCTGCACACAGTAAGTGCTCAATAAATATGATTTATTGATTCTTTGCCTTGAGTCTTTTCATATTTGTTCTCTAGGGACATTAGAGATATAGGAGTAACTTCGTTCAGGTGTCAACAAGGAAAAGGAAGGGGCAAAATGAGATTATGTTTCAGTGCTATTTGCTAAGCAATTACTATGTGTCAAGCACTGTTCTAAGTGCTAATATAGATACAAATCAATCAGTTCGGTTCCTGTCTCACATGCGGCCCTGTAGGGAGATGCTTCCCAAGTTAGCTGGGGTCACTGACCAGAGGGCGGCTCCAGGTTCTTTACACTGGGTGACAATAAGCCAAAGACCAGACTCCGAGCCAGACTGATCAGTTCTGCCTTTTTACTGGGTGTACACACATAGCTGTAGCGCAGCTAGCAAGCGAAGAAGGGGGTCCAAGTCCTAATCTGCAGGGCAGGCTCTGCAGGGCTGGGTCTAAACACCTAAAACTAAAAATAGCAGCAATGCCTCTTATATACGAAGCCTCCTCGTACCGGTTAGCCCTCCTCGTATTACCAGGATGTCTATCTGTTTGGGCCAGTTGCTATGGGTTGCTCAGGCGGAGCGAGGGGGTGAATTCATAGATAGGGCACTCATCCCGCACTCCACCCCTTCATCCCCTCCGTACACCTAGAACAACCTGGAGTTGGGGTCCACGATAGTTTTTGTGAAGGGTCTGCGCAAGTAACAGCATTCTAGCACCAAAGCTGCGCAGAGCACGACACACCCTAGCACGATCCACAGGGAACAATGTCCTGCTCCTACACTCCCGCACCCCCACAGCCATGAGAACCACCCATAGTCTGTCACCATCTTTGGGTTCAGTGTTTGTATCTGCAGCCTGGCTTTGGTTAGGCAGAGCACAGTGTGAGGAGAATATTGCTATGCATCTGCCAGGGCTTGTTGTATAACTTCTGTGGCCTCCTCCACTTGCTTCGGCCCAGCTACTGAGTCCACTAGATCCGTTGGAAAGTCCCAGAGGAGGATATACTGTTCGTGCCACTACCATCTGGAGAGGTCGATACGATTACCGATGCTCAACCCTACTAAAGACATATTACTACAAACAAGCGTTTAATTATCACAGGCAGCACTAACATTATAATTAAAAGTGATCATGGTTATGTTTATATGTTCTCCGAATGTCCAACAGAATTTCCCATTACCCAAATACCAGTAGTCTGCCTCCTACACCCTGGTGATGGAAATCAGCCAACTGTCCGATACGCTCTCACTCTCCCTGGGGTCATGTGAGCAGAACCAATCCCTCTTTAGTTGGGTACATCTAGAAGGGGAGAAGGGCTCCCATTGATTCCTGGACACATTCGATCATCCCCACCTCTCTCCCGGGGGACGACCTTCTTGCCATCCTGCACAATCCCTAATCCTCCCAGGGCTATGGCTCGCAGGGGCGGCTGCCCACCGGGTGGCATACCCTCATCTTACAGTAATGGTGGTACACCTGCCGAATAGTTCCTGAATGGCCGGCCATACAATAAAGGCTGGATACAGACGAGTCAGGCTTGGGGGCCACTGTGGTCGGCTTCCTTCTTCTGTTAGGGTGGTGAGATATAGTAGCAGTGCTAACTGAGTCTGGATGCAGGCACCCGAACAGGTGACGTTTCGGGCCCAGCGGGCCAGCTCCCCTGTGAGGATTCCCTCCCATGTTTTCAGAGCTCCAGCTGAGAGTACCATTCTTTTCTACCCCCCAGCATCCTTCAACATTTCACCGATAATTAGCTGCTGTATCTGGTTTTCATTTTGTAAGTTTTGGTCTTGGGCATCCCATAGGTCTTGTATGTCCCCTTGGTCCCATACCCTTAATACGCTGCCTACCCATCCAGTGATATCTCTCTTTTGCCATCCGGGGGCCCTTGAGGGCTACCGGTTCCCTACCCACAAGTTCCATTGTCGCCAGACCTGGGCCAGGGCAGCGGAGAAGTTCAGGTGATGGGCATTTACCCACCATGGTTCCAATGACCAGGGGATTGTCTCGGTAGTCCATCGAGTGTGGGTGTACAGGCGAGCCCCTTCCAGGGTGGCTTCCCATAGCAATGCGGCCCATGTCCTGGGTATTCATTGTCCATATTGTCTGATATTACTTCGACATCGAAAAGGGGCGTGCCCGAGTTCCAGGAACCATCTTTGGCGTTTTCCCAAACCGGGGTGGGGGTGTTCAGCCAATAACCATACTTGTGCCACTGAGAGGTGAGCCGGGAGGGGCATCTCCAAGGCAGCATGATGGGTGCCGCTAATGCTCCCTGATCCTCATATCCAGCCGGTTTCTCAGTTATCGGGTTGAGGTGCAGCCAGGTCACTTTCGTGCCCATGTCATTGGTGATCTGCCACGACATGGTGCCCTCCGCGGTGACATTAGTGATGTTTGTCTTTGACATCGTGACGTTCACACTCCAATCATGAGAAGTATACGTAATGTGGCAGGGCACCTGCTCATTGGTGTTGAGTACCATCACAGTCTCCCACGTCTCATTGTATTCTCCAGCTGCGATTACAGTGGCAGGCAACCATCATCCTTTAGGGGCGGTGCCCCAACACACATCAGTTCTACCAGTCAACGGTGCTGGAGTGGTGGTGTCAACTTTCAGTCGGGTAAGAGCCACAGAATATCATGTTGCGCGGCCCACTCCTTGACCTCATGCCCCGTAAAGTGGGTCGCTTGATCAGAATCTATGTAGGCCAGTAAGCCATAACCAGCCCACCTCACCTGAAGCCCTTATATATTAGCTACCTGCATGGCTGCTGCCACCGGGTAGGCGAACTCCACTGCGGTGAGTGTGTACCTCTCTCCGTCGCTAAGGGGCAGAGGCCCTACGTTGGCCAGATGGCCGTGAATTCTTTTGCGTACAATGCTTACAATCTTGCAAGAATTTGTATACCTTCCTGAAGCTTCCTTCCCACCCTGGTCACCACCGGGCTCGATATGTGGCATTCATTCATTCATTCATTCATTCATTCAATTGTATTTATTGAGCGCTTATTGTGTGCAAAGCACTGTACTAAGCGCTTGGGAAGTACAGGTTGACAACATATAGAGACGGTCCCTACACAACAAAGGGGTCACAGTCTAGAAGGGGGAGACAGACAACAAAACAAAACACGTGGACAGGTGTCAAGTCGTCAGAACAAATAGAATTAAAGCTAAATGCACATGATTAACAAAATAAATAGAATAGTAAATATGTACAAGGAAAATAAATGGAGTAGTAAATCTGTACAAATATATATACAGGTGCTGTGGGGAGGGGATGGGATGGACAGGACACAGGGGCAACTTAGGGGCCTAGGACGTGGGGGAGGACGGGATGGGGAGACCCCACATGGGTGTGTGGAGATAAGGGCATGATGATGGAGAGGGTGGGTGGGTGTGGAGTCGGTGCAGGGCTCTGTCCCAAGAGCCAGACGATAAAACTGCCCTTCCTTCCCTCCCCGCTTCCATCTGTCCCCCCACCCCACACACTAACCTCCCTAGCAGCAGAACTTTCTCCCCATCTCCAGGACGTGGATGTACTCCCCTTGACCTCCCCCCGGGCCAGACGGAGAGGCTCTGCACCCATCCCGCTATGAGCTAGGGCCTCATATACCCCCTGGATGGCGTTGGTGGGCCGTTCCTACCGCATTTGCATGAGCGCGCTGCCTCCTCTTTCTCGGGGATCTCCCGGTGAGTTGGCACATGGTACATGGTGAGGGGGGCCTCACAGGCTCTTAATATTCGGACGATGTCATGCCACATCTCTTTTCCCGCACCTTACCCCATGCTACCATCCACCCCTTGGCTTCCCACACCCTCAACCACGGGGCTAGACTGCTGTATACGGCCCATGAATCGTTTACCAAGGCATCTTCATTAGGGAGCGTGGATAGGAGCATCCATACCGCCCTGAGATCCGCCCATTGGCTGGACTGGCGGACCCCTTCTTCCTAGAGGATGGTATCTGGGGCGGGAGGGTTGGGGGTGGACTGCAACCGCAGTACTGAGGGGATTGAGGGAAGGGGTCCCGGTCCTCAAATGTCACCACCCCGAATATACACTCGTGTACTGCCCTGATGAGTACCTGATAGCTGGAGGGGGTCATCCGGCCCACACCCAATTGGAGGGTGGTTCTCACGGCGGATGTGCTATGCCCCCCAAACCCTTCTATCTACATCCGGGGTCCCGTGAATTTGATGGGGGCCCCATGTATAAGGGTGACTTCTCACTGGTGTCCACTAAGGTGAGGGTGGACTGAATATTACCGGGGCCCCCGTAAACGGTCAGGGTAACGTATGGCCTCCAATCCCCTCCGATTGACCTGACCTGAAGGGAGGAGACTTGGTCCCTTCCCTATGGCTGGTCTCTCCATTCGCGCAGGTCCAGGTACAGCGGTGCAGAAGACACCACCCGGGGCTGAGTGAACGGGCCTCCTGTTTTGTGCCCGTTGACAGTTTAGGGTACTTCAGCTGTGGGTTTGTCTTCCCCTGTGGCATTCCTCGTATCCTTAGGTAATTTTTTCCACAGGGAGAACAGCTAGGTGTTTGGCTACTTATTTATCCTTTCTCGTTTGGTCCCGGCTGCTATTAAATCCCTCCACATTTGGGATCGGGATACCTACTGTACTGCTCCTTCCAGAGCGATGGGTTTTGTCGGAGCCAACCCTCGAATCCTGCTAGGCTTTGCAATCATCCCCTTCAGATTCCCCAAAGCCCGTATAAGATCTATGACAGGCATGTCCATCCTTTCTGCAACCAGGGGCAGCAACACTCCCTGCATGTGGCGGGGGCACCGACTGGAGGAACTTACTGTGCATCCCGGAATTCAAGAGTGCTGCATCGGGGCTATAATCTCCTGTGGCATATATTTGCTGTCTCATTCCCTACCTTCTCAGTAATGCGCATGCCCCTTCTATAGCCATCCAATCTTCTGGTTCAGCGGGAAGCTCGTCCGGGGTGGCCCAGGTGTCAGCCACTACCCAATCTATCAGGGAGTGGTTGCCCCTGTTGGCTTGACCCACCTTCAACAGCTGCCTGACTTGCGGGGTAGCTGCTACTCCAGCTAGTTTAGCTACTTCCTCATAGCTCAGTGGAAGGAATATGGGCTTGGGAGTCAGAGGTCATGTGTTCAAATCCTGGCTCTGCCATTTGTCTGTTGTTTGACTTTGAGCAAGTCACTTAACTTCTCTGGGCCTCAGTTACTTCATCTGTAAAATGGGGATTAAGACTGTGAGCCCCACGTGGGACAACCTAAACACCCAGTATTCCCCCTAGTACTTTGAACAGTGCTTCGAACATAGTAAGCACTTAACAAATGCGATTATTATTACCATTATTATTATTGTTGTTGCTGCTATTCCTGTGCTACTGACATAATCCCGTCACCTCCCTGGTCCCAGCATCGGACCATCCAGGACAGCATCTTTTCTCGAGGCTGCTGCCGGTATTGCTTTTGGACCTCCATCAATTCCGTCGGGGAATAATCCTTTACAGTGATGTGGTCTCTGGGTTCGAGGTTGCCTATCCCTTCAGGGCTCAGGATAGTTTTAGTTTAGTTTTAGTGATGAGGGGTCGTACCCTTCCCTCAATGTCTTCTTCTTCTATGATGTTATCATTTCCTCATCACCACATTCTTCCTCTGGGTGCCAGGCTTCCGGGTCCCAGTTGGAGCCCATTATATGTGCCCGTACCCTGGGGCGGACCATCAGTCGCCCCTTCAGCTTTGCTAGTCTGCACCCCAAGATGACCCCCTTCTCGACAGCTTCGTCGGTGGTCTTAGCTGCCGTTTGTAGGAGTCCCGTATAAAGCTCTTTCAATTCCTGGTTCTCGCGAGCCAAAGACCAGACACCAAGCCGGAGTGATCAGCTCTGCCTCTTTATTGGGTGTACTCACATACCTATAGCACAGCAAGCAAAGGAAGGAAGGGTTCCTAGTCCTAATCAACAGGGCAGGTTCTGCAGGGCTCGTTCTAAACGCCTACAAGTAAAAATAGCAGCAATGACTCTTATGTCCAAAGTCCCCTTGTACCGGTTAGCCATCCCAGGATTCCCAGGATGTCTATCTGATTGGGACAGTTCCCGTTCCGCAACCTTGTAGTGTAGCAGTTTTGTGTCCTCGCTGTGGGTTGCTCAGGCGGAGGGAGGGGGTGAATTCACAGATAGGTCACTCTTCCCACAGGCCCACAGTCTAGGTGGGAGGGAGAACAGGCATTGAATCCCCATTTTACAATTGAGTTTCCTGAGGTGCCGAGAGGTGAAGCGACTTACCCAAGGTCACCCACCAGACAAGTGGCGAACCTGGATATGAACCCAGGCCCTCTGACTCCCAGACCAGTGATCTTTCAACTATGCCACACCGCTTCCTGTTATCACATTATCACAGGATGCCACTTCTACTTACAAGTGAGTAAGAACTGAGTCTAGCTGAGAAAGGAGTTGATTATTCAAGCACCTTAAATGATAACTCCCTTCTCAGGCCCCCGGTTCCTCCCCCTCCTCCTTCCCTCACCCCCAACGATCTGGCCTCCTACTTCATTAACAAAATTAAATCCATCAGGTCCGACCTCCCCAAAGTCTCTTCCCCCCTTTCTCCAACCCCCCGGCTCTCAACACTCTCTGCTACTCTCCCATCCTTCCCAGCGGTATCCTCAGAGGAACTCTCCTCCCTCCTCTCAAGTGCTACTCCGGCCACCTGTGCTTCTGACCCCATTCCCTCTCATCTTATGAAATCTCTCGCTCCATCCCTTCTCCCCTCCTTAACTTCCATCTTCAACCGCTCACTCTCCACTGGCTCCTTCCCCTCTGCCTTCAAACATGCCCATGTCTCTCCCATCCTAAAAAAACCCTCTCTTGACCCCACCTCACCTTCTAGTTATCGTCCCATATCCCTCCTACCATTCCTTTCCAAACTCCTTGAACGAGTTGTCTACACGCGCTGCCTAGAATTCCTCAACAACAACTCTCTCCTCGACCCCCTCCAGTCTGGCTTCCGTCCCATTCATTCCACGGAAACTGCCCTCTCAAAGGTCACCAATGACCTCCTGCTTGCCAAATCCAACGGCTCATACTCTGTCCTAATCCTCCTCGACCTCTCAGCTGCCTTTGACACTGTGGACCACCCCCTTCTCCTCAACACGTTATCTGACCTTGGCTTCACAGACTCCGTCCTCTCCTGGTTCTCCTCTTATCTCTCCGGTCGTTCTTTCTCAGTCTCTTTTGCAGGCTCCTCCTCCCCCTCCCATCCTCTTACTGTGGGGGTTCCCCAAGGTTCAGTGCTTGGTCCCCTTCTGTTCTCAATATACACTCACTCCCTTGGTGACCTCGTTCGCTCCCACGGCTTCAACTATCATCTCTACGCTGATGACACCCACATCTACATCTCTGCCCCTGCTCTCTCCCCCTCCCTCCAGGCTCGCATCTCCTCCTGCCTTCAGGACATCTCCATCTGGATGTCCGCCCGCCACCTAAAGCTCAACATGTCGAAGACTGAGCTCCTTGTCTTCCCTCCCAAACCTTGTCCTCTCCCTGACTTTCCCATCTCTGTTGACGGCACTACCATCCTTCCCGTCTCACAAGCCCGCAACCTTGGTGTCGTCCTCGACTCCGCTCTCTCATTCACCCCTCACATCCAAGCCGTCACCAAAACCTGCCGGTCTCAGCTCCACAACATTGCCAAGATCCGCCCTTTCCTCTCCATCCAAACCGCTACCCTGCTCATTCGAGCTCTCATCCTATCCCGTCTGGACTACTGCACTAGCCTTCTCTCTGATCTCCCATCCTCGTGTCTCTCTCCACTTCAATCCATACTTCATGCTGCTGCCCGGATTATCTTTGTCCAGAAACGCTCTGGACATATTACTCCCCTCCTCAAAAACCTCCAATGGCTACCGATCAATCTGCGCATCAGGTAGAAACTCCTCACCCTGGGCTTCAAGGCTCTCCATCACCTCGCCCCCTCCTACCTCACCTCCCTTCTCTCCTTCTACTGCCCAGCCCGCACCCTCCGCTCCTCCACCACTAATCTCCTCACTGTACCTCGCTCTCTCCTGTCCCGCCATCGACCCCCGACCCACGTCATCCCCCGGGCCTGGAATGCCCTCCCTCTGCCCATCCACCAAACTAGCTCTCTTCCTCCCTTCAAGGCCCTGCTGAGAGCTCACCTCCTCCAGGAGGCCTTCCCAGACTGAGCCCCTTCTTTCCTCTCCCCCTCGTCCCCCTCTCCATCCCCCCATCTTACCTCCTTCCCTTCCCCACAGCACCTGTATATATGTATATATGGTTGTACATATTTATTACTCTATTTATTTATTTATTTTACTTGTACATTTCTATCCTACTTATTTTATTTTGTTGGTATGTTTGGTTCTGTTCTCTGTCTCCCCCTTTTAGACTGTGAGCCCACTGTTGGGTAGGGACTGTCTCTATGTGATGCCAATTTGTACTTCCCAAGCGCTTAGTACAGTGCTCTGCACATAGTAAGCGCTCAATAAATACGATTGATTGATTGATTGATTGATTGATAGCATGGGGACTAGTCCCTGTAGGCTGTAAGCTCGCCATGGGCAGGGAACATGTCCATAATATAATAATGATGATGATATTTGTTTAGCACTTACTATGTGCCAAGCACTGTTTCCATCTGCACTTTCCCAAGCGTTTAGTTAAGTGCTCTTACACAGTAAGCACTCAAAAACTACAATTGATTGATTGACTAATCAAGCTTTTTTCTCTACTGGGAAGAGATGAAGAGGGATTGTGAGTGGGTGCCAACATCATAAGTGCAGTTTTATCAACCGATGCATAGACTAAGAACATGGAGACATAGAGATGAGACGAGTTTGTAAGTCCAATCCAGGAAAACATTTTGGAATGCTGCATTCACAATAAGCAGATTTCGGAGCTCAGAGGACCAATCCATGTAAGCATTTAGACTACTACATTTAATTTAACTGCTGAACCCAAACAAGATGATTTGGATGAAACAGAGGGAATACTTCCTAAACCCTTCCTTTTTCTAAGCTGATCTCATGGTTCCATGCCTTTCCTTGGCCTTACGGTCCACGATTGTCCTACCACTGATGGGGCTGCATCCATGAGTGTGATATTAAGAGAGACTCTCTCTGGTGCACTTTGTCAGTAAAAATAGTGTCCCTCTTCTAGTCAATTGCCATTCAGCTGAGCCTTCCTCAGACATCATTGAGGTATGTAAGCTACTTGTGGGCAGGGAATGTGTCTACCAAGTCTGTTGTATTGTAATAATAATTATAATGGTGGTAATTGTTAAGTTCTTAGTATGCATCAAGCATAGTGCTAAATACTAGTGTAGATACGAGATAATAATAATTCTGGTATTTGTTAAGTACTTACTGTGTGCCAACGCTCTGTACTGAGCACTGAGTAGGTCCCAAATGGTCCTCACAGTCTAAGTAGGAGGGAGAACAAGTAGTGAATCCCCACTTTGCAGATGAGGGAACTGAAGCACAGGAAGTTAAGGGACTTGCCCAAGGTCACACAGAAGGCAAGTGGCCGAGATGTGACTAGAATTTAGGTCCTCTGACTCCCAGGCCCGTGGTCTTTCCACTAGGCCATGCTGCTTCTCTCCCTTATACTCACCCAATTACTTAGTCCAGCTCACTGATCACAGTAAACAATAAATACCATTGATTGATAGCTAGAAAGGGGATGGTCTGGTCTACCACCAGCAGGCTTTTTTTCTGTAGGTATAAGCTCCTTGTGAGCAGGCATCACATCTACCAACTGTTGTATTGTACTTTCTCAATCACTTAATACAGTGCTCTACACCTAGTAAGTGTTCAATAAACCTTTTTGATTAACTGATGCTCCTCAAATTCTCATCCATCCACACTCTTTGGCCCACTCCCTCTCCCCATTCATTGACCCCTATTGTGAGAGAGTAGGTAAGACATAGAGCCAGATGGTCTTCCTCTGGGAGAACATAGGCTTAGTTAGAGTTCCAGAAGCAAAAGAAAAGTCCAAAAAAGGCATTCACCTGGGAGTTTGGTACTGAGTTTAAGTGGTGAGAGTCAGGTAGGAGAGGAACACTGATGAGTTCACACCAGTTTTCTTTCATTCTTGTTTGTATGTTTTTCCTCTCTTAGCAGTTAGAATACTTCGATTTGTCATCTCAAAGCTTCCCTCAGTGGGATAGAACGTGCAGAGAAACTGAAGAATTCAGCAATGCTCTCAGCCGTTGTCCCTTTTGGAAAGTGTGTGCAATTTTGCAAATAGTATGATTTACGCTCAATATGCTAACAGCCTGAACTGCTCTTTGTTAGACCTCTCCAACCCATTCCACCCACTGCAAGTCTCATCTGGACGTGGTGAACAGCAGAAAACTCCAATTTAAATTATCCTGAAGTAAGGTGGTTTAGTGGAAAGAGCACGGGCATGGGAGTCAGAGGATGTGGGTTCTAATGCCGGCTCCACCACTTGCCTGCTATGTGACCTTGGGTAAGTCACTTAACTTCTCCGTGCCTCCGTGCCTCAGTTACCTCATCTGTAAAACAGGGATTAAGACTGTGAGCCCCATGTGGGACAACCTGATTACCTTGTATCTACCCCAGTGTTTAGATCAATGCTTGACTCATAGTAAGTGCTTAACAAATACCATAAAAAAGGCATGAACATCCTCTCTGTGCACCATCTCGGGCATTAAATTATTATATTATCCCTCTGGGCAAAGATACCCTTCATGATTATAGCCAGACACAAATGGTCTAATAGAACGCTAGGACAAAGGCACTATGGATAATGCTACTGTTTGGGGGGCTTTGGATAGTTGTTTTGTTTGTTTTTTAATTTGGCAAATTAGAGTAGGTAGTAGTGTTCATCCAGAAAACAGACCCCAGACTCTAGCAGCAGGTGGATTGAGAAGCAGTATGGCATAGTGGATACAGCATGGGCCTGGGAGTCAGAAGGTAGTGGGTTCTAATCTCAGCTCTGCCACTCGCCTGATGTGTGACTTTGAGTATGTCATGTCACTTCTCTGTGCCTCAGTTTCCTCATCTGTAAAATGGGGATTAAGACTGTGAGCCCTACGTGGGACAAAGATTGCGTCCAAACCAATTTGCTTGTATCCACCCCAAAATTTAGTATAGTGCTGGCAGTATAGTACAGTACAGTCAGTACTTAACAAATACCAGCATTATTATTATTATTCCCTGTAGAAAGCTAAAAACACACACTATGCACCGCTGGAAGAAGATGGGAAAGAAGCAGCTAAAATCTGGAGAAGTTTCTAAATAGCGAAAGGGAATACACAATTAAAGTTTCTGACCACGAACACCAATGGCCACATTTCTCCTGATGAATTTTCTCCTACAAAGACAGCTGCTTCTCTCATTTCAGTTTCATTTTGGACCATTTATCCTGTGGCTTGACACTTTTCTTCTCCATATTTTCCGCATGGCATTTTTCACCTCTGCATTTTCCTAGTGCAGATTAGGAGGTTTAGCATGGCGGTTACCAAGGTATAAAACATAGCCACGGCCTTATCTACAGGCAAAGTGGTCATGGGTATCTGTCACCCGTTGCCTGGGGAAGAGTTCGTTCGGGAATTGGCGTGGTGCGCGCGCGAGAGAGATGCGAGAGACCGAAAGCCTGAGTTTTGTATAAAATTTATTTTGCGAGGGGAATTGAATCATTTAATTGTTTAGCCGCAATGAACTGAACTTCCCTTTCGGGAGTACTGTGATTAATTAGTAATATCAGAGCTTCCCTAACAGGAGGAACACACTCATACGTTAGTCGCACGTGGGTGAGATGGCTAGCTCTCGCCAAGTGTTTTCCCACACGGGAAGAATCCACGTGCTTTCCCACATGGGAAGAATCCACGTACGGTCCCTGCACGTGGTGGGTGGCTAGATTTCGTTCACATGCGCCCCACTCGGAACGAATTCACTCATGTGTTGCCATAGCATGGTGAGTCGGCTAGCTCTCACCATGCGCTCTCCCTACACGGGAGGAATCCACTTATGTTCCCCATCCTCACTGGGGCACCTGGCTCCCACTCACAAACGTTCTGCGAAACACTCCCCCGTCCCATGGCCCTTTCCTCAGTGGGGTGGTCCTGGTTGCAGAGCACGCGTCTGGCGTTCTGGGCAGAGAAAGGTACCTGGGCCGCTGCTACTGTTGCTGCTGCTACTGCAGCGTGTCTCGGTCTTCTGCCCAGGTCAGAGGTGACAGGTGGCTTGTGGCTTGGACCGCCCCAGATTCGGTCCTCTGCTTGATCAATCATCACCATCATCATAAATCGTATTTATTGAGCGCTTACTATGTGCAGAGCACTGTACTAAGCGCTTGGGAAGTACAAATTGGCAACATATAGAGACAGTCCCTACCCAACAGTGGGCTCACAGTCTAAAAGGGGGAGACAGAGAACTAAACCAAACATACTAGCAAAATAAAATAAATGGAATAGATATGTACAAGTAAAATAAATAAATAAATAAATAGAGTAATAAATATGTACAAACATACATACACATATACAGGTGCTGTGGGGAAGGGAAGGAGGTAAGATGGGGGGATGGAGAGGGGGGCGAGGGGGAGAGGAAGGGGCTCAGTCTGGGAAGGCCTCCTGGAGGAGGTGAGCTCTCAGTAGGGCCTTGAAGGGAGAAAGAGAGCTAGCTTGGTGGATGGGCAGAGGGAGGGCATTCCAGTCCCGGGGTATGACGTGGGCCGGGGGTCGATGGCGGGACAGGCGAGAACGAGGTACGGTGAGGAGATTAGCGGTGGAGGAGCGGAGGGTGCGGGCTGGGCTGTAGAAGGAGAGAAGGGAAGTGAGGTAGGAGGGGGCGAGGTGATGGAGAGTCTTGAAGCCCAGAGTGAAGAGTTTCCGCCTGATGCGCAGATTGATTGGTAGCCACCGGAGATTTGTGAGGAGGGGAGTAATATGCCCAGAGCGTTTCTGGACAAAGATAATCCGGGCAGCAGCATGAAGTATGGATTGAAGTGGAGAGAGACACGAGGATGGGAGATCAGAGAAAAGGCTGATGCAGTAGTCCAGACGGGATAGGATGAGAGCTTGGATGAGGAGGGTAGCGGTATGGATGGAGAGGAAAGGGCGGATCTTGGCAATGTTGCGGAGCTGAGACCGGCAGGTTTTGGTGACGGCTTGGATGTGAGGGGTGAATGAGAGAGCGGAGTCGAGGATGACACCAAGGTTGCGGGCTTGTGAGACGGGAAGGATGGTAGTGCCGTCAACAGAGATGGGAAAGTCAGGGAGAGGGCCAGGTTTGGGAGGGAAGACAAGCAGTTCAGTCTTCGACATGTTGAGCTTCAGGTGGCGGGCAGACCTCCAGATGGAGATGTCCTGAAAGCAGGAGGAGATGCGAGCCTGGAAATAGGGGGAGAGAGCAGGGGCAGAGACGTAGATCTGGGTGTCATCAGCGTAGAGATGATAGTTGAAGCCGTGGGAGCGAATGAGGTCACCAAGGGAGTTCGTGTAGATCGAGAACAGAAGGGGACCAAGCACTGAACCTAGGGGAACCCCCACAGTAAGGGGATGGGAGGGGGAGGAGGAACCAGCCAAAGAGACTGAGAATGAACGACCGGAGAGATAAGAGGAGAACCAGGAGAGGAGGGAGTCTGTGAAGCCAAGGTCAGATAGCGTGTAGAGGACAAGGGGGTGGTCCACAGTGTCGAAGGCAGCTGAGAGGTCGAGGAGGATTAGGACAGAGTATGAGCCGTTGGATTTGGCAAGCAGGAGGTCATTGGTGACCTTTGAGAGGGCAGTTTCCGTGGAATGTAGGGGACGGAAGCCAGACTAGAGGGGGTCGAGGAGAGAGTTGGTGTTGAGGAATTCGAGGCAGCGAGTGTAGACAACTCGTTCAAGGAGTTTGGACAGGAATGGTAGGAGGGAAATGGGGCGATGACTAGAGGGTGAGGTGGGGTCAAGAGAGGGGTTTTTTAGGATAGGAGAGACATGGGCATGTTTGAAGGCAGAGGGGAAGGAACCAGTGGAGAGTGAGCGGTTGAAGATGGAAGTTAAGGAGGGGAGAAGGGATGGAGCGAGAGATTTCATGAGATGAGAGGGAATGGGGTCAGAAGCACAGGTGGCCGGAGTAGCACTTGAGAGGAGGGAGGAGAGCTCATCTGAGGATACTGATGGGAAGGATGGGAGAGCAGCAGAGAGTGTTGAGAGCCGGGGGGTTGGAGAAGGGGAGGAAGTGACTTTGGGGAGGTCGGACCCGATGGATTTAATTTTGTTAATGAATTAGGAGGCCAGATCGTTGGGGGTGAGGGAAGGAGGAGGGGGAGGAACCGGGGGCCTGAGAAGGGAGTTGAATGTACAGAAGAGCTGGCGGGGGTGATGGGCATGGGTGTCAATAAGGGAGGAGAAATAGTTTTGTCTGGCAGAAGGGAGGGCTGAGTTAAGGCAGGAAAGGATAAACCTGAAATGAACGAGGTTGGCATGGTGTTTAGACTTTCGCCAGCAGCGTTCGGCAGCTCTAGCATAAGAGGGAAGGAGGCGGACGGTGGCAGTGATCCAGGGCTGTGGGTTAGTGGTACGAGAGTGGCGAAGGGAAAGGGGAGCGAGGGAGTCTAGCTGAGTAGAAAGGGTAGAGTTGAGAGCAGTAATCTGATCATCAAGACTGGGTAGAGAGGAGAGGGCGGCGACGTGGGGTGTGAGGCGCTCCGAAAGATGGGTGGGGTCAGAGAGCAGAGATCTCTGTGAGGGAGTAATACGGATTTACAGGGGAAAGGAGTGTGAGTGAGGAGGTAGGTGAGAAGATTATGATCAGAGAGAGGGATTTCAGAGTTGGTGAGGGTGGACACAGTGCAGCGATAGGAGATGATGAGGTCGAGGGTATGACCAAGTTGGTGAGTGGGTGAGGTGGGGTGGAGCAAGAGGTTGGCAGCGTCGAGGAGAGATAGAAGGCGGGCGGCAGAGGAGTCGTTAGGGATATCCATGTGGATATTGAAGTCTCCGAGGATGAGAGTGGGCATGGAGAAGGAGAGAAGGAAGGTGAGGAAGGGGTTAAAGTCGTTAAAGAAGTTGGAAGTGGGGCCGGGAGGGCAGTAGATGACGGCTAGAAGAATCTGGAGGGGGTGGTAGAGGCGAATAATGTGGGCTTCAAATGAAGGGAAGGAAAGGGAAGGGGGAGGAGGGATAGTGCGAAAGCGACATTGGGGGGCGAGAAGGAAACCGACACCTCCTCCTTTTCCGGTGAGTCTGGGGGAGTGGGAGAAGAAGAGGCCTGCACTGGAGAGAGCAGCAGAAGAGACCGTGTCGTCTGGAGACAGCCATGTTTCAGTTAGGGCGAGGAGGAGTAGGGTTAAAACGGAGCGGGGGTTCCAGAGGCCACACTTGGCAGCAGCTGTCGAGGGAGGGGAGGGAGGGGGAAGGGTGCGAGGGGTGGGGAGGGTTTGGATCGGGATGACTTGGCGGGGGCCTGGGCGGGGAGAGTGGGAAGAGGGGTGGCGATGGGAAAGGAGAACTGGGATGGGGTGGGGGCGGGGAGAAGGGGAGGGAGGGGGCCGGGAGGGAGGAGTGGAGGACTGGCGCTCGTACAGAGGGATCCTTGGTAGGGGGTGAAGGGGAGTGGTCTTGGTGGGGAAGAGGGAGGGAAAAACCTGGGTGGGAGAGGGGAAGGGGAAGGTGAGGAATGGGAATGGCAGTTGGGAGCAATGGAATTGAAAGTTCATGTTGGGGTCAGCAGGGCGAGTGACAGTACAGCGGGAGGTTAACAATTGAGATGCAGAAGCAATAAAACAGTAGCAATGATATAAGTAGGCGATGGCATCACAGGGTGTAGTTAAACAATCAATATGCTATGGCAATAATAAAATTGGCAGATAATGATGTCACAGAGAGCAGATACAAACTATTAAGTGCTGTGGTAGGGTGGGCCTGTTAAGGGGGGGTCAGGGAGCAGAGATACCTGGGGAGAGGAGCGAACAGTCAACTAGCATGGGAGGGCTGAGTACGTGCGAATGAGGCTGTCCTTAAGGTAACATGGTGCTAACAAGGGCTTTTTACCTGGGGGCGGGGGGAGAGTCAGTCAGGACCGAACCGGGAAGTGGGGGATAAGGGGAACTTTAAGGAAGGTCCTTTCATCCCCCATACCTTATTTGTCGTCACGGAGGTGACAGACACCTAGTTTTCCACCCTGCCCCTTCTGGCCAGAGAGGATACGTCAGAGGAGGCATTTTGAACTTGGAATGGCCGGTGCCCAGGGTCACCTTGGCACATACCATCCCTTGGCCCTCGCCACACGTACCCACGTGACCTCAACCTTCCCTGCGTCCCTTCCGGGGTGCGTAGTGGTGGGGTGGCTCTGGAGGCAGTGCCCTCCAGCATCATCCCTCCCCTGACCGCAAGGGCCAATGTCCTTCCCTGGCTGGCGACAGAAGCTGGAAAAGTGGATCCATGGGTTGGGGCAGAGGACAGGGCCCATCCCCTGGCCAGGGGTGATGGGAGGCAGGGCCCTCAAGGTGTGTGGACCAAAGGTAGGGAGGGTGACTGGTGCACTACAAAGGTCTTAAGATAGCGCACAGAGCGGGGAGTTGGGAGCGGCTGTAGAGTTCGTCGCAGCTGTGTGGATAGGGCTGAGCAACAGCAACTTAGTACCCAGCATCTTCCCACTAAGCTCACTGCCAGGAGCAAAGGTAGCAGCAACCCATTGAATAGCGAGCTCCCCCCAGTTTCAAGAGTCCATGGAACAAGTCCCAAACTCCTCTGGTGGTGTGGACTCCTCGTTATCTGCATGGTACGTTGCCAGAGATCATCGTGTCCAATTGTCCAGAATCACCGGAATGAACAGGTGAGGGGCACCAGTCATGTTCAAACAGATGGTGCGATAGAATCAGGTTCCCTTCCCTGATGCTGTCATGTCGTGGCTAAGTCTGAAGACAGACTCTCTAGGAGGCAGCTCAGTGATGATTCCTTTGCTGGACCTGTCCGGAAGTCAGGCAATCCTGACCATAGAATTTTGAGGTATAGAAGTACCCCGGAGCATCATACAGCCAGATACGATTGATAAAGTTTAAAATAATAGATATTTCCTAATAATATTTAGCAGGTTAGATGACAAGTTGGCCAAGCAGTTTCATAGAGTGATGTGTTGTCATTCCCCTCTCCCAGACGTAGTGTCTACAACAGAGAAGTGTCTAGGTCTTGGAGGATCTCCAGGCCTCTACCAGAGTTAGTGGGCAGCTCTCATCGCTACTAGCTGCCCAGGTTTGCCCAGTCGGATTCAATTATCATTCCAAATATATCAAGATGACAATTTGTATTTGATTTGCTTCTAACTGTTTTACCAATTTAGCGAAATTTAAGGAGGTCGCATTTCAGAAATAAGAAATAATGGTTAAATCACCACCTCTACAGTTGTTCCTAGGCTGGGAGAACAATGGCAAATTCATTCCCAATTACGGCCGTGCAGTTTCTAGGGAGAGGTGCCTTAGTTTGAGTAGAATTCCCTTTGCTGGAAGAAGATGCCTTCTCCCAGAGGAGTTCCCTTTTGATCTTACAAACTGATAGCGCTATCCTGATGGCAAATTGGTTAAGTTTCCTACCCCCATGCCTTAACTTGCAAATTTCCTGCAAGTAGCTGGGTGCTTGAGTGACAGGGAGGGTCCCCGGTTTCGCAGTGGCCCCAATTATGACAACATTTCCCATAATTGATGGTTGGCCCCCTAACCAAGCATCCTTCCTAATTATAGATATCTGGGCCCCGTCGTCTACTGGGAAGGAGTCTTCCTGACCATCATTTACTAGAATGGTCATATGCAGGGAGCACCTGGGCTGTGAGAGGCCCGCGGCCGCTGTCCATTGGCTGGGCCCACCAGATCCCCCTTCTAGTTTCCCTGCTCCTTGGTAGTTGGGGCCGGTGGTCTACCTTCCTGACCGAACAGTTTCAGGATATGGGTGGGCAACCCATACAGCTCATCCACAGGAAAGCCCCGCTCCCTCAACTGCCGCCATATGGCCACACGGTCTCCTGAGCCCACCCGCTGTGGGGGTTGGTGGGTGTCCCTTTAGTATCCGTTGGAACTGGCCTTGTCCTCCTTAACCCCAGACCTTTCCCAATCATGGCTGCTACACGCCAGGTAATCGGCACCTCAGAAGACTGGAATAGGGACCAGTCACTCTTGACCACATCTGCCAAAGTGTTCCAGGTTTGTGCCCCAGTGGCCCTACCACTCAAATGGTGGTCTAGCCCGTGCTCTGGCCCTGGGGGTATACCCATTATTATTGCATGAAGTAGGCCTTCTTGGGAGGGGAGGGACCATGGGCTCGATTCCTGAGTTTTCTCCCTATGATCCAAGAGTAGTTGAATTCCAGGCAAGAGAAGACACCGGTTTAATGTAGCTGAGTCGCTCAACAGGAGGGTGCCAGCCCTTCCCTGTTCACTCTGGGGGAATGTTCGAACCCAATGTACCGCGAGGGTCTGGAGTGTACGACCTTGAGTGTGAGTGTGGGTCACATACACCCGTGAGCCCAAATCTAGGCGGCTGCTCTCATTGAGGCGGATGTCCACCTGGGCGGCTGCTCCCTTCCATACTCTGGCCAGCCAGCCTATCACTAGTTCCCCGGGGTCCCGGGAAAACTCTCTAGAGAGCTGCCTGAGCTCAGTGGCTGTGAAGCTTGTAATCTGGGTGGTGACCTTTCCATCAGGATTCTGCTCTTCCTTCATAATAGGGTAGAGGGGCTTGGGCTGCCTCTTGGAGTTCTGCGGGGTCACTTCCCAATTCCGCGGGGAAGGGGGCATTTTCAGTTCAGGTAAGGGATCGGGATCTCCCTCCCCCTCCTCAGAGGAATTTTCCCCACCCAGCCCCGAGTACATTACCCCCTTATGTTTCTGTTCAGTAATGGGGAGTTTCCTCTGCTCATCTAACTCCTTAGCCACCCGGGGTGCTTATTTCTGCTCTGAAAAATCGCCTGCTGCATTTTTACCTCAGCCTCTGCCTGCAGTAAGAAGCATTTCATGTCACGTTCCTTTAGTTTCGCCTCTAGGGCTTCCCTTTCCTGCCGCCACCTGTCGTCGATCCCGGAGGGCGGCTTGCAGTGCCGTTGCTAGGAGACAGAGGAGGGCAGGCTTTCCTTCCCTTTTCCTTATTTGGGTAGTCTTCTGCCAACCACAGAGCTCCCTCACCAGCTAGGCCGTATCTTCCCAATGCCCCTCCACCCAGAGGCTGTGCTCCCTGATCCGTAAGGAATTCAAACAGCCCTCTTGACTCTCTGTTGCCTATCGTTGATCCCATCCCCGTCTCCATGTCTGTCACCTGTCGGCTGGGGACGGGTTCATTCGGGAATCGCTCCAGGAAGGATCCTTCTCCTCCGGACGCCGCCACAGGGGCCTGGGATCCCGATCCTGAGAGGCCCGCCCACCATCACACCGCGGGGCCCCTGCTGTTGCCGGGAATCCCCCTAGCTTCCTTCCCGAGAGCCTGCTATCTGGCTCCTATGATTCGAGGCTGGGTCCATGGCCTTCCCCGGCCCAGACACCTACATCCCTGCCAGAGGATACCGAGGCCCATGAACTGGGCCCCCAACCCCCATTATCAGTAGACTCAACCCTCGAAGCCACCTCTACTCCGCCCAAGTAGCCAACTGGGATCGTGGGAGACTGTGTCCCCCGGCTTCCATTCCCCCCGCCATAAGCGACCTTCCTTGAGGAGCCCCCACATTCCCTCCATCCCAGACCGGACATGATTGATTCACTGCGCCCCCCGCCCCGGAGAAAAAGGTCCTTGTTCTCACTGAGTTACTTGAACAACAACCCCATTCGCACCTACTCAGCTCACCCATGCTATTTGGCTGTTTACTCCTCTTCCCAGGCGTCTCCTCTCCCATGACCCCCCTTAACAGTTCCGCCCCACTCCAGAACTTTCATCCATAGGACTCCATCCTCCACCACCTCAGAGACATTTCTGCCAAGAGCCCCTGGACTCTCGTTGACAGTAGCCTTTCTGATGTCATTTGACTGACCCATGGAAAATTCATCCTTCTACTGTGGGCATCATCTGCCTATTTTATATCCATTGGTGGTTCGCGGACCGGTGACCCGTGGGGATGGGTTGACCACGATGGGCCTGCTAAAATAAACCTTCCTGAAAAGTGCCAGCCACCTGAGACTCTGCCGCTCCTCTCCTCGTCGGTGCCCTGCACGGGCACGTTCTCTGCTTCCCCTCTTCCGGGCTCCTCCATCTAGCACACCGCATCCCTGCCGCGCACCGTGCTTGCTGCATCCTCCACCAGAACACGTAGGGCGGTCGGCAGGGGTCCTGTTCGTGGCGGTCCCCGGGGATGAAGACAATCACCTCTGGACAACTTCCGGAAACCCGGCCAAGGGTTTATGTGGGTATTCCTCCTCCAGCCAATTCATTCATTCACTCATTCATTCACTCGTATTTATTGAGCGCTTACTGTGTGCAGAGCACTGTACTAAGCGCTTGGAAAGTACAAGTTGACAACATATAGAGACCGTCCATACCTAAAAGGGGGCTCACAGTCTAGAAGGGGGAGACAGAGAACAAACCAAAATATATTAACAAAATAAAATAAATAGAATAAATATGTACAAATAAAATGAATAGAGTAATAAATACGTACAAACATATATACATATATACAGGTGTTGTGGGGAGGGGAAGGAGGTAAGGCAGTGGGGACGGGGAGGGTTAGGAGGTGGAGAGGAAGGACGGGGCTCAGTCTGGGAAGGCCTCCGGGAGGAGGTAAGCTCTCAGTAGGGCTTTGAAGGGAGGAAGAGAGCTAGCTTGGCCGATGTGCAGAAGGAGGGCATTCCAGGCCAGCGGGATGACTTGGGCCGGGGGTCGACGGCGGGACAGGTGAGAACGAGGCACGGTGAGGAGATTAGCGGTAGAGGTGTGGAGGGTGCGGGCTGGGCTGTAGGAGAGAAGGAAGGTGAGGTAGGAGGGGGCGAGGTGATGGAGAGCCTTGAAGCTGAGGGTGAGGAGTTTTTGTCTGACGCTTAGGTTGATTGATAGCCATTGGAGATTTTTGAAGAGGGGATTAACATGCCCTGAGCGTTTCTGGACAAAGACGATCCGGGCAATGGCGTGAAATATGGACTGAAGTTGGGGGAGACAGGAGGATGGGAGATCGGAGAGGAGGCTGATGCAGTAATCCAGACGGGATAGGATGAGAGCCTGTACGAGCAGGGTAGTGGTTTGGATGGAGAGGAAAGAGAGGATCTTGGCAATGTTGTAGAAGTGAGACCGGCAGGTTTTGGTGACGGATTGGATGTGAAGGGTGAACGAGAGAGCGGAGTCGAGGATGACACCAAGGTTTCGGACTTGTGAAACGGGAAGGATGGTAGTGGTGTCAACAGTGATGAGAAAGTCAGGGAGAGGGCAGGGTTTGGGAGGGAAGACAAGGAGTTCAGTCTTAGATATGTTGAGTTTTAGATGGCGGGCAGACATCCAGATGGAGATGTCCTGAAGGCAGGAGGAGATGCGAGCCAGGAGGGAGGGGGAGAGAGCAAAGGCAGAGATGTAGATTTGGGTGTCATCAGCATAGAGATGACAGTAGAAGCCATGGGAGCGAATGTGTTCACCAAGGGAGTGAGTGTAGATCGAGAACAGAAGGGGACCAGGAACTGACCTTTGAGGAGCCCCTACAGTAAGGGGATGGGACGGGGAGGAGGAGCCTGCAGAAGAGACTGAGAATGAACGTCCGGAGAGACAAGAGGAGAACCAGGAGAGCCCAGAGTCTGTGAAGCCAAGGTTGGATAGAGTGTTGAGGAGGAGGGGGTGGTCCACAGTGTCGAAGGCAGCTGAGAGGTCGAGGAGGATTAGGATATAGTATGAGCCGTTGGATCTGGTAAGCAGGAGGTCATTGGTGACCTTTGAGAGGGCAGTTTCCGTGGAATGTAGGGGACAGAAGCCAGATTGGAGGGGGTCAAGGAGAGAGTTGCGCGTTGAGGAATTGGAGGGAGCGCGTGAAGACGACTCGTTCAAGGCGTTTGGAAAGGAATGGTAGGAGGGAAATAGGGCGATAACTAGAAGGTGAAGTGGAGTCAAGAGAGGGTTTTTTTTAGGATGGGAGAGACGTGGGCATGTTTGAAGTTAGAGGGGAAGGAACCGGTGGAGAGGGAGTGGTTGAAGATGGAAGTTAAGGAGGGGAGAGGGGACGTTCCTTCTTTCGTTCCTTCATTCAGTCATATTTGTTCAGCGTTTACTGTGGGCACAGTACTGTACTAAGCGCTTTGGAGAATACAATATAACAATAAAGAGACACATTCCCTGCCTTCTACGAGCTGACAGTCTAGAGGGGCAGGCAGACATTAATATAAATAAATCAATTACAGAGTTATATACGTAAATTACATCTAGCCACAAACTCTCCTATCATGGAGAAGCAGCGTGGTTCAGTGGTAGCAGCACGGGCTTTGGAGTCAGAGTTCATGCGTTCAAATCCCGGCTCTGCCAATTGTCAGCTGTGTGACTTTGGGCAAGTCAGTATACTTCTCTATGCCTGAGTTACCTAATCTGTAAAATGGGGATTAAGATTGTGAGCCTCCCGTGGGACAACCTGATCACCTTGAAACCTCCTCAGCGCTTAGAACAGTACTTTGCACATAGTAAGCGCTTAACAAATGGCATTATTATTATTATTATTATTAATGGTTGCTTCTGCATGTTAATTTTTAACTGTCCTCTATGATATCATCATCTGCTTATTTTATTATTGCTATCGCATGTTAATTGTTAACTGCTCTCTGTGATATCATAATCTACTGATTTTATTATTGCTACTGCATTGTTAAATATTAGCTGTGCTGTCATTTACGTTGCTGACCTCATCATGAACTATCAATTCCCCTGCTCCCATCTGCACTTCCCAGTCCTCACCTTCTCCTTGCCCTCTCCCACCAGCTCTTTCCCTCCCTTTCCCCCGCCCCCACCCCTCCCTCTCCCTCCCTCCCCAGAATCACTCTGTACCAGTGCCAACCCTCAACCCCTCCCCTCCAATCCCCTCCCTCCCCTCCTCCCTGCCCCCGATCCATCCCAGTTCTTCTTTCTCATCGCCACTCCTCTTCCCCCTCTCCCCGCCCAGGCCCCCACCAACTCATTCCAATCCAAACCCTCCCCTCCCCTCACATCCCTCCCTCCAATGCCGCTACAAAGTGTGTCCTTTGGAACGCCCACTCCAGTATAGGTAAGCTTCCTTTCATCCTTGACCCTGTTCCTTTCCAGCTCTCTCCTCCTCACCCTAACTGAAACATGGCTCACCCCGGCTGACACAGTCTCTTCTGCGGCTCTCTCCAGCGGAGGTCTCTTCTTCTCCCACTCCCTCAAACTCGCCAGAAGAGGAGGAGGTGTCGGCTTCGTTCTCGCACCGTAATGTCACTTTCGCACTATCTCTCCTCCCCCTTCCCTTTCCTTCCTCTCCTTTGAAGGCCATATTATTCGCCTCTACCACCCTCCAGATTCTTGTAGTTGTCATCTACCGGTCCCCTCTGGCCCCACCTCCAATTTTTTTCATGATTTTGACCCCTTTCTCACCCTCCGTCTCTCCTTTTCCATGCCCACTCTTATCCTCGAAGACTTCAACATCCACATGGATGTCCCTGGTGACTCCTCTGCCGCCCGCCTTCTATCTCTCCTTGACGCTGTCAATCTCCTGCTCCACCCCACCTCATCCACTCACCAACTTGGTCACACCCTCGACCTCATCATCTCCTACCGCTGCACTGGCTCCACCCTCACCAACTCTGAAATCCCTCTCTCTGATCATAACCTTCTCACTTGCCTCCTCACTCACAATCCTACCCCATAAATTTATATTTCTACCCCACAGAGGCCTCCGCCTTCTCGAACTCATCCATCTTTCTCAGCGAATCACACCCCACCTCGCCTCCCTATCCTCTCTACCCACTCTTGATGAGCAGATTACTGCTCTCAACTCCACTCTCTATTCAATTCAACTCGCTCGCTCCCCTTTTCCTTCGCCTCTGACACCACTAACCCACAGCCTTGGATCACTGCCACTGTCTGCCTTCTTTGTTCTAATGCTCGAGCGGCTGAACGCTGCTGGAGAATTTCTAAACACCAAGCCAACCATGTTCACGTTAAGATTTTCCTTTCCTTCTTTAACTCTGCCCTCTCCTCTGCCAGGCAAAACTATGTTCCCTCCCTTATAGACTCTGATGCCCATCATCTCCATCGGCTGTTCCATACATTTAAATCCCTTCCAGGCCCCTTGTTCCTCCTCCTCCTCCATCCCTCACGCCCAACAATCTGGCCTTCTACTTCATTAGTAAATTTAACTCCATCAGGCCTGAGCTCCCCAAAGTCACCCCTGCCCCTTCTCCATCCCCCCGCTCTCAACCCTCTCTGTTACTCTCCCATCCTTCCCAGCATTATCTTCAGTCTTTTAGACTGTGAGCCCAATGTTGGGTAGGGACTGTCTCTATATGCTGCCAATTTGTACTTCCCAAGCGCTTAGTACAGTGCTCTGCACATGGTAAGCGCCCAATAAATGCAATTGATGATGATGATGATGAGATCTCCTCCCTCCTCTCAAGTGATACGCCATCCACCTGTGTTTCGGACCCCATTCCCTCTCATCTTCTGAAAACCCTCCCCCCTTCCCTCTTCCCCTCCATAACGTTCACTCATTCAATCGTATTTATTGAGTGCTTACTGTGTGCAGCGCTTGGGAAGTACAAGTTGGCAACATATAGAGACGGTCCCTACCCAACAGCGGGATCACAGTCTAGAAGGGGGAGACAGACAACATAACAACACATATTAAGAAAATAAAATAAATAGAATAAATACGTACAAATAAAATTAATAAATAAATAGAGTAATAAATACATACAAACATATGTACATATATACAGGTGCTGTGGGGAGGGGAAAGAGGTAGGGTGGGGGGAATGGGGAGGGGGAGGAGGGGGAGAGGAAGGAGGGGGCTCAGTCTGGGAAGGCCTCCTGGAGGAGGTGAGCTCTCAGTAGGGCTTTAAAGGGAGGAAGAGAGCTAGCTTGGCGGATGTGCGGAGGGAGGGCATTCCAGGCCAGGGGGGTGACATGGGCCGGGTGTCGATGGCGGACAGGTGAGAACGAGGCACAGAGAAGAGATTAGAGGCAGAGGAGCGGAGGGTGAGGGCTGGGCTGTGGAAGGAGAGAAGGGAGGTGAGGTAGGAGGGGGCGAGGTGATGGAGATCTTTGAAGCCGAGGGTGAGGAGTTTTT
This sequence comes from Tachyglossus aculeatus, assembly GCF_015852505.1. NCBI lineage: Eukaryota > Metazoa > Chordata > Mammalia > Monotremata > Tachyglossidae > Tachyglossus > Tachyglossus aculeatus. Next base: position 33,289 of record NW_024044866.1, on the reverse strand, counting down.
GCCTGATGCGTATGTTGATTGGTAGCCATTGGAGATTTTTGAGGAGAGGAGTAACGTGCCCAGAGCGTTTCTGCACAAAGGCGATCCGGGCAGCGGAGTGAAGTATGGATTGAAGTGGAGAGAGACAGGAGGATGGGAGATCGGAGAGGAGGCTGATGCAGTAATCCAGTCGGAAAAGGATGAGAGATTGAACAAGCAAGGTAGCAGTTTGGATGGAGAGGAAAGGGCGGAAATAAATTCTATCTTCAACCGCTCACTTTCCACTGGTTCCTTCCCCTCTGCCTTCAAACATGCCTACGTCTCCCCCATCCTAAAAATCCCTCTCTTGACCCCACCTCCCCTTCTAATTGTTGCCCTATCTCCCTCCTACCCTTCCTTTCCAAACTCATGGAACGAGTTGTCTACACTCGCTGCCTCGAATTCCTTAACGCCAACTGACTCCTTGACCCCCTCCAGTCTGCCATCCGTCCCCTACACTCCAGCGAAACTGCCCTCTCAAAGGTCACCAATGACTTCCTTCTTGCCAAATCCAACGGCTCCTACTCGATCCAAATCCTCCTCGACCTCTCAGCTTCCTTCGACACTGTGGATCACCCCCTTGGCCTCAACACGCTATCCAACCTCGGCTTCACAGACTCCGTCCTCTCCTGGTTCTCCTCTTATCTCTCCGGCCGTTCATTCTCAATCTCCTTGGCGGGGCCCTCCCATCCCCTTACTGTCGGGGTTCCTCAAGGGTCAGTTCTTGGTCCCCTTCTGTTCTCTATCTACACTTACTCTCTTGGTGAACTCATTCAGTCCCAAGGCTTCCACTATCATCTCTATATTGATGACACCCAAATCTACACCTTCACCCCTTCTCTCTCTCCCTCTCCTCCAGGCTTGTATCTCCTCCTGCTTTCACAACGTCTCCATCTGAATGTCTGCCCACCATCTAAAATCCAATATGTGCAAGACTGAACTCTTTATCTTCCCTCCCAAACCCTGTCCTCGCCCTGACTTTCTCGTCATCATCATCATCATCAATCGTATTTATTGAGCACTTACTATGTGCAGAGCACTGTACTAAGCGCTTGGGAAGTACAAATTGGCAACATATAGAGACAGTCCCTACCCAACAGTGGGCTCACAGTCTAAAAGGGGAGACAGAGAACAAAACCAAACATACTAACAAAATAAAATAAATAGAATACGGCACTACCATCCTTCCTGTCTCACAAGCCTGCAAACCTGTTGTCATTCTCGACACTGTTCTCTCATTCACCCCACACAACCAACCGGTCACCAAAACTTGCGGGTCTCACCTCCACAACATTGCCAAGATCCTCCCTTTCCTCTCTATCCAAACCGCTAGTTTGCTGGTCCAATCTCTCATCCTATCCCGACTGGATTACTGCATCACCCTCCCCTCTGATCTCCCATCCTCATGTCTCTCCCCGCTTCAGTCTATAGCTCACGCCGCTGCCCGGATCGTCTTTGTCCAGAAACGCTCTGGACATGTTACCCCTCTCCTCAAAAATCTCCATTGGCTACCAATCAACCTTCACATCACACAGACACTACTCACCCTCGGCTTCGAAGATCTCCATCACCTCGCCCCACCCAACCTCACCTCCCTTCTCTTCTTCTACAGCCCAGCAGGCAGCTTTCACTCCTCTGCTGCTAACCTCCTCTCTGTGCCTCCTTCTTGCCTGTCCTGCTGTCGACCCCTGGCCCACGTCATTCCCCTGGCCTGGAATGCCCTCCCTCCACAAATCCGCCAAGCTAGCTCTCTTCCTCTCTTCAAAGCCCTACTGAGAGCTCACCTACTCCAGGAGGCCTTCCCAGACTGAGCCCCCTTTTTCCTCTCCTCCTCCCCCCTCTGCCTTATCCCCTTCCCCTCCTCACAGCACTTGTATATATTTGTACAGATTTATTACTCTATTTTATTTGTGCATATTTACTATTCGATTTTGTCAATGATGTGCATATAGCTATAATTCTATTTGTTCTGACAATTTTGACACCAGTCTACTTGTTTTGTTTTGTTGTCTGTCTCCCCCTTCTAGACTGTGAGCCCGTTGTTGGGTAGGGATCGTCTCTATATGTTGACATCTTGTATTTCCCAAGTCCTTAGTACAGTAAGCGCTCAATAAATACGATTGAATGAATGAATGAATTCTCTGAAAAGAGTAAGCACTCAATAAATATCATTGCTTGATCCAAAATAGTAAACTTAGTCATTTGGAAAATTATGTTAAAAAATGAAATTATTATGATAGTGAATATTTGAATGTTTTTAGCATCTTGCTTTAATTAGCTCAGGACAACTTATTCTCGGTACTTTTTTAAGAGGCAGAGATGGTTCACTACTATCTCCATTTTGCAAGTAACTTGAGCAAGATTCTGACACTAGTTCCATGAAACAAAAGTTTAAGTTTCCTCTTTCTGGTAAATGATCCTTCTTTCTGTTCTCTTTCATAGTCACGAAAGTCTATCTATCAATCTATCTATCACCAACTCTGAAATCCCTCTCTCTGATCATAACCTTCTCACATGCCTGCTCACTCACACTCCTCTCCTGTAAATCTATATTTCTGCCCCTCAGAGGCCTCCGCTTTCTCGAACACATCCATCTTTCTCAGCGCATCACACCCCACCACGCCTCCCTATCCTCTATACCCACTCTTGATCAGCAGATTACTGCTCTCAACTCCACTCTCTTTACTCAATTCAACTGGCTCGCTCCCCTTTCCCTTCGCACCACACCACTATGCCACAGGCTTGGATCACTGCCACTGTCCACCTCCTTCGCTCTTATGCTTGAGCTGCTGAACGCTGCCGGAGAATTTCTAAGCACCAAGACAATCTTGTTCACTTTAAGTTTATATACATATAGAGATAGAGATAGATATAGATAGATATACAGTTGTCTTTCATACTCAAAGGCCATTATGATTATGATGCTCAGTAGTAGTCAGTTCACACGGTTCCTAAAAGTGAGAGAGGAATTTCTCCAGCCATTTTTCCAGTGTGTAACTCCACAGTCTAGAGGAATGTACAACAGAATCAAAATTGGGATGGCAGAATCCCAACAGCTTTACAGCTGATGACTTAGCCTCTGATGGGATATGGCTGAGATCAATATTGAAGTGACAGTGATAGCCAAGTAAACACTAACGACAGAAATGGCCAAGAGTGTTCTCGTGTCCATGCAGAAGGGGAGTGGTGGAGAAAGTCATTCATTCATTCATTTATATTTATTGAGCACTTACTGTGTGCAGAGCACCATACTAAGCACTTGGGAGAACACAATATAACAATGTCTCCCATATGTACTTCCGGGGTGTGCACGATAAAGGAGCTAAACTACAAATGATTGATCCTTGAAGGATTTGGACAGATAGTAGGGTCAATGGCCCTTCATGGAACCTACCAAACAGCAGTGACTTGGATATAATTCATTAACTGTGTTTTTTCAATCACTTGTTAGTTAGAGCTTAATTTACTTAGATTACTAACAAGTATAGCTAGGAAGTCACTGATTTAATATGTGCCAAGCACTGTTCTAAGTGCTGAGGTATATGTAAATTAATCAGGGTACCTTGGTTTTTGTCCATCTTGCCCCAAGGAATGATGCTGATGGAAGAGCTCAAGGAAACAGATGTGGCTTTGAGGTGGTTGCAAATCTTCACTTTGGTCTGAGGTCTAATGTCATATTGCCTTCATCTAATCAAATTTCCTAAAAGATATGCTGGCCTCCTTTATTACTCATCATCATCATCATCATCATTAAATGATGGTATTTATTGAGAGTTAATACGTGCAGAGACCTGTACTAAGCACTTGGAAGAGAAAAATTCAATAGAGTTAACAAAATTTCCCCTACCCACAGTGAGCTTACAGTCTACATGGAGAGACAGATATTAATATAAATACATGAATTATAATATATAATTTAAATGGTAGTTCATAAGTGCTCTACTGTTATTTTCTTGATTCTTGATTCACTTTTTTGAGTATTTACCAGGTTCCTTCTCACCCAAGGAAGAAGTGGTCAGTCTATGTCCTCCTGATGCCAATAGAAAAAGGGATGAATGAAGTCAAGCAGAATCCTGTTTTGTCAGTGAAACCGCTCAAGTGAAATCTTTTGTATAAAGCTTATATCCATTGGGATGCTCCAAATGGGTTTTGACCACAATTAACATGATCAAGGAGGATACTTTCAGACCTATCTTCCTCAAACTGGACTTTTTGACTTCTGGGAAGACTAGTTTTAAAATAAGGTTGTGGTTGAAGTTCATCCAAATGAATGCCAAGTAGAATAAATACTGCTAATATTTAAGGACACCACAAATACCCTGAGGCATATACAATATTCAACAGGTAGCCAAGAAAGAGGGAGATAAATGAGTTTTACTTAAATAAACTTCATATAGGTGAAAACGATCTGAAGGCACAGAACAGTCTCAGGTTTCAGCATCTTCCCAGATGCGGATTCTCTTGGAAGAAGTGTAAAGGCTGGGAGTAGCCAAGCAAGAGTCTCGATAAATAAGCAGTATAACATAGTAGGTAGAGCATGGGCCTTGGAGTCAGAAGGTCATGGGTTCTAATCCCGGCTCTGCCACATGTCTGTTGTGTGACCTTGGGCAAGTCTTTTAACTTCTCTGTGTCTCAGTTACCTCATCTGTGATTGAGACTGTGAGCCCCACGTGGGGCAAGGGACTGTGTCCAACCTGATGTGCTTGAATCCACCCCAGAACTTAGTACAGTGCTTAGCACATAGTAAACGCTTAATAAATACAGCAATTATTATTATTATAAGAAGACCTGAGCTGGAGTAGAGCCTTACACATTTGATCAGGAGGTTTTGCTAGATGTGGAGAGGAACAGCTACTCAGAGTTTATTCGGAGTGGAGAAATGTACAGAAAAATGACCTGAGAATCAGAGTGAAGTACAGACTAGAAAGGGTGGAGCCTGGACAGGAAGAGGAAGATTAGTGGGGAGCAACAGTCTAGTGGGGAACTGTCAAGTGTCAGGACCATTTTCGATGAAAGGAAAGTTCAGATTTGGGAAATGTAGTAGCAGGAAAATTGTCAGGAGTTATTAACAGAATGAATGTGAGAGATGAAAGAGAAAGGAGTAAGGACATTAACAAGATAGCAGGCTTCAAAGATGGTAGTGCTGTCAACTGTTATGAAAAAGTTGAATGGACAAATAGATTGGAGAATGAAGATGAGTTCCGTTTTAGATATATTGAGTTCAAGGTAGCAGCTGGTTTTCCATGTGCGTATGTCGTAGAAGCACTGATTTCCTACTAAATCCTTGTCCACTCACTTTGCTCCTCTAATACTAACCTTCTCATTGTACTTCAATCTCACCGTTCTAGCCACTAACCTCTTGCCCACATCCTCTCTCTGCCCTGGCCTGCAAATCTGACAGACCACCAGTCACTCCAACTTCAAAGCCTCATTAAAATTGTAACTTCTTCAAGAGGTTTTCCCCAACTAGGCCCTCATTTCCCCTATACCCTCTCCTTTCTGTTTTCCTTTTGCACTTTGATTTGTACCTTTTAAGCACAAAATATTAATCTCACCCTAAGCCCACAGTGCTTATGTACGTATTCATAATTTATTTTAATACCTGTCTCCCTCCCCCGGGCTGTAAACTCCTTGTGCGCTGGTAACACGTCTACCAAATCTATGGTATTGTACTTCCCCAAGCGCCTAGTGCTCTGCACATAATAAGTACTTAAAATATATCATTAATTGATCGATTAATTCAAAAAAACGTTTGGCCTCCACATTTGAAAGGGGATGTGGAGAAGGTGAAAAGTTGAGAAGAGTAGCATAAAGACATAGGTTTAAGAACCAAAACACTCATGAGGAAAAACTAAGGAACTGGGATTATTCAGATTGGAGAAGACTAAGGTGAGTTAATTGTTTTCTTCAAATATGTGAATGGCTTTTACATGCAGATTGGTGATTAATTGCTCTTGATATCCGCTGAGGAAAGAATAAGACAATGGGCCTCAAAGACATCCTAAGAAATTTAAATTGCTTTTGAAAAATAATTTCCTGACAGTAAGAGCCACTTGGCAGCATAATGGTGTGCTGACAGAGACTTCGAACCTAATATTTTCCAGAGAGGCACAGATCCCATGGCTTAGTGGAAAAGGCACGGGCTTGGGAGTCAGAGGTCATGGGTTCTAATCCCAGCTCCACTACTTGTCAGCTGTATGACTTTGGGCAAGTCACCTAACTTCTCTGTGCCTCAGTTACCTCATCTGTAAAGTGGGGATGAAGACTGTGACCTTGCGTACAACCTAATAACCTTGTACCTACCCCGGCGTTTACAACAGTGCTTTGCACATTGTAAGCTCTTAACAAATACCATCATTATCCCCAGTGCATTTTGATAATGTACAGAGGCAGGGGGAAAGATTGTTTTTTTATGATATTTGTTAAGTACTTTCTATGTGCTTACTATTGTACTCTCCCAAGTGCTTAGTACAGTGATTTCTACAAAGAAAGTGCTCAACAAGTACAATTGAATGAATGAATGAATGAATGAATGTGTTGGGCACTGTTCTAAGCACTGGGGTAGATACAAGTTAAACAGGTCGACACAGTCTCTATCCCATATGAGGCTGACAGTAAAAGCAGGAGGGAGAACAGATACTGATTATCCAGTTGAGGAAACTGAGGCATCTAGACGTGACTTGCCCATGTTGAACTCACTGAGGTCCTTTCCACTTCTCTGAGTCTATGAAGAGAAAGAAACATTCTTAAATCCACATAAAAATGTCTATTCTTCAGATATATTCAGACACAATTCACATTATTGTCCGGATTCCTGTAGGCCACTTTGTACTTTCTCCATTATAGTGCGGGAGAGGGATTTAAAAGACGTCCAGTTCACAGGAGCAACTACGTATTGAGAAGAACTTTGGATGGACCATCGAGTCATGTGCTCCACACTCACACTGACCAAAAACTGGTCTCCAAACCACTAAACTCCAAGAGGAAGAAGATAGCAGCCAAGAAATCTAGCAGGTTCTAGTTAGGAATGTTGCTAGGAACCCTGCTTAAAAAAATAAATCAAATCACAAATACCAATGGAAATAACGCGGTGAAGCTGTTGCAGGCAACTGTTTAGACATTGGACAAGGCCAAGAGAAACCATCAAGAGTGGTGTGATGCAAATGACCCAGAAATGAAAGAGCTATGTGCAGCTTGCTATGAGACATTGATGGCCCTAGTGGCACCTTGCAGCATCTGAGAACTCAGACAGGAATAAAGCTTTCAGAAACCTGTTCTGTGACTTGCAAACCAAATTCAGGAACAGGAATGACAGGTGGTGAGATGCCCGTACGTAAGAAATTGCTACAAATTCAAAAATATTTGCACTTCACTCAGGTGTCCTTTGAACACAGAATAAGCAGTAGAAGAGGCTTTCCCAGACTAATCCCCCATCCTCTTCTGCCTCCCCCTCCCTTCCCCATCCCCCCAACTCACTCCCTGTCCTCTATGCCCCTCCGCGACCCACAGCACTTGTGTTTATATGTACATGTTCATAATTATGATTCTATTTATTTTTATTAATGGTGTGCATATATTCATAATTCTATTTATTTCTAATGATGCTACTGATGTCTGTTTACTAGGTTTGATGTCTATCTCTCCCTTATAGATTGTGAGCCCCTTGTGGGCAGGGATTGTCTCTATTTGTTGCTGAATTGTACTTCCCAAGTGCTTAAGTACAGTGCTCTGCACACAGTAAGCACTCAATAAATGCATTTGAATGTATGATTCTGTTGCTCTTTTTGTACTCCATATCAATAAATTTATTTTCACTCTGGCTTTTTCACAACCCGATTTGCTTGTATCAACCACAGCACCTAGTACAGTGCCTTGCACATAGGAAGCACTTGAGAAATATCATTATTATTATTATTGTTATTATGTCAATTTAAAATGGCTTTCCTCCTCCAGAGCTTCTTCATAGCATCTTTTACCTCTACATTTCTCAGAATGCAGATTAAGGATTCAGCATCGGGGTGGTAATATAAAGAATACAGTCATTGATTTATCTATGAGGACGGTGCACACAGGCCTCATGTACATGAAAATGCAGGGAACCCCAGTGACGTAGGAGCTGCAGCTCTGGAGGGTTGTGTGTCTTTTCTAAAGTGAGGGATTTCAGGGAGCGCAGGATAACTGCATAGGAGAGGAGTAGCAAGAGAAAGATGATCGCACAGATGGCCCCACCATTGCCAGGCACTGATAGGCCAATGAAGTAGGTATCAGTGCAGTCGTGTTCCAACAGAGGGTATGTATCACAGAAAAAGTGGTCAGTGACGTTGGGGCCATATAAAGGCAACCGAAACATAAAGAGAAGTTGTTCCATTGAGTGCAGAAAGCCTCCCTCCCAGGGCAATCCCACCATAGGTCCACAATCCCACCGATTCATGGTGGACATACAGTACAGAGGTTTACAAATGGCCGTGTAGTGGTCATAGGACATGACTACCAGGGCAAAGACCTCAGCACATCCAAATAAGTGTTCCACAAAAAACTGGATCATTACAGCCTTTGAAGGAGATGGTTTTCTTCTCATAGAGTAAATCTATGATCATCTTGGGGGCTCTGGCAGTAGAGTAAAAGGCATCCACCAAGGGCAATTAGGCAAGAAAGAAGTACATGGGGGAGCATAGATTCTGGCTAGCGATTACTGTTACCACAATGAGCAGGTTCCTCCCTATAGTCATCTATATAGGCATATAGATGATGAAAAAAACACAAATAACACTTTCTGCAACTCAGAATTCTGGGAAAGTCCCAAGAGAATGGATTCAGTCACGTAGTTTTTATTTTCCATCTCTTCCTGTGGAGGAGGTCAGCTCTGAAGTGAGAGCCTGTTTAACCTGCAAATATAATGAAAATTACAAATGAGAAAGTCTTAGATATAAGCAGAGCTGCTCTTCGTAGGACTTCAAAGGTTCCATTTCTATTACCTCATTTCTTCCCTGCAAACTCTGTGTGAATTAGATGGAACTCTATTTAGCTTCTTCATTTTACAAAGGGGAAATGAGGTTTAGTGCAGTACAATAGCAACTCAATTGCTGAATTTCAATTAGAGGGCAAAAAAAAGCAGATAAAAACCAGGAACCAGTGGAATGTCCTTGCTGCATCAGTGAATTCACATTCAGGTAGCCAGCTCAGTTAAAACAATAAGCTTTCCTGTGTCTGACTAGAGCATGAAAAATTTTCAAAAGTTGATGCATGAAATTTTAACGTTCAAACAGATTATCTACAATGCTATTTGACTGTCTTCACCTTGTGGACAGGGAACCTGTCTACCAATTCTGTTATACAGTACTGTCCCAAATGCTTAGTACAGTGACAGGACACAGAAAGCGCTCAATGCTCAGAGAAGCAGCATGGCTCAATAGAAAGAGCCCGGGCTTTGGAGTCAGAGGTCATGGGTTCAAATCCCTGCTCTGCCAATTGTCAGCCGTGTGACTTTGGGCAAGTCACCTCACTTCTCTGTGCCTCAGTTACTTCATCTGTAAAATGGGGATGAAGACTGTGAGCCCCCCCGTGGGACAACCTGATCACCTTGTAACCTCCCCAGCGCTTAGAACCATGCTTTGCACATTGTAAGTGCTTAATAAATACCATTATAATAAATATGATTGACTGATTGATTGAATTATAAATATGGCAAATGAAATACCTGTACCTGAGATAAAAATATTCCTTGTTACGGTGCTCTAGTATTGTCATCAAACAATTCCTGAATGCTGATATTGTCCAAATGCTTTAGAATATACAGTCCTTGCCAAACTTAATTTTTAAACTTCTAATATGTTTTTGTTCATTTCTTTATTTTTCAAGTGAATAAAATAGTGATAAGGAAGTATTAATTCCCTGTTTTGCGGTTTTATTTATGGAATTTTTATGGAATTTTTATGGAATTTGTTAAGCACTTACTACGTGTCAGGCTGTGTACTAAGTGCTTGAATAGATACAAGATTAAGGATACAAGGATTGGTCCCAGTCCCTGTCCTACACAAGGCTCACCATTTTAATTCTCATTTTACAGATTAGATAACTGATGCCCAGAGAAGTTACGTGACTTGACCAAGGTCATACAGAAGGTAATTGGCAAATTTGAGATTAGAACCCAGGCCTTCTGACTCCCGGGCCCATGCTTTTCCATTAGGACACACAGCTCTCCTGTTCAATAGCTTAGGAAGTTCATAACAAGCAGGTGGTACACTTATCCTGTCAACAATGGTCTTACAGAAGTGTGAAGAATGTCTTTGCTGGATTCAACAAACATATGAATTCTCATATAGCTTAACCTGAGCTGAATTTTTTAATTTCCCTGGGACCTGCCATGATAACCATGAAGTTTTGCAGTTGTGACTTCACAAAGAGGCTGAGAAAACAAATATTCATATCAACATATTTTAAACAGCTATACACCACTAAACACATTCAAGAGCTTATGTTCAAGTAGATTCAATGAGAGGAGAAACTTGTGACACATTATTTGGAAGACTAAAACTCAAAAAGCAAGTCGAACTGGGAAGACATATCTTTTGCTACTTCCAAAGATGACGATGTTATTTCTCTAGCTTTGAAAAGCTTAGGTGGCAAACTACCTTCGATAGATAAGGACAATACTTCTTGTAAATGGAGAGCCTTGTTTATAGAGAACTATTTTAATAATCCTTTCTATAAATCTTTCCCTGTGGCCTCAATTATTTCTGCTTTTGTCTTGGAGACCATGCTATCAGACCTAATACAAGAAAAACTTTTACATTTTGCCTAATACCTTTTTTGCTATGGTGTTGATTTAGGAAACATGTCCCATCCATAGCTCTGGGAGACCATAAACAGTAGAAAAGGACTTTTTCAATCTCTAGTGTTAGAAATCCTTTCTTCCATTCTGAGACGCTTTCAGAAAATTATTTTCACTTCCAGGGCTAACTCCATGAACATCCAAGGGTCTGATGAATACCATACATCTAATGGCACCAAATCTTCCTTTTGAAAAAGGCTTGCCAAAAAAAGACTAAATTGGATTTTTCTTGGAACAAACATGCATGTCCCCATTTGGGGGATTTAACTGACCTTGGGATGTTTCACGTCTGCTTCCTTGAAGAGAACTTTATAGGAAATGTTCACAAGGAGTTGAACACCATGATATGAATGACCTTAATCCACTCTGAACAACAACAGCAACAACAGAGCTTAATCATTCTCACAGTGGTATTTCCCCCCTGGCTGAACTTACTGAGGATTTTATCAGTGCCCAGGGAATTTTCTACCTTCTATGTCATTCTGCTATGGTATGTAACATCTGCAGAGATTCTTCAAAGATGAATGCATCCATAGGCTAAGCAGATGTGAAATAAACAACAAGTTATTTGGCTAGTGGACACGTGCCTGATTTTGTCCTGTTACCTCGTTAAAGGAGATCTGACTGGGCAAAATATTTCATATTTCCTAGGTATTGAAGATACACTAAAAATGCCCCGATAAAACAACAGCAGCTGAACTTTCATTACTCCATTCAATGGTATTTATTAAGCATTTACTGTGTGCAAAGCACTGTACTAAGCACTTAGGAAAGTACAGTATAACAACAAACGCATTGCCTGCCCATAACAACTTCACAGTCTACAGGAAACCGAAGGAATACCTTTGATATCTCCATAGCAGTGAAGCCCAGTGTTTCTTCAATCAATTCATTATTGGAATTTATTGAGTGTCTGCTGTATACAGAACAATCAATCAACTGTATTTATTGAGCATTTACTTTGGACAGCACACTGAGCTAAGTACCTAGGAGAGGAGAGTTGACAAGATCACCGACCCCAAGGAGGTTGCAATAGATTGGGGGAGACAAACATTAAAATAAATTACAGGTAAGGGAAGCAACTGAGTATAAAGATATATATACATACATGTCATGGATGTGTGAGTACAAAGCATTGTACTAAGCACTTGGGATAGTAAAATAATTATAGGAATGATAGTTACTAGGGAGCCAAGCACCGTATAAAAAACTGGAGTAGATGTAATCAATCAGTCAACCAATCAGTAGCATTTATTGAAAGCTAACTGTGTACAGGACACTGTACTAAGTGCTAGGGAGAGTACAACACGACAATATAACAGACACACTCCCTGTGAACACTGAGCTTACAGTCTAGAGGGGGGAGACAGACATTAATATAAATGAATAAATTACGGATGTGTGCATAAGTGCTATGGGGCTGGGTCGGGGGATGAATGAGGAGAGAAAGTCAAGAGGGAAATGAGAGTTTAGTCAGGGAAGGCCTCCTGGAGGGGTTATGCCTTCAATGAGGCTTTGAAAGTGGGGAGAGTAAATGTCTGTTGGATAGGAAGAGGGAGGGCATTCCAGGCCAGAGGTAGGAAATGATGATGATGATGATGGTATTTGTTAAGCGCTTAATATGTGCTAAGAACTGTTCTAAGGGCTGGTAATCAGGTTATCCCACCTGGGTCTCACAGTCGTAATTCCCATTTTACAGCTGAGGTAACTAAGTCACAGAGAAGTTAAGTGGCTTGACATGAAGAGGACATGGGTGAGGGCTTAGCAGTGAGGTAGATGAGATCAAGGTAGAAAGAGAAGGTTGACATAAGAGGAATGAAGTCTGTAGGCTGGGTTGTAGTAGGAGAGTAGCAAGGTGAGGTACGAAGAGGCAAGGTGATGGGATGCTTTAAAGCCAATGGTACGGAGCTTCTGCTTTACATTACCACAATTTAAGCGGATCAGACACAATTCCAGTCCCATATAAGGCTCCCAGTCTGACAGAAAGAGGAGAGGGATCGTATTCCCATTTTTACAGATAAGAAAACTGAAGCACAGTGAAGTTAAGTAGGAAGGAAGCTGGCCTGGAGGAAAGAGAACGGGCCTGGGAGTCAGATGAACTGGGTTCTAATCCTGGCTCTGTCTGCTGTGTAACCTTGAATAAGTCATTGAGCTTCTCCGTACCTCAATTACCAATCAGTAAAATGGGATCAAATCCTACCCCCTCCTACTTAGACTATCAACCTTATGTGGGATATGGACTGAGTCCAGGGCTCTGTTGCCCGGAGCTTAGTACAGTGCCAAACACTTACTACAGTGCCTGTCATATAGTAGGTACTTAACAAATATCGTAATTATTATAATCTGGTATCCACCCCAGTGTTTGTACAGTGCTTGGAACATTGTAAGTGCTTAATAAAAGCACTTTGAGAAGCAGCATGGCTCAGTAGAAAAGAGCATGGGCTGTGGAGTCAGAGGCCATAGGTTCAAATCCTGCCTCTGCCAATTGTCAGCTGTGCGACTTTGGGCAAGTCACAACTTCTCTGTGCCTCAGTTACCTCACCTGTAAAATGGGGATTGAGACTGTGAGACTCACGAGGGAAAACCTGATAATCTTGTAACGTCCCCATCTCTTAGAACAGTGCTTTGCACATAGTAAGTACTTAATAAATGCCATTATTATTATTATTAGTAGTAGTAGTAGTTATTATTATTATTATTATTATTATTAGTAGTAGTAGTAGTAGTAGTAGTAGTAGTATTAATAAGTACCACAAAAATAGTGACTTGCCCAAGGTAACACAGTACGTGGAAGAATCAATCAATCAATCGTATTTATTGAGCGCTTACTGTGTGCAGAGCACTGTACTAAGCGCTTGGGAAGTACAAGTTGACAACATATAGAGACAGTCCCTACCCAACAGTGGGCTCACAGTCCAGAAGGGGGAGACAGAGAACAAAACCAAACATATTAACAAAATAAAATAAATAGAATAGATATGTACAAGTAAAATAAATAAATAAATGAATAGAGTAACAAATACGTACAAACATATATACATATATACAGGTGCTGTGGGGAAGGGAGGGAGGTTAGGGGGACGAGGGGGAGAGGAAGGAGGGGGCTCAGTCTGGGAAGGCCTCCTGGAGGAGGTGAGCTCTCAGTAGGGCCTTGAAGGGAGGAATAGAGCTAGCTTGGCAGATATGAGGAGGGAGGGCATTCCAGTCCAGGAGGATGACGTGGGCCGGGGGTCGACGGCAGGACAGGCGAGAACGAGGCACGGTGAGGAGATTAGCGGTAGAGGAGCAGAGGGTGCGGGCTGGGCTGTAGAAGGAGAGAAGGGAGGTGAGGTAGGAGGGGGCGAGGTGATGGAGAGTCTTGAAGACGAGGGTGATGAGTTTCTGCCTGATGCGCAGATTGATTGGTAGCCACTGGGGATTTTTGAGGAGGGGAGTAACATGCCCAGAGCGTTTCTGGACAAAGGCAATCCAGGCAGCGCCGTGAAGTATGGATTGAAGTGGGGAGAGACACCAGGATGGGAGATCAGAGAGAAGGCTGATGCAGTAGTCCAGACGGGATAGGATGAGAGCTTGAACGAGAAGGGTAGCGGTATGGATGGAGAGGAAAGGGCGGATCTTGGCAATGTTGCGGAGCTGAGACTGGCAGGTTTTGGTGATGGCTTGGATATGAGGGGTGAATGAGAGAGCAGAATCGAGGATGACACCAAGGTTGCGGGCTTGTGAGACAGGAAGGATGGTAGTGCTGTCAACAGTGATGGGAAAGTCAGGGAAAGGGCAGGGTTTGGGCGGGAAGACAAGGAGTTCAGTCTTGGACATGTTGAGTTTTAGGTGGCGGGCAGACATCCAGAAGGAGATGTCCTGAAGGCAGGAGGAGATGCGAGCCTGGAGGGAGGGGGAGAGAGCAGGGGCAGAGATGTAGATTTGGGTGTCATCAGCGTTGAGATGATAGCTGAAGCCGTGGGAGTGAATGAGGTCACCAAGGGAGTGAGTGTAGATAGAGAGCAGAAGGGGACCGAGAACTGTACCTTGGGGAACCCCCACAGTAAGGGGATGGGAGGGGGAGGAGGAGCCAGACTGGAGGGGGTCGAGGAGAGAGTTGGTGTTGAGGAATTCGAGGAAGCACGTGTAGACAACTCGTTCTAGGAGTTTGGGAAGGAATGGTAGGAGGGAGATGGGGCGATAACTAGAAGATGAGGTGGGGTCAAGAGAGGGTATTTTTAGGATGGGAGATACATGGGCATGTTTGAAGGCAGAGGGGAAGGAACCAGTGGAGAGTGAGCGGTTGAAGATGGAAGTTAAGGAGGGGAGAAGGGATGGAGCGAGAGATTTCATGAGATGAGAGGGAATGGAGTCAGAAGCACAGGTGGCCGGAGTAGCACTTGAGAGGAGGGAGGAGAGCTCCTCTGAGGATACTGCTGGGAAGGATGGGAGAGTAGCAGAGAGTGTTGAGAGCCGGGGGGTTGGGGAAGGCGGGGGATTGACTTTGGGGAGGTCGTACCTAATGGATTTAATTTCATTAATGAAGTAGGAGGCCAGATCCTTGGGTGTGAGGGAAGGAGGAGGGGGAGAAACCGGGGCCTGAGAAGGGAATTGAATGTGTGGAAGAGCTGACAGGGATGATGGGCATGGGTGTCAATAAGGGAGGAGAAATAGTTTTGTCTGGCAGAGGAGAGGGCAGAGCTAAGACAGAAAAGGATAAACTTGAAGTGAACGAGGTTGGCATGGTGTTTAGAATTTCGCCAGCAGCGTTCGGCAGCTCGAGCATAAGAGCGAAGGAGGCGGACAGTGGCAGTGATCCAGGGCTGTGGGTTAGTGGTACGAGAGCGGCAAAGGGAAAGGGGAGCGAGTGAGTCTAGCTGAGTAGAAAGGGTAGAGTTGAGCACAGTAATCTGATCATCAAGTTTAGGTACAGAGGAGAGGGAGGAGAGGTGGGGTGTGAGGCGCTCAGAAGATGGATGGGGTCAAGAGAGCGGAGATCTCTGTGAAGGAGTAATATGTATTTACATGGTTTAAGAAGGATTTAAACCTCAGGTCGCTTGACTCCGAGACCAGTACTCTTTCCCTTAGGTCATGCGTGCTGCTTCTCACATAAAATGAAAATCCCTGCCCTCAAGAGGCTTTCAATTTAAATTCCAGATGATACCAAGTAATAGAGTATATGTCTTGAAATACTTCCCAAGGTAATATCTCACATCGAAAAATAATTGATGTTGTCATTGATAATGACACACGGTATTCTTCGTTCTGAAAGGGCTAGCGAAGGTCATCATTAAGCCTCTTGCAGGTAATTTAATTCTTCAGAAGATGGACATCAAACCATCTGCACAATTTAACTGATATTTTTGGTACCTCATGATACTTGGATTTGGAGAAGTAACATGGCCTAGTAGAAAGACCACAGGCCTGGGAGTCAGAAGACATAAATTCTAATACTGCCTCTGACACTTGTTTCCTGTGTTACCGTGGGCAAGTTGCTTAACCTCATGGTGCTTCAGTTTCCTCAAGTGTAAAATGGAGGTTCTGCCTCCTGCTTGGACTGTGAACCCTATGTGGGACAGACACTGTCCAACCAGATTAGCTTGTGTCTACTCCGGGGCTCAATACAGCATTTGGCACTTAATAAGGGCTTATCAAATACCACAATTTTCATTATTTTCCATGATTCTTCTAATCATTATTATTGTGTTTAGTAATGGTCAGATTAACATTCTACATCATGTATAGCAACAATAATCTGAATAATTTTTAGGTTTCACTGTCAAAGAGTAATACTGTGTTGGAGTATAGTCAAGATGGGTTTTGTTTCATCTGAAAGTGGGTGGCTATTTGGTGATTAAAAAGCTGATGCAGGGCCCACTTGGGCAGGCATGGGCCATTCTTTCTGATTTTCCAAGGTCCAGGTTGTCCCTAAGGTTTCCTCCCTTTTTCTTCATCACAGAATGCTGACTCTGCTGCATCAAGTCTATCCAAATCCCAATAAAAATCTCTCTTCTCCTTCATGTTTAAAGTTATTGCAATGACACGCTGGACATATTTATTTCGCTTATTGAGTATATAATCCTGAGTGTTCTCCAATCTACCAAAATGATCTGTTTTCCCTTCTATTCTTTCCTTAAGAGCATTCTAATTTCCACTAGAATGTACTGAAAGCAGTTTTTAATCAATGTGTATAATGAGAAGGAAGACTTATTAAACACATACAGGAAATGACATTCATTGATCCGCCAATTCAGAATACATTAAAACCTTCAAGTACCGTTCTTTTAGAAGAGATTATGGCACAGTGATTTTCCTTAAAGCATCTGAAGATGCCCCTGGTTTCTTCCTTCTCCCACTGAAAAAAACGAAAACATAATTCTCAGAAAGTGAATCACTTCTCTCCTGAAGTCATTATTTGGTTCCATAACTTCCTCATAGCATTTTTCACCTCCACATTTCTCACAGTGAAGATCAATGGTTTTAGCATGGGAGTAATGAAAACGTAGAATATGGCCACTGCTTTATCCATGGGGAAGGTGGATGCAGGACTCATGTAGGTGAAGATGCAGGGAACGAAGAACAGCATGACAACCGTGACGTCAGAGCCAAAAGTGGAGAGGGTTTTGTGCCTTCCCTCTGAACTATAACCTTTTAGGGAGTTCAAGATGGCCACATAGGAGACGACAAACATGAGGAAACAGACAGTGTAGATCAGGCCACTATTGACAGCCACCGACAGGCCCATGACGTAGGTGTCTATGAAGGCAAGTTCCAACAAAGGGTACATGTCACAGAAAAAATGATCAATGATATTGAGACTACAAAGGGCAGCCGGAATAGGAAGAGAATCTGAATTATTTAATGAAAGAAGCCCTCTACCCAGGCCACGTCAACCAGTAGGGTACACACCTGCCGGTTCATGATGATCAAATAGTGCAGGGGTTTGCAGATGGCCATATAATGATCAAAGGCCAGCAAAATGAAAAGGATGACCTCTGTCCCTCCAAAGAAGCGTGATTGAAAGAGCTCGACCCTACAGCAATCATAGGAGATGGCTTTCCTGGCAGACAAGTGGTCTAAAATCATTTTGGAAGTAGTAGAAGAGGGGTAGAAGGCATGTATGAAAGGTAAGTAACAAAGGAAGTAGTACATAGGAGAGCTGAGATTCTGGCTGGCCTTGATGGTTATGACCACAAGCAGGTTTCCTAAAAGAGTTACCAGGTAGATGATTAGGAACAAAACAAATAAAAGATTCTACAACTATGAATTCTGGATAAGTCCCAAGAGAATTAATTCGGTCACATATTTCCTTTTTTCCATTGATTCAGTGTTGGTGATGAACATACCGGTGAGAATGCACAACAGAGAACTGGTTTACCTGAAAAGATAAAAATAATTTAATTTCTTTGGCACCATTTTTTTCCCCATGGAACCCAAGTTACTTTATTTCTTTACCTAATATTTCACTCATTCATGAAACATCGTGGTCCCATTTGACAGAAAGAAAAATCAAGCCAAGTGACTTGCATTATACCCTACCTTCGGGCACGGGTTATCCATCAATCAATGGTATTTACTGAGTCCTTTCTCTGTGCAGAAAGCACTAAGTACTAAGCACTAAGTGCTTAGATACGCTGAATCTGGTATTCTTTCCCCTTAGTTCAGAGCCTATCAATCAACATGGCTACTACCATTGGTAGCATTTCATTTGGATTTTCCCCCTTTATTCACCCCTCCCTCAGCCCGACAGAAGTTATGTACCTAACTGTAATTTATTTATTTATAATTAATGTTGGTTTCCCCCTCTTGATTGTAAGCTCAATGTGAGCAGGGAACATGTTTACCACATTTGTTGTATTTTCCTAAGCACTTAGTGCAGTGCTTGAGGATCAGCGTTGCCTACTGAAAAGGGCACGGACTTGGGAGTCAGAGGTCCTGGGTTCTAATCTCAACTCTGTTACTTGTCAGCTGTGTGACCTTGGGCAAGTCACTTAAGTCCTCTGTGCCTCAGTTCCCCTATCTGTAAATTGGAGATGAAGACTGTGAGCCCCATGTGGGACAACCTGATTAACTTGTATCTACCCCAGCGTTTAGAACAGTGCTTGGCACATAGTAAGCACATAACAAATACCATCATCATCATCAGTTCTCGGAACACTTTAAGTGCTCAGTAAATGTGATTGATTGACTGATGAATTTCACAGCACACAGGAGCTCCCAACAGAAGCCATTTTGCTTTACTGAGGGTTGATCATAACAATAATAATAAAAATAATAATAATAATAAAATAATAGCATTTGTTCATTCATTTAGTCGTATTTATTGAGCGCTTATGGTGTGCAGATCATTGTACTAAGCGCTTGGGAAGTACAAATCAGCAACATATAGAGATGGTCCCTACACAACAATGGGTTCACAGTCTAGAAGCAGCGTGGCTCAGTGGAAAGAGCACGGGCTTTGGAGGCAGAGGTCACAGGTTCAAATCCCGGCACTGCCAATTGTCAGTTGTGTGACTTTGGGCAAGTCACTTAACTTCTCTGTGCCTCAGTTACCTCATCTATAAAATGGGGATGAAGACTGTGGGCCCCCCGTGGGACAACCTGATCACCATGTAACCTCCCCAGCGCTTAGAACAGTGCTTTGTACATAGTAAGCGTTTAATAAATGTCATTATTATTATTATTATTAGAAGGGGGAGATAGACAGCAAAACAAAACAAGTAGACAGGTGTCAATTCCATTAGAATAAATAGAATTATAGCTACATACACATCATTAATAAAATAGAGTAATAAATATGTACAGATATACACAAGTGCTGTGGGGAGGGGAAGTAGGGCAGAAGGAGGAAAGGGGGCGATGGTGACGGGAGAAGGAGGAGAGGAAAAATGTGGGGCTCAGTCTGGGAACGTCTCCTGGAGGATGTGAGCTCTCAGTAGGGCTTTGAAGGGAGGAAGAGAGTTAGGTTGGCACATATGTGGAGGGAGAGCATTCCAGGCCAGAGGCAGGACGTGGGCCAGGTGTTAGATGCAGTCGCAGTCCCACATGAGCCTCACAGCTGAAGTATGATGGCATAGGATTAAATCCCCATATTACAGA
This sequence comes from Tachyglossus aculeatus, assembly GCF_015852505.1. Taxonomy (NCBI): domain Eukaryota; kingdom Metazoa; phylum Chordata; class Mammalia; order Monotremata; family Tachyglossidae; genus Tachyglossus; species Tachyglossus aculeatus. The sequence goes on along the minus strand of NW_024044866.1, from coordinate 13,362 downwards.
TGAGGAAACTGAGGCACAGAGAAGTAAAAGGACTTAACGAAGATCACACAGCAGACAAGTGGTAAAGCAAGGATTAAAAATCCAGGGCATCTGACTCCCAGGCCTGTGATTTTCCCACCATGCTGTTTATTATCCTCATTTTAGCACAGAAAACGGAGGCCAAGCCAAACCAGGTTTAGAACCCAGGTTCACTGATCCCTGGCCCTGGCCTCTTAGCCCTCATCCACTTCCCATGCTTTCAGAGGGCAGTGGCCCCTCCTTAACTCTCCCTTCCATCACCCTTTCCTTCACCCATCAAACCACACCTGCTCCCTCCCCACCTTTATCTCAGACCCTTTTCTCAGCCACTTGAGTAAGTGACCATCAGCAGCCCCAGCTGAACACCACACCACACTGAGCCTCAGCACAGAATCTCCCCCAACCCATGCACACACCATGCTCAATCAGCCTCCCCCACTAACAGGGCTGGGAGTGAGCAGAGGAACAAGGGCATCAGTATCTCTAACTGTTGAGCACCCTATTATGGGCAGAGCACCAGATTGGACACCTCCCCTGGTCAGAGCATTGAGCTGGATGCCTATTGTGGGCAAAGCACTGGGCTATACCCTCATCAGACGGGTCTGCCTGAGGTGGCAAGGGCCGACATCTACAGTGATTATCCACGTTCCTACTCGGGAATCCTGTCAGCAAAGGGCCAGAGACCTCGATTTTCAAACTCCTGCATGTGAGAATCTTCCTCCCCACGCCCGTCCCACTCCATAATCTCTGGATGGGAGCCCAAATACAGCTCTTTTTAGCCAGACGGGACAAGAACCTGAATCGCCCATGGATTCTGCCTGACATTTTTGGTGCCTTGCGAACCATTGATTTTGGCAGGTTGCCACAGCCACAATCTCTAAAAATTGCTGAAATCAGCATGGAGCCTACTCATACAAAATCCACTCGGGCTTGACCCCAAGGCAATTCGCCCAACAGGTAGGTAGCATCTCGAGGGTCCTGACACTAGAGTTGGTCACCATCTGCTCCGGTCCTCCCCACCGGCATTATGCACCCAGCGGGCTACGGGCCGGCACTCATGGGCACTGGGCAGACTTTAGCAGACAGTCACTTCCGGTCACCTTTCGGGACTGGAGCCCCACGCCTATCCAAAGCGTACAGAGCAGAGTCCTCGCGCCCCACCCCCATACTGCTCTCCATCTCCAGGATGAGGGCCGGGCCTCGGGAGCAGGAACTTGGGAGTTTGGGGGTGGGGAACTTTGCAGAGAGTGCCATAGCCGGGACTTCCCAGCTCGCACTTTTAATACAACCTGAAAGCGACTCAACATTACAAGCGGGTGAGAAGCTGCCAAAATGCCAGCTGTGTTCGGTACAGCCCGTCCCCCACCTCCTAGGCAGCTAGTCCCTCCGACGTGGGATGGTCTCCTCCTGGATGCAGATCTTCAGGGCATCCCCAGTGTATACGTCCCTCTCAGCGGCGGAGATGAAGACATCTTTGACCAGCTGCAGGGCCTTCCCCAAGGTCAAGGGAATGTGCTCCACGTTCTGCATGTTCTTGAAACCTATCTTGCCAAATCCAACGGCTCCTACTCTACCCTAATCCTCCTCGACCTCTCAGCTGCCTTCGACACTGTGGACCACCCCCTTCTCCTCAACACGCAATCCAACTTTGACTTCACAGACTCCGTCCTCTCCTGGTTCTCCTCTTATCTCTCCGGCTGTTCATTCTCATTCCCCTTGATGGGCTGCTCCTTCCCCTCCCATCTCCTTACTGTAGGGGTTCCTAAAGGGTCAGTTCTTGGTACCGTTCTGTTCTCTATCTACACTCACTCCTTTGGTAAACTCATTCGCTCCCACAGCTTCAACTATCATCTTTATGCTGATGACACCCAAATCTACATGTCTGCCCCTGCTCCCTCTCCCTCCCGTCAGGCTCGGGTCTCCTCTTGCCTTCAGGACATCTCCATATGGATATCTGTCCGCCATCTGAAACTCAGTATGCCAAAGACTGAACTCCTTATCTTCCCTTTCAAACCCTGCCCTCTCCCTGACTTTCCCAGCACTGTAGATGGCACTACCATCCTTCCCGTCTCACAAGCTCGCAACCTTGGTGTCATCCTCGACTCCGCTCTCTCGTTCAGCCCTCACATCCAATCCGCCACCAAAACCTGCCGGTCTCACCTCCGCAGCATCGCCAAGATCCGCCCTTCCCTCTCCATCCAGACTGCTACCTTGCTGGTTCAGTCTCTCATCCTATCCCGACTGTATTACTGCATCAGCCTCCTCTCTGATCTCCCATCCTCCTGTCTCTCACAACTTCAGTCTATACTTCATGCTTCTTCCCGGATCATCTTTGTGCAGAAACGCTCTGGGCATGTTATTCCCCTCCTCAAAATTCTCCAGTAGCAGCTAGTCAACCTACACATCAAGCTAAAACTCTTCACTCTCGGCTTCAAAGCTCTCCATCACCTCGCCCCCTCCTACCTCATCTCCCCTCTCTCTTTCTACAGCCCAGCCCACACCCTCTGCTCCTCTGCCACTAACCTCCTCACTGTATCTCATTCTCGCCTGCCCGGCCATCGACCCCCGGCTCACGTCTTCCCTCTGGCCTGGAATGCCCTCCTTCCGCACATCCGCCAAGCTAGTTCTCTTCCTCCTTTCAAAGCCCTACTGAGAGCTCATCTCCTCCAGGAGGCCTTCCCAGACTGAGCCCTCTTTTCCTCTCCTCCTCCCCATCCCCACCGCCCTACCTCCTTCCCCTCCCCACAGCACCTGTATATACGTTTGTATAGATTTATTACTCGATTTATTTTACTTGTACATATTTACTATTATATTTATTTTGTAAATAATGTGTGTCTAGCTTCATTTACATTTATTTTTGTGACGACATTTGTCCACACATTTTGATTTGTTGTCTGTCTCCCCCTCTAGATTGTGAGCCCATTGTTGGGTGGGGACCGTCTCTACATGTTGCCAACTTGTACTTCCCAAGCGCTTAGTACAGTGCTCTGCACACAGTAAGCGCTCAATAAATACGATTGAATGAATGAATGAATGAATGAATGAATGAATGAATCTGGTTGTCCAGCAGAGGCCTGAGCATGGTGCTTGACGAGCCTCCGGCCTTGAAGCTGTCTATCTGGTATGAGGCGATGGGATCGAAGCTTACACTGCACCCTTCCCTTCCTCATCGAGACCCCCGATGATGATGTAGACATAGTACGGGAAGAAGTGCCTCGAATACAGTATAGTGGACAGCATAGCTTCAATGGCGCTGGTGGTCATGGTCTTGTTGTTGGAGTGTTTGTACATCTTTAATCTTGCTTCAATGGTTCTGGTGAGCGTCAGGCAGTCTCCGTGAAAGCCACAACATCCAATGACCATCCGGTACATTAGTATGTAGCACTTTGGGTTGTCCCGGCTGTGAATTGAATAACCTTCACTCAATCATGTGTCAGAGGCAATGATAGAACAAATCTTCTCCGGCAATTGCCAGGACAGTTACTCCATTGAAAGAGTAGGGCTAGAAGCTCAGCTGGAAGTGGCCGGCGAGGCTGCATGGCTCCAGCTCCTGGTTGGGCTCTGGATACACGGAGGTGGCAGTGAAGGTGGCAGCAGAGAACATCGTGGTCTGGCGGCCAAGGCTGAAGAAGAAGCACAGTCCTTGCTGTCTCACAAGCAAGATGGCAGACCCAGAACCGACTAGAAGCAACATCACGTCTCCCCCCACGCCTCCACAGCCCCCGTCCGTCTTGTGCTTAGTCCGGATGGAACTTCATTCTAGATGTTCAGGTGGAAAATGGTCCACCATCCCGTGTTCTGGCTCCTGAGGTCCGAGGGAGGCAACAAATAGGAAATAGTAATTTGCTAAGCACTTGCTATGTGCCAGGCACTGTTTTAAGCGCTGGGATAGATACAAGGTAATCAGGATGTCCCACGAGGGGCTAACAGTCTTCACCCTCATTTTACAAATGAGGTAACTGAGGCACAGAGAAGTTAAGTGTCTTGCCCAAAGTCACAAGGCTGACAAATGGAAGACGTGGGATTAGAACCCATGATTTCTGATTCTCAAGCCCATGCTCTTTCCATTAAGCCACGAATCAGCTTTGCTGAATTGTTTGTTTTAGAAAACTGTTGTCTCTTTTTAGTAGACAAGGTGTACGTACTGTCAGGGTACGTTTATTCCCTCTTCTCGCTGTGAATACCTCCTATGGCAGAAGTTAGGACAACTAAAAGTTCCTTTCAGACTATCTTGTTTCTATGATTCCACTCCAGATATACTCCCTAATAGGTATGGGGTTCTATTGGTGAAAGGAAACAAATGGCCACAAAGATTCCTGAAAATGTTCATAGTCCATAAAACTACCATCTCTGTTTTTTTATTCTCAAAATAAGGGATCCTCTTTCTTGTCCTATTATCAATCAGTCAATCAATCAATGGTATTTATTGAGTCCCTGAAGTGCTATATTCAATGCCTGGGAGAGTACAATACAATAGAGATTGTAAGTTCGCTGTGAGCAGGGAATGTGTCTGCTATGATGTTTCTGTATTTATTCTCCCAAAGTTCTTCATATGGTACTCTGCACATAGTATATGCTCAATAAATATGATTAACTAACTAGAGTAGGTAGACCTGATCCCTGCCCAGAAGGAGTGTACAGACTGGAGGGACTTCCCAGCTCGCACTTTTAATACAACCTGAAAGGGACTCAACATTACAAGCGGGTGAGAAGCTGCCAAAATGCCAGCTGTGTTCGGTACAGCCCGTCCCCCACCTCCTAGGCAGCTAGTCCCTCCGAAGCGGGATGGTCTCCTGTATGCAGATCTTCAGGGCATCCCCAGTGTATACGGCCCTCCCGGCGGCGTGTGCAGACTGGAGGGGGAGTGTACAGACTGGAGGGGGAGGCAATAAATAGTCGTATTTATTGAGCACTTATGGTGTGCAGATCATTGTACTAAAATGATTTATTTTATCATTAAAATAAATGATAGATGGATATGCACATAAGTGCTGTGGGGCTGAGGTGAACGTCAAAGTGTTTTAAGGGTAGAGACCCAAGGGCAGGTAATGCAGAAGAAAGGGCAAATTGGAGAAGTGAGGGCACAGTCAGGAAAAGCCTAATGGAGGAGACCTGATTTTAGAAGGGCTCTGAAGATGGGGAGAGTACTGCTCTCAGAAACAAGAACAGCCACAAGAAACATTCATTCATTCAATCGTATTTATTGAGTGCTTACTGTGTGCAGAACACTGTACTAAGCGCTTAACATACCTCGGAGTTTACTCCTTTCCTTCCTGGCATAGGTTTCTACTAAATCCCCTCTTGGGCTTCTGCTTCCCAAAAGGAAACATATGGAAATATGTAGGACTCTTCCTTAAAGGCATTGTCCTTGCCCCTCACCACTTCCTACTGTCATTCTTTAACAAATAATTATCAATTCCTTAGATTCCTTGTACCCTAAATCCTGCATCCTTCCTCTCAAACTTTCAATGCCCACCCACTCTTTACATCAATCAATCAGTGTATTGAATGTCTACTGTCCTGGCTCTCCTGCTTCTCGTCCTATCTCTCTGGTTGCTCAGTCTCAGTCTGTTTCACAGGTTCCTTCTCTGCCTCACGTCCCCTAACTGTTGGGGTCCCTCAAGATTCTGGGTCCCCTTCTATTCTCCAACTACACCCACTCCTACTCATTCGTTCCCATTGCTCCAACTACCTATCATCTCTATGAGAATAATCCCCAAATCTACACCTCCAACCCAGATCTCTCTCCTCTGCTGTCTCATATTTCCTACTGCCTTCAAGACATCTCTACTTGGATGCACCACCGACATCTCAAACTTAACATGTCCTAAACAGCACTGTTTTATTTTCCTACCCAAACTTTGTACTCCCCATGACTTTCCCATCACTGCACACTGCACCACCATCCTTCCTGACTCACAAGCTCGTAACCTTGGTGTTATACTTGTCTCAACTCTTTCATTCAACTCACATATTCAATCTGTCACTATATCCTATCAGTCCAACCTTTACAACATCGCTAAAATCTGCCCTTTCCTCTCTATCCAAACTGCTACCATGTTAATCCAAGCACTATCCTATCCCATCTTGATCAATGTATTCACCTCCTTGCTAACCTCCCTGCCTCCCATCTCTCTCCACTCTAATCCATACTTCGTCATGCTGCCCAGATTATTTTTCAATAAAAACATTGTCTATGATTCCCCATTCCTTACCATCAGCTTTAAAGCACTTAATCATCTTGCCCCCTCCTACAATACCTTGCTACTGCCTACTAAAACCCAGTCCAGAAACTTTACTCCTCTAATGCCAACCTGTTCGCTGTGCCTTGATCTCATCTATCTCGTTGCTGACCTCTTGCCCATATTCTGCTTCTGTCCTGGATGCCCTCCCTCTTCATTTTGAACAATCACTCTCCACACCTTCAAAGCCTTGTTGAAGACACATCTCCAAGAGGATTTTCCTGAATAAGCCCTGATTTCCTTCTCTACCACTCCCTCTGTGTCGCCTTTGCATTTGGATTTGCATCACTCCCACGGCCTCACAGCATCTATGTACATATCCGTAATATATTTGTTTATATTTTTCTGTGTCTCCCTCTAGCCTGTAAGCTCGTTATGGGTAGAGAACGTATCTATTAACTCTGTTATATTGTACTCTCCCAAGTGCTTAGTACAGTCCTCTACAAACATTAAACAATAAATGTGGTTGATCGATTGATTGGTTACCATGTGCAGAGCATTGTACTGAGTGCTTGGGAGAGTACAAATATGGGCGATATTTATGAAGAGCCAAATATAAATTCACTGGAAAAGGCATTTTTGAGCACCTGTATTCATCTGAGATTTCCAGTGGAAACACATAATGTCCCTGGAGTCGTTTCAAAACTGGTTTTGGATTTGGGACAAATTAAGTCTATTCCTAATTTTATTCACAGTTTTATGGGGCTTATTGGTGCCTTAAATATGTGGTATTCCAATTAGGTGCCTTGATATAAGCACACGAAGCGGAAATGGCCATTCATATGGACTTTACAGTCTCCAGACATGATAATCATTAGAGAAACTTGCTGGCCAATAAGAGTTAGAATAAAATTCCTTTCAGTGAGATGAAAAAAATGTCATTGAAGCAATGATCAGCCAGAATGGAAGAAATATATTTGTTAAATGTGTAGTATTAAAGTGGATTATTTCCTGTAATATTTTTAGTATTGGCCCCCAACGTGAACAGCTCCTTTGATATACTACTTCATCTAGTGGCTCGCAAGATAGTCCCTCTCAGAGACACATTCACGGATTGATAGCTGCATCAGTCCCTCTCCTCTCCTATCCATATTTCACTCTGAGCTCAGCGTAATTTTTTATAACATTTGTTAAGTGCTTACTATGTGCCAGGCACTGTACTAAGTGCTGGGGTAGTTACATGCTAATCAGGTTGGACACAATCCACATCCCCCAGTAGGCTCTTAACATTGATCCCCTTTTTACCGATGAGGTAACTGAGGTACAGAGAAGTAAAGTGACTTGCCCAAGGTAACAATGCAAGCTAAGGGCAGGTCAGGGATTAGAACCCAGGTCCTGATTCCCAGACCCGTGCTCTATCCGTCAGGTCACACTGGTTCTTAAAATGTTGATCTTTCTAATAAGTTGTTTTGCCACATCTCTCCACTCCTCAAAAACCTCCAATGGTTTTCCAGTCCTTTCCCCATCTAGTACGAACTCCTAATCACTGGCCTTTAAAACACTCAATAAACTCTGTCCTTCCTAATTATTCATTCTCTTTTCCCTCTACACCCAACTAGCACTCTTCGCTTCTCCAAGATGGTCCTTCATTCTTGTCTCTTCTGCTAGGGATAGCTTTCTCAGGTTTTTCTCTCTGCCTGGAACTCCCTCCCTCTGCAAATCCTGCAGAACCCCCTCCTCCACTTCTTCAAACTCCCTAATTTCAAAGTGGTACTTAAATCACCTCTCTGACAAAGAGATCTACTCTGATTAATTATTTCCTCTACTCAGGCTATATTTTATTCACTTGCGATCTCAGCACTTCCGTGCCATTTGAGTACCTACAAACTCACGTTTCCATAACACTTATGTCCATATCTCATATAATCAATTATTCAAGCATTAAGTCATGCACACATCCACTTTAGCTCTTTCCTCCTCTCTCTACATTACTTCAGTATTTGTTTTGCCTCCCCTGATAAAATGCAAGGACCATATATAATAATTCGATTGTACTTTCTCAAGTGCTTAGAACAGTGCTCTGCACAAATCAGTAAATTGATCAATTTACAGTATCCTGACTTCTCAAAGATGAAAACAAAGTATGACTTTTTTTTGCTTTGGTGGAGTGATTAAAGACCCATCTGAGCACTCACTTTCTGTGCCTTTATAGATGTGGATTTCGTCCTCTGTTCCCTGTTAACCCAACACCAGCAATGATTTGCTCCAGTTACAGTCTCCTTGAGGTAGAACAGACCCAGGCCTAACATGATTAAGCGAAAGGAACTGGTGGCCACTCCATTCCAGCCACAACCACGTTTCCCAGCTTTGTTTCATTACCCCCACCAAAGATACAGAATCCTAGAAACTAGAAAGGCACCAGGTCTGAGAATCCATAAGACCCCAAATTTTTTCTGTATAAACCCAACGTTGACCTGAGATCTCGTTTCTTGGAGTAAAGTCATGATTTAGAGCAGCAATGAATTTTTGTCCAATTTCCTTTGGTTTCCAATTTTTCTCTGCAATATTAGCTCAAGATCCTTCTCTCAGAACATCTGGATCTTTTATGAAGGAGGACCTCTAAGTGCACTAAAAACTTGGTGACTTCTCTAGGTCAGTCAGAAAGAATATATTTTGCCCAGACTGTGACAAACGTCTCTACCTGACTCGATTTGTCCATCCTTGCTCTAGGTCTGCCCTGAAGCAGTCATTAGGTACACTGTTTATCCTCTCACATTTAAACTGGATTCTACAGGTATTCAGGAACCTCATAACATTTTGTCCAATCAACCTCACGGGAATATGACCATCTCCCCTTGCGGAAGGCTTCCCCAAGATGATGCCAAATTGAATTTTTCTTTAGAAAAATGAGTATAGATGCAGGGAAGGAAAAACACATTTTCACCGTATTTTAATCCCAGTAGAGAAATCATTTCTGTTCCTCTTATGATCGTCATCAAATTGCCAGTCACCAGAACCTTGTAACCAAATGTCCACTGGTGATTTGGAGATGAATGAGAAAATTTTTCAGATAATTTTGGAGGGAAATTTTCCAGTTCAGTAGTTTGTGTATTTCCAGCAAAGGAGATTGCTCACTTTCTTGCCTGACTTTTGCAGCTCTGATTTCACATATTTGTCAAGTGGAGACAGCATCAGTGGGCACTTCAGGTTGATAACGTTGTTAATACACGAAGTCAATCAATGGTATTTATTGAGCACTTCTTCTGAGCAGAGCATTGCACTACGTGCTCGGTAGAGTAAAATATATCAGAGTTGGTAGACACATTCATTGCCCACAACAAGCTTACAATCTAGAGGACAAAAGAGTTGAGTATGACAAATAGAATACTCCCTTAGGAAAGTAGCCAGTGTTACATCTTGGCAACAGGAAGCAAAATCATCAGTTTAGAAAACAAAAACAAAGATGAAGAGAGCACAGGTTCTATTAAAATTAACCCATTCCAGGTTTATTTAACATTTGGTCTTATTATGTATGATAAGTCCACTTGGTTTTACTGAATATTCTATTTTTTCTCAGTTTAACAGATTTCTCTTTAAATTCAGACAAAATTTGGGCTTGCACGCCCATCTTACCTTCCTGCCTGTCTAATTGACAAGAGTCTTTCTGATGGACAGTTTTGTCTAGATTCACAAGCTCTGTTCCTGGATGTTCCCTGTTCCATTCCCAAACCTACCCAACCCTTGGATGCCAGTGACCACATTTTTTGGGGAAGGAATATTTCACACCCACAGAGAACCTTTCTTCAAGGGTATTTCATGGATTTAGCCAGAATTAATGCATTAATTCTGACAGCATGCATGGATGAAAATACTATCCGCAAATGCCAGCTCATCTATACTGAAGGTCTATGTAGATAACAACCACTTAAGAATGGAAATCAGTCAGCAGTAGAGATGGTGTCCATTCAAGTGGCCTTTCAAAACTACGTGGCTCAGTGAAAAGAGCACGGGCTTTGGAGTCAGAGGTCGTGGGTTCAAATCCCAGCTCTGCCAATTCTCATCTGTGTGACTTTGGGCAAGTCACTTAACTTCTCTGGGCCTCGGGATACCTCATCTGTAAAATGGGGATGAAGACTGTGAGCCCCCTGTGGGACAGCCTGGTCACCTTGTAACCTACCCAGCGCTTAGAACAGTGCTTTGCACATAGTAAGGGCTTAATAAATGCTATTATGAAAAAGAACACACAAGGCCTTCCCAGACTGAGCCCTCCTTTTCCGCTCCTCCTCCCCATCCCCCGCCCTACCTCCTTCCCCTCCCCACAGCACTTACATATACATATATATATATATATATATGTATATATATACAGTTTTATTACTCTATTTTACTTGTACATATTTACTATTCTATTTATTTTGTTAATAATGTGCATATAGCTTTAATTCTATTTGTTCTGACGATTTTAACACCTGTCTACTCTCTTTTGTTCTTTCTCTGGAAAATAAATGAGCACTGATCCCATAAGAAGGAGGAAGAAAACTCAAGATGACATGAGGAAAAATAATCTCAGAAGATCATCAGGAGAATACAAAAGGTTATAGGTTTCTTGTCTGCTAAACATTTGGTTTATCATCCTCTGCCCAGTAGAATTTTAGAAGGTCCTGAAAGATCAGCCTAATGTACTTTTCTGTTAGGGGGACTGTGAATGTGATTATCAGTTGGCATTTATGAGACTCGAATAGTCAGAACCATTGAGTTTCTTGTCTATTGAAAAGGGCATGGAAATCAAACAAGAGTGTACTCCAGGGATGACTGTATCAAAAAGGCTCTGAAGATATTGACTGTGTTCCCAACTCCACCACTGACCATTTAGAACACCTCTAAGTTCATTCATTCATTCAATCATATTTATTGAGCTCTTACTGTGTACCAAGCACTGTACTAAGCACTTGGGAAAGTACAATATAACAGTAAATAGATATTCCCTGCTCAAAGTGAGCTTACAGTCTAGATTGGGAGATAGATATTAATGTAACTAAATGAATTAGAGAAGCAGCATGGCTTAGTGGAAAGAGCCCGGGCTTGGGAGTCGGAGGTCATGGGTCCTAATCCTGGCTCTGTCTGCTTATCAGCTTTGTGACCTTGGGCAAGTCACTTAACTTCTCTGTGCCTCAGTTACCTCATCTGTAAAATGGGGATTAAGATTGTAAGACCCATGTGGGACAACCTGATTATCTTGTATCTACCCCAGCGCTTAGAACAGTGTTCGGCACATAGTAAGCGCTGAACAAATAACAACATTATATTATTATCATTATTATTATTAATTACAGAAATGTACATAAGTGCTGTGGAGATTGCGGGTGGGGAAATGAACAAAGCGAGTAAGTCAGGATGATGCAGAAGGGAGTGGGAGAAGAGACAAAGGGGGCTTTGTGAGGGAAGGCTCCTTGAAGTAGATGTACCTTCAATAAGTCTGAAGCGGGGAAGAGTAATTGTCCTTCAGATTTGAGGAGTTAAATTAATCTGATCTGCTTCAATTTCCCACTGTGTGAATTGAGTACAGTAAATACGTTCCCATCCCGCCCTGGGGTTTAGAGAAAATTGACACGATGATAGAGATGTGGTACTTTGAGTTCTGTGATTTGATCGTTTCAAAGCAAAAGTAACGAGGATCATCATTCTCTATACCGAATCTGCAGCCCTCACCCGTACCCTCATTGCCTACCCTGAGATGATGGGTAACGAAAACAATATGACAAAATTCATTCTACTGGGACTTACACCGAATCCAAGGATGCAGAAAGTCACCTTTGTTGTCTTTTTAATCATCTACATCATCAACATGATGGGAAATCTGATTATTGTGGTAACCATAACCACCACTATGACTCTAGACTCCCCCATGTGTTTCTTTCTGACTTATTCATCATTTATTGATGCCTGCTAATCTTCTGTCAACACGCCTAAACTGATCGTCGACTTTCTATGTGAGAAGAAAATCATCTATTTCAAGGGCTGTATGATGCAAGTCTTTGGAGGGCATTTTTTTTTTTGGCTGGGCCGAAATTATTCTCCTCACGGTGATGGACTATGACCGTTACGTGACAATATGTAAGCCACTGCATTACACCAACATCAGGAACAGGCATACGTGTGGTGTGCCAGTGGGGGTCATCTGAACGGTAGGCCTGGTGCACGCGATCATCCAGATTCTCTTTATGGTCGATTTACCCTTCTGTGGCTCCAACTTCATCAATCACTTCCTGTATGATTTGAACCCTTTACTGAACCTTGCCTGCACGGACACCCGCACCCTCGACCTCTTTGTAGCCACCAACAGCGGGTTGATCTGTCTATTAAACTTCATTATGTTGATGATTTCCTACGTTATGATCCTGGGCGCTCTAAAAACACACAGTAAAGAGAGTAGGCTCAAAGCGCTCTTGACCTGTGTCTCCCACATCACTGTCATCGTCCTGTTCTTCATTCCGTGTATATTTGTGTATATGCAGCCCGTCTACAACTTCCCCATGGATAAAGCTATTGCAGTATTTTACACAATTATAACCCCTATGCTAAACCCCCTCATCTACACCCTGAGAAATGTCCTCATGAAAAATGTCATCAGGAAACTATGGAGCAGAAAAGTGACTTCTGAAGATAAATACCTGATCACCATGTAACCTCCCAAGCGTGTATAACAGTGCTCGGCACATAGTAACTGCTTAATACATGCCATTCGTATTCTTATTATTATAAATACCATTGATTAATTGATTGATTTTGGGCAACTACTGCTCTGAATAAAGGAAAGTCCTCATGCTTAGATACCTAGCATATGCATATCCAGAAAACTGGGTTACCAAATTTTTGGTTGTTATAAACATTTAGAGGGGTGGGCTATCTATATTCAAGTCACTATGTATATATGTTTGTACATATTTATTACTATATTCATTTATTTTACTTGTACATATTTATTCTATTTGTTTTATTTTGTTAATATGTTTTGTTTTGTTTTGTTGTCTGTCTCCCCCTTCTAGACTGTGAGCCTGCTGTTGGGTAGGAGCCGTCTCTATATGTTGCCAACTTGTGCTTCCCAAGCGCTTAGTACAGTGCTCTGCACACAGTAAGTGCTCAATAAATATGATTGAAT